>NW_027223062.1:0-300000 GCF_043380555.1 Nothobranchius furzeri
CTCCAGGAGAGAGGCCCAAGCAAGACGCGCCCCGAGGAGCGTCTTGCCACATATCAACAATGGGGCTGACTGAGGGCCTCCATGAGAGAAGCCCAAGCAAGACGCGCCCCGAGGAGCGTCTTGCCACATGTCACCACTGGATCTGACTGAGCGCCTCCAGGAGAGAGGCCCAAGCAAGACGCGCCCCGAGGAGCGTCTTGCCACATATCACCACTGGGTCTGACTGAGCGCCTCCAGGAGAGAGGCCCAAGCAAGACGCGCCCCGAGGAGCGTCTTGCCACATGTCAGCACTCGGTCTGACTGAGCGCCTCCAGGAGAGAGGCCCAAGCAAGACGTGCCCCGAGGAGCGTCTTGCCACATATCAACAATGGGTCTGACTGAGGGCCTCCATGAGAGAAGCCCAAGCAAGACGCGCCCCGAGGAGCGTCTTGCCACATGTCACCACTGGGTCTGACTGAGCGCCTCCAGGAGAGAGGCCCAAGCAAGACGCGGCCCGAGGAGCGTCTTGCCACATATCAACAATGGATCTGACTGAGGGCCTCCATGAGAGAAGCCCAAGCAAGACGCGCCCCGAGGAGCGTCTTGTCACATGTCACCACTGGTTCTGACTGAGCGCCTCCAGGAGAGAGGCCCAAGCAAGACGCGCCCCGAGGAGCGTCTTGCCACATGTCACCACTGGGTCTGACTGAGCGCCTCCAGGAGAGAGGCCCAAGCAAGACGCGCCCCGAGGAGCGTCTTGCCACATGTAAGCACTGGGTCTGACTGAGCGCCTCCAGGAGAGAAGCCCCAGCAAGACGCGCCCCGAGGAGCGTCTTGCCACATGTCAGCACTGGGTCTGACTGAGCGCCTCCAGGAGAGAAGCCCCAGCAAGACGCACCCCGAGGAGCGTCTTGACACATGTCAACACTGGGGCTGACAGAGGGCCTCCAGGAGAGAGGCCCAAGCAAGACACACCCCGAGGAGCGTCTTGACACATGTCAACACTGGGGCTGACAGAGGGCCTCCAGGAGAGAGGCCCAAGCAAGACGCGCCCCGAGGACCGTCTTGCCTTATGTCAGCACTCGGTCTGACTGAGCGCCTCCAGGAGAGAGGCCCAAGCAAGACGCACCCCGAGGAGCGTCTTGCCACATGTCAACAATGGGTCTGACTGAGGGCCTCCAGGAGAGAAGCCCAAGCAAGACGCGCCCCGAGGAGCGTCTTGCCACGTGTCACCACTGGGTCTGATTGAGCGCCTCCAGGAGAGAGGCCACAGCAAGACGCGCCCCGAGGAGCATCTTGCCTTATGTCAGCACTCGGTCTGACTGAGCGCCTCCAGGAGAGAGGCCCAAGCAAGACGCGCCCCGAGGAGCGTCTTGCCACATGTCAACAATGGGTCTGACAGAGGGCCTCCAGGAGAGAGGCCCAAGCAAGACGCTCCTCGGTGCGCGTCTTGTCACATGTCAACACTGGGTCTGACTGAGCGCCTCCAGGAGAGAAGGCCCAGCAAGACGCGCCCCGAGGAGCGTCTTGCCACATGTCAGCACTCGGTCTGACTGAGCGCCTCCAGGAGAGAGGCCCAAGCAAGATGCGCCCCTAGGAGCGTCTTGCCACATGTAAACAATGGGTCTGACTGAGGGCCTCCAGGAGAGAAGCCCAAGCAAGACGCGCCCCGAGGAGCGTCTTGCCACATGTCAACACTGGGTCTGACTGAGCACCTCCAGGAGAGATGCCCAAGCAAGACGCGCCCCGAGGAGCGTCTTGCCACATGTCAACACTGGGTCTGACAGAGGGCCTCCAGGAGAGAGGCCCAAGCAAGACGCGCCCCGAGGAGCGTCTTGCCACATGTCAACAATGAGTCTGACTGAGGGCCTCCAGGAGAGAAGCCCAAGCAAGATGCGCCCCGAGGAGTGTCTTGCCACATGTCAGCACTCGGTCTGACTGAGCGCCTCCAGGAGAGAGGCCCAAGCAAGATGCGCCCCGAGGAGCGTCTTGCCACATGTCAACAATGGGTCTGACTGAGGGCCTCCAGGAGAGAAGCCCAAGCAAGACGCGCCCTGAGGAGCGTCTTGCTGCATGTCAGCACTCGGTCTGACTGAGCGCCTCCAGGAAAGAGGCCCAAGCAAGACGCGCCCCGAGGAGCGTCTTGCCACGTGTCAACACTGGGTCTGACTGAGCGTCTCCAGGAGAGAGGCCCAAGCAAGACGCTCCCCGAAGAGCGTCTTGCCACATGTCACCACTGGGTCTGACTGAGCGCCTCCAGGAGAGAGGCCCAAGCAAGACGCGCCCCGAGGAGCGTCTTGCCACATGTAAGCACTGGGTCTGACTGAGCACCTCCAGGAGAGAAGCCCCAGGAAGACGCGCCCCGAGGAGCGTCTTACCACATGTCAGCACTCGGTCTGACTGAACGCCTCCAGGAGAGAAGCCCAAGCAAGACGCGCCCCGAGGAGCTCCTTGCCACATGTCAGCACTCGGTCTGACTGAACGCCTCCAGGAGAGAAGCCCCAGCAAGACACACCCCGAGGAGCGTCTTGCCACATGTAAGCACTGGGTCTGACTGAGCGCCTCCAGGAGAGAGGCCCCAGCAAGACGCGCCCCGAGGAGCGTCTTGCCTTATGTCAGCACTCGGTCTGACTGAGCGCCTCCAGGAGAGAGGCCCAAGCAAGACGCGCCTCGAGGAGCGTCTTGCCACATGTCAACAATGGGTCTGACTGAGGGCCTCCAGGAGAGAAGCCCAAGCAAGACGCGCCCCGAGGAGCGTCTTGCCACATGTCAACAATGGGTCTGACTGAGGGCCTCCAAGAGAGAAGCCCAAGCAAGACGCGCCCCGAGGAGCGTCTTGCACCACGTCAACACTGGGTCTGACTGAGCACCTCCAGGAGAGAGGCCCAAGCAAGACTCGCCCCGAGGAGCGTCTTGACACATGTCAACACTGGGGCTGACAGAGGGCCTCCAGGAGAGAGGCCCAAGCCAGATGCGCCCCGAGGAGCGTCTTGCCACATGTAAACAATGGGTCTGACTGAGGGCCTCCAGGAGAGAAGCCCAAGCAAGACGCGCCCCGAGGAGCGTCTTGCCACATGTCAGCACTCGGTCTGACTGAGCGCCTCCAGGAGAGAGGCCCCAGCAAGATGCGCCCCGAGGAGCGTCTGGCCACATGTCAGCACTCTGTCTGACTGTGCGCCTCCAGGAGAGAGGCCCCAAGCAAGACGCGCCCCGAGGAGCATCTTGCCACATGTCAACAATGAGTCTGACTGAGGGCCTCCATGAGAGAAGCCCAAGCAAGACTCGCCCCGAGGAGCGTCTTGTCACATGTCAACAGTGGGTCTCACTGAGCGTCTCCAGGAGAGAGGCCCAAGCAAGACGCGCCCCGAGGAGCGTCTTGCCACATGTCACCACTGGGTCTGACTGAGCGCCTCCAGGAGAGAGGCCCAAGCAAGACGCGCCCCGAGGAGCGTCTTGCCACATGTCAACAATGAGTCTGACTGAGGGCCTCCAGGAGAGAAGCCCAAGCAAGACGCGTCCCGAGGAGTGTCTTGCCACATGTCAGCACTCGGTCTGACTGAACGCCTCCAGGAGAGAAGCCCCAGCAAGACGCGCCCCGAGGAGCGTCTTGCCACATGTAAGCACTGGGTCTGACTGAGCGCCTCCAGGAGAGAGGCCCCAGCAAGACGCGCCCCGAGGAGCGTCTTGCCTTATGTCAGCACTCGGTCTGACTGAGCGCCTCCAGGAGAGAGGCCCAAGCAAGACGCGTCCCGAGGAGTGTCTTGCCACATGTCAACAATGAGTCTGACTGAGGGCCTCCAGGAGAGAAGCCCAAGCAAGACGCGTCCCGAGGAGTGTCTTGCCACATGTCAACAATGGGTCTGACTGAGGGCCTCCAGGAGAGAAGCCCAAGCAAGACGCGCCCCGAGGAGCGTCTTGCCACATGTCAGCACTCGGTCTGACTGAGCGCCTCCAGGAGAGAGGCCCAAGCAAGACGCACCCCGAGGAGCGTCTTGCCACATGTCAGCACTCGGTCTGACTGAGCGCCTCCAGGAGAGAGGCCCAAGCAAGACGCACCCCGAGGAGCGTCTTGCAACATGTCAACAATGTGGTCTGACTGAGGGCCTCCAGGAGAGAAGCCCAAGCAAGACGCGTGCCGAGGAGCGTCTTGCCACATGTCAACACTGGGTCTGACTGAGCACCTCCAGGAGAGAGGCCCAAGCAAGACGCGCCCCGAGGAGAGTCTTGCCACATGTCAACACTGGGTCTGACAGAGGGCCTCCAGGAGAGAGGCCCAAGCAAGACGCGCCCCGAGGAGCGTCTTGCCACATGTCAACAATGACTCTGACTGAGGGCCTCCAGGAGAGAAGCCCAAGCAAGACGCGCCCTGGGGAGCGTCTTGCCACATGTCAGCACTCGGTCTGACTGAGCGCCTCCAGGAGAGAGGCCCAAGCAAGACGCGCCCCGAGGAGCGTCTTGCCACATGTCAGCACTCGGTCTGACTGAACGCCTCCAGGAGAGAAGCCCCAGCAAGACGCGCCCCGAGGAGCGTCTTGCCACATGTAAGCTCTGGGTCTGACTGAGCGCCACCAGGAGAGAGGCCCCATCAAGACGCGCCCCGAGGAGCGTCTTGCCTTATGTCAGCACTCGGTCTGAATGAGCGCCTCCAGGAGAGAGGCCCAAGCAAGACGCGCCCCGAGGAGCGTCTTGCCACATGTCAACAATGGGTCTGACTGAGGGCCTCCAGGAGAGAAGCCCAAGCAAGATGCGCCCAAAGGAGCGTCTTGCCACATGTAAACAATGGGTCTGACTGAGGGCCTCCAGGAGAGAAGCCCAAGCAAGACGCGCCCCGAGGAGCGTCTTGCCACATATCAACAATGGGTCTGACTGAGGGCCTCCATGAGAGAAGCCCAAGCAAGACGCGCCCCGAGGAGCGTCTTGCCACATGTAAGCACTGGGTCTGACTGAGCGCCTACAGGAGAGAAGCCCCAGCAAGACGCGCCCCGAGGAGCGTCTTGCCACATGTAAGCACTGGATCTGACTGAGCGCCTCCAGGAGAGAAGCCCCAGCAAGACGCGCCCCGAGGAGCGTCTTGCCACATGTCAGCACTCGGTCTGACTGAACGCCTCCAGGAGAGAAGCCCAAGCAAGACGCGCCCCGAGGAGCGTCTTGCCACATGTCAGCACTCGGTCTGACTGAACGCCTCCAGGAGAGAAGCCCCAGCAAGACACTCCCCGAGGAGCGTCTTGCCACATGTAAGCACTGGGTCTGACTGAGCGCCTCCAGGAGAGAGGCCCCAGCAAGACGCGCCCCGAGGAGCGTCTTGCCTTATGTCAGCACTCGGTCTGACTGAGCGCCTCCAGGAGAGAGGCGCAAGCAAGACGCGCCCCGAGGAGCGTCTTGCCACATGTCAACAATGGGTCTGACTGAGGGCCTCCAGGAGAGAAGCCCAAGCAAGACGCGCCCCGAGGAGCGTCTTGCCACATGTCAGCACTCGGTCTCACTGAGCGACTACAGGAGAGAGGCCCAAGCAAGACGCGCCCCGAGGAGCATCTTGTCACATGTCACCACTGGGTCTGACTGAGCGCCTCCAGGAGAGAGGCCCAAGCAAAACACGCCCCGAGGAGCGTCTTGCCACATGTCAACAATGAGTCTGACTGAGGGCCTCGAGGAGAGAAGCCCAAGCAAGTCGCGTCGCGAGGAGCGTCTTGCCACATGTCGGCACTCGGTCTGACTGAACGCCTCTAGGAGAGAAGCCCAAGCAAGACGCGTCCCGAGGAGCGTCTTGCCACATATCAACAATGGGTCTGACTGAGGGCCTCCATGAGAGAAGCCCAAGCAAGACGCGCCCCGAGGAGCGTCTTGTCACATGTCACCACTGGGTCTGACTGAGCGCCTCCTGGAGAGAGGCCCAAGCAAGACGCGCCCCGAGGAGCGTCTTGCCACATGTAAGCACTGGGTCTGACTGAGCGCCTCCAGGAGAGAGGCCCCAGCAAGAAGCGCCCCGAGGAGCATCTTGCCTTATGTCAGCACACGGTCTGACTGAGCGCCTCCAGGAGAGAGGCCCAAGCAAGACGCACCCCGAGGAGCGTCTTGTCACATGTCACCACTGGGTCTGACTGAGCGCCTCCAGGAGAGAGGCCCAAGCAAGACGCGCCCCGAGGAGCGTCTTGCCACATGTCAACAATGGGTCTGACTGAGGGCCTCCAGGAGAGAAGCCCAAGCAAGATGCGCCCAAAGGAGCGTCTTGCCACATGTAAACAATGGGTCTGACTGAGGGCCTCCAGGAGAGAAGCCCAAGCAAGACGCGCCCCGAGGAGCGTCTTGCCACATGTCAGCACTCGGTCTGACTGAGCGCCTCCAGGAGAGAAGCCCCAGCAAGACGCGCCCCGAGGAGCGTCTTGCCACATGTAAGCACTGGGTCTGACTGAGCGCCTCCAGGAGAGAAGCCCCAGCAAGACGCGCCCCGAGGAGCGATTTGCCACATGTAAGCACTGGGTCTGACTGAGCGCCTCCAGGAGAGAGGCCCAAGCAAGACGCGCCCCGAGGAGCGTCTTGCCACATGTAAGCACTGGGTCTGACTGAGCGCCTCCAGGAGAGAAGCCCCAGCAAGACGCGCCCCGAGGAGCGTCTTACCACATGTCAGCACTCGGTCTGACTGAACGCCTCCAGGAGAGAAGCCCCAGCAAGACACGCCCCGAGGAGCGTCTTGCCACATGTAAGCACTGGGTCTGACTGAGCGCCTCCAGGAGAGAGGCCCCAGCAAGACGCGCCCCGAGGAGCGTCTTGCCTTATGTCAGCACTCGGTCTGACTGAGCGCATCCAGGAGAGAGGCCCAAGCAAGACGCGCCCCGCGGAGCGTCTTGCCACATGTCAACAATGGGTCTGACTGAGGGCCTCCAGGAGAGAAGCCCAAGCAAGACGCGCCCCGAGGAGCGTCTTGACACATGTCAGCACTCGGTCTGACTGAGCGACTCCAGGAGAGAGGCCCAAGCAAGACGCACCCCGGGGAGCGTCTTGACACATGTCAACACTGGGGCTGACAGAGGGCCTCCAGGAGAGAGGCCCAAGCAAGATGCGCCCCGAGGAGCGTCTTGCCACATGTAAACAATGGGTCTGACTGAGGGCCTCCAAGAGAGAAGCCCAAGCAAGACGTGCCCCGAGGAGCGTCTTGCACCATGTCAACACTGGGTCTGACTGAGCACCTCCAGGAGAGAGGCCCAAGCAAGACTCGCCCCGAGGAGCGTCTTGCCACATATCAACAATGGGTCTGACTGAGGGCCTCCATGAGAGAAGCCCAAGCAAGACGCGCCCCGAGGAGCATCTTGCCACATGTCAGCACTCGGTCTGACTGAGCGACTCTAGGAGAGAGTCCCAAGCAAGACGCACCCCGAGGAGCGTCTTGACACATGTCAACACTGGGGCTGACAGAGGGCCTCCAGGAGAGAGGCCCAAGCAAGATGCGCCCCGAGGAGCGTCTTGCCACATGTCAACAATGGGTCTGACTGAGGGCCTCCAAGAGAGAAGCCCAAGCAAGACGCGCCCCGAGGAGCGTCTTGCACCATGTCAACACTGGGTCTGACTGAGCACCTCAAGGAGAGAGGCCCAAGCAAGACTCGCCCCGAGGAGCGTCTTGCCACATATCAACAATGGGTCTGACTGAGGGCCTCCATGAGAGAAGCCCAAGCAAGACGCGCCCCGAGGAGCGTCTTGCCACATGTCAGCACTCGGTCTGACTGAGCGCCTCCAGGAGAGAGGCCCAAGCAAGACGCGCCCCGAGGAGCGTCTTGCCACATATCAACAATGGGTCTGACTGAGGGCCTCCATGAGAGAAGCCCAAGCAAGACGCGCCCCGAGGAGCGTCTTGTCACGTGTCAACACTGGGTCTGGCTGAGCATCTCCAGGAGAGAAGCCCAAGCAAGACGCGCCCCGAGGAGCGTCTTGCCACATGTCACCACTGGGTCTGACTGAGCGCCTCCAGGAGAGAGGCCCAAGCAAGACACGCCCCGAGGAGCGTCTTGCCACATGTCAACAATGAGTCTGACTGAGGGCCTCCAGGAGAGAAGCCCAAGCAAGACGCGTCCCGAGGAGTGTCTTGCCACATGTCAGCATTCGGTCTGACTGAACGCCTCCAGGAGAGAAGCCCCAGCAAGACGCGCCCCGAGGAGCGTCTTGCCACATGTAAGCACTGGGTCTGACTGAGCGCCTCCAGGAGAGAGGCCCCAGCAAGACGCGCCCCGAGGAGCGTTTTGCCTTATGTCAGCACTCAGTCTGACTGAGCGCCTCCAGGAGAGAGGCCCAAGCAAGACGCGTCCCGAGGAGTGTCTTGCCACATGTCAACAATGAGTCTGACTGAGGGCCTCCAGGAGAGAAGCCCAAGCAAGACGCGTCCCGAGGAGTGTCTTGCCACATGTCAACAATGGGTCTGACTGAGGGCCTCCAGGAGAGAAGCCCAAGCAAGACGCGCCCCGAGGAGCGTCTTGCAACATGTCAGAACTCGGTCTGACTGAGCGCCTCCAGGAGAGAGGCCCAAGCAAGACGCACCCCGAGGAGCGTCTTGACACATGTCAACACTGGGGCTGACAGAGGGCCTCCAGGAGAGAGGCCCAAGCAAGACGCGCCCCGAGGAGCGTCTTGCCACATGTAAGCACTGGGTCTGACTGAGCGCCTCCAGGAGAGAGGCCCCAGCAAGACGCGCCCCGAGGACCGTCTTGCCTTATGTCAGCACTCGGTCTGACTGAGCGCCTCCAGGAGAGAGGCCCAAGCAAGACGCACCCCGAGGAGCGTCTTGCAACATGTCAACAATGGGTCTGACTGAGGGCCTCCAGGAGAGAAGCCCAAGCAAGACGCGCCCCGAGGAGCGTCTTGCCACATGTCAACACTGGGTCTGACTGAGCACCTCCAGGAGAGAGGCCCAAGCAAGACGCGCCCCGAGGAGAGTCTTGCCACATGTCAACACTGGGTCTGACAGAGGGCCTCCAGGGGAGAGGCCCAAGCAAGACGCGCCCCGAGGAGCGTCTTGCCACATGTCAACAATGGGTCTGACTGAGGGCCTCCAGGAGAGAAGCCCAAGCAAGACGCGCCCCGAGGAGCGTCTTGCCACATATCAACAATGGGTCTGACTGAGGGCCTCCATGAGAGAAGCCCAAGCAAGACGCGCCCCGAGGAGCGTCTTGCCACGTGTCAGCACTCGGTCTGACTGAACGCCTCCAGGAGAGAAGCCCCAGCAAGACGCGCCCCGAGGAGCGTCTTGCCACATGTAAGCTCTGGGTCTGACTGACCGCCACCAGGAGAGAGGCCCCATCAAGACGCGCCCCGAGGAGCGTCTTGCCTTATGTCAGCACTCGGTCTGACTGAGCGCCTCCAGGAGAGAGGCCCAAGCAAGACGCGCCCCGAGGAGCGTCTTGCCACATGTCAACAATGGGTCTGACTGAGGGCCTCCAGGAGAGAAGCCCAAGCAAGATGCGCCCAAAGGAGCGTCTTGCCACATGTAAACAATGGGTCTGACTGAGGGCCTCCAGGAGAGAAGCCCAAGCAAGACGCGCCCCGAGGAGCGTCTTGCCACATATCAACAATGAGTCTGACTGAGGGCCTCCATGAGAGAAGCCCAAGCAAGACGCGCCCCGAGGAGCGTCTTGCCACATGTAAGCACTGGGTCTGACTGAGCGCCTACAGGAGAGAAGCCCCAGCAAGACGCGCCCCGAGGAGCGTCTTGCCACATGTAAGCACTGGATCTGACTGAGCGCCTCCAGGAGAGAAGCCCCAGCAAGACGCGCCCCGAGGAGCGTCTTGCCACATGTCAGCACTCGGTCTGACTGAACGCCTCCAGGAGAGAAGCCCCAGCAAGACACGCCCCGAGGAGCGTCTTGCCACATGTAAGCACTGGGTCTGACTGAGGGCCTCCAGGAGAGAGGCCCCAGCAAGACGCGCCCCGAGGAGCGTCTTGCCTTATGTCAGCACTCGGTCTGACTGAGCGCCTCCAGGAGAGAGGAGCAAGCAAGACGCGCCCCGAGGAGCGTCTTGCCACATGTCAACAATGGGTCTGACTGAGGGCCTCCAGGAGAGAAGCCCAAGCAAGACGCGCCCCGAGGAGCGTCTTGCCACATGTCAGCACTCGGTCTCACTGAGCGACTACAGGAGAGAGGCCCAAGCAAGACGCGCCCCGAGGAGCATCTTGTCACATGTCACCACTGGGTCTGACTGAGCGCCTCCAGGAGAGAGGCCCAAGCAAAACACGCCCCGAGGAGCGTCTTGCCACATGTCAACAATGAGTCTGACTGAGGGCCTCGAGGAGAGAAGCCCAAGCAAGACGCGTCGCGAGGAGCGTCTTGCCACATGTCGGCACTCGGTCTGACTGAACGCCTCTAGGAGAGAAGCCCCAGCAAGACGCGCCCCGAGGAGCGTCTTGCCACATATCAACAATGGGTCTGACTGAGGGCCTCCATGAGAGAAGCCCAAGCAAGACGCGCCCCGAGGAGCGTCTTGTCACATGTCACCACTGGGTCTGACTGAGCGCCTCCTGGAGAGAGGCCCAAGCAAGATGCGCCCCGAGGAGCGTCTTGCCACATGTAAGCACTGGGTCTGACTGAGCGCCTCCAGGAGAGAGGCCCCAGCAAGAAGCGCCCCGAGGAGCATCTTGCCTTATGTCAGCACACGGTCTGACTGAGCGCCTCCAGGAGAGAGGCCCAAGCAAGACGCGCCCCGAGGAGCGTCTTGTCACATGTCACCACTGGGTCTGACTGAGCGCCTCCAGGAGAGAGGCCCAAGCAAGACGCGCCCCGAGGAGCGTCTTGCCACATGTCAACAATGGGTCTGACTGAGGGCCTCCAGGAGAGAAGCCCAAGCAAGATGCGCCCAAAGGAGCGTCTTGCCACATGTAAACAATGGGTCTGACTGAGGGCCTCCAGGAGAGAAGCCCAAGCAAGACGCGCCCCGAGGAGCGTCTTGCCACATGTAAGCACTGGGTCTGACTGAGCGCCTCCAGGAGAGAAGCCCCAGCAAGACGCGCCCCGAGGAGCGATTTGCCACATGTAAGCACTGGGTCTGACTGAGCGCCTCCAGGAGAGAGGCCCAAGCAAGACGCGCCCCGAGGAGCGTCTTGCCACATGTAAGCACTGGGTCTGACTGAGCGCCTCCAGGAGAGAAGCCCCAGCAAGACGCGCCCCGAGGAGCGTCTTACCACATGTCAGCACTCGGTCTGACTGAACGCCTCCAGGAGAGAAGCCCAAGCAAGACGCGCCCCGAGGAGCGTCTTGCCACATGTCAGCACTCGGTCTGACTGAACGCCTCCAGGAGAGAAGCCCCAGCAAGACACGCCCCGAGGAGCGTCTTGCCACATGTAAGCACTGGGTCTGACTGAGCGCCTCCAGGAGAGAGGCCCCAGCAAGACGCGCCCCGAGGAGCGTCTTGCCTTATGTCAGCACTCGGTCTGACTGAGCGCCTCCAGGAGAGAGGCCCAAGCAAGACGCGCCCCGCGGAGCGTCTTGCCACATGTCAACAATGGGTCTGACTGAGGGCCTCCAGGAGAGAAGCCCAAGCAAGACGCGCCCCGAGGAGCGTCTTGACACATGTCAGCACTCGGTCTGACTGAGCGACTCCAGGAGAGAGGCCCAAGCAAGACGCACCCCGGGGAGCGTCTTGACACATGTCAACACTGGGGCTGACAGAGGGCCTCCAGGAGAGAGGCCCAAGCAAGATGCGCCCCGAGGAGCGTCTTGCCACATGTAAACAATGGGTCTGACTGAGGGCCTCCAAGAGAGAAGCCCAAGCAAGACGTGCCCCGAGGAGCGTCTTGCACCATGTCAACACTGGGTCTGACTGAGCACCTCCAGGAGAGAGGCCCAAGCAAGACTCGCCCCGAGGAGTGTCTTGCCACATATCAACAATGGGTCTGACTGAGGGCCTCCATGAGAGAAGCCCAAGCAAGACGCGCCCCGCGGAGCATCTTGCCACATGTCAGCACTCGGTCTGACTGAGCGACTCCAGGAGAGAGTCCCAAGCAAGACGCACCCCGAGGAGCGTCTTGACACATGTCAACACTGGGGCTGACAGAGGGCCTCCAGGAGAGAGGCCCAAGCAAGACGCGCCCCGAGAAGCGTCTTGCCACATATCAACAATGGGTCTGACTGAGGGCCTCCATGAGAGAAGCCCAAGCAAGACGCGCCCCGAGGAGTGTCTTGTCACGTGTCAACACTGGGTCTGACTGAGCATCTCCAGGAGAGGCCCAAGCAAGACGCGCCCCGAGGAGCGTCTTGCCACATGTCACCACTGGGTCTGACTGAGCGCCTCCAGGAGAGAGGCCCAAGCAAGACACGCCCCGAGGAGCGTCTTGCCACATGTCAACAATGAGTCTGACTGAGGGCCTCCAGGAGAGAAGACCAAGCAAGACGCGTCCCGAGGAGTGTCTTGCCACATGTCAGCATTCGGTCTGACTGAACGCCTCCAGGAGAGAAGCCCCAGCAAGACGCGCCCCGAGGAGCGTCTTGCCACATGTAAGCACTGGGTCTCACTGAGCGCCTCCAGGAGAGAGGCCCCAGCAAGACGCGCCCCGAGGAGCGTCTTGCCTTATGTCAGCACTCGGTCTGACTGAGCGCCTCCAGGAGAGAGGCCCAAGCAAGACGCGTCCCGAGGAGTGTCTTGCCACATGTCAACAATGAGTCTGACTGAGGGCCTCCAGGAGAGAAGCCCAAGCAAGACGCGTCCCGAGGAGTGTCTTGCCACATGTCAACAATGGGTCTGACTGAGGGCCTCCAGGAGAGAAGCCCAAGCAAGACGCGCCCCGAGGAGCGTCTTGCCACATGTCAGCACTCGGTCTGACTGAGCGCCTCCAGGAGAGAGGCCCAAGCAAGACGTAACCCGAGGAGCGTCTTGACACATGTCAACACTGGGGCTGACAGAGGAACTCCAGGAGAGAGGCCCAAGCAAGATGCGCCCCGAGGAGCGTCTTGCCACATGTAAACACTCGGTCTGACTGAGCGCCTCCAGGAGAGAAGCCCAAGCAAGACGCGCCCCGAGGAGCGTCTTGCCACATGTCAACACTCGGTCTGACTGAGCGCCTCCAGGAGAGAGGCCCAAGCAAGACGCGCCCCGAGGAGCGTCTTGCCACATGTCAACAATGGGTCTGACTGAGGGCCTCCATGAGAGAAGCCCAAGCAAGACGCGCCCCGAGGAGCGTCTTGTCACGTGTCAACACTGGGTCTGACTGAGCGTCTCCAGGAGAGAGGCCCAAGCAAGACGCGCCCCGAGGAGCGTCTTGCCACATGTAAGCACTGGGTCTGACTGAGCGCCTCCAGGAGAGAGGCCCCAGCAAGATGCGCCCCGAGGAGCGTCTTGCCTTATGTCAGCACTCGGTCTGACTGAGCGCCTCCAGGAGAGAGGCCCAAGCAAGACGCGCCCGAGGAGCGTCTTGCCACATGTCAACAATGGGTCTGACTGAGGGCCTCCAGGAGACAAGCCCAAGCAAGACGCGCCCCGAGGAGCGTCTTGCCACATGTCAACAATGGGTCTGACTGAGCGCCTCCAGGAGAGAGGCCCAAGCAAGACGCGCCCCGAGGAGCGTCTTGCCACATGTCACCACTGGGTCTGACTGAGCACCTCCAGGAGAGAGCCCCAAGCAAGACGCGCCCCGAGGAGCGTCTTGCCACATGTCAACAATGGGTCTGACTGAGGGCCTCCAGGAGAGAAGCCCAAGCAAGACGCGTCCCGAGGAGCGTCTTGCCACATGTCAGCACTCGGTCTGACTGAACGCCTCCAGGAGAGAAGCCCCAGCAAGACGCGCCCCGAGGAGCGTCTTGCCACATGTAAGCACTGGGTCTGACTGAGCGCCTCCAGGAGAGAGGCCCAAGCAAGACGCGCCCCGAGGAGTGTCTTGCCACATGTCAACAATGGGTCTGACTGAGGGCCTCCAGGAGAGAAGCCCAAGCAAGATGCGCCCAAAGGAGCGTCTTGCCACATGTAAACAATGGGTCTGACTGAGGGCCTCCAGGAGAGAAGCCCAAGCAAGACGCGCCCCGAGGAGCGTCTTGCCACATGTCAGCACTCGGTCTGACTGAGCGCCTCCAGGAGAGAGACCCAAGCAAGACGCGCCCCGAGGAGCGTCTTGCCACATATCAACAATGGGTCTGACTGAGGGCCTCCATGAGAGAAGCCAAAGCAAGACGCGCCCCGAGGAGCGTCTTGCCACATGTCACCACTGGGTCTGACTGAGCGCCTCCAGGAGAGAGGCCCAAGCAAGACACGCCCCGAGGAGCGTCTTGCCTTATGTCAGCACTCGGTCTGACTGAGCGCCTCCAGGAGAGAGGCCCAAGCAAGACGCGTCCCGAGGAGTGTCTTGCCACATGTCAACAATGAGTCTGACTGAGGGCCTCCAGGAGAGAAGCCCAAGCAAGACGCGTCCCGAGGAGTGTCTTGCCACATGTCAACAATGGGTCTGACTGAGGGCCTCCAGGAGCGAAGCCCAAGCAAGACGCGCCCCGAGGAGCGTCTTGCCACATGTCAGCACTCGGTCTGACTGAGCGCCTCCAGGAGAGAGGCCCAAGCAAGACGCACCCCGAGGAGCGTCTTGACACATGTCAACACTGGGGCTGACAGAGGAACTCCAGGAGTGAGGCCCAAGCAAGATGCGCCCCGAGGAGCGTCTTGCCACATGTAGACAATGGGTCTGACTGAGGGCCTCCAGGAGATAAGCCCAAACAAGACGCGCCCCGAGGAGCGTCTTGCCACATGTCAGCACTCGGTCTGACTGAGCGCCTCCAGGAGAGAGGCCCAAGCAAGACGCGCCCCGAGGAGCGTCTTGCCACATATCAACAATGGGTCTGACTGAGGGCCTCCATGAGAGAAGCCCAAGCAAGACGCGCCCCGAGGAGCGTCTTGTCACGTGTCAACACTGGGTCTGACTGAGCGTCTCCAGGAGAGAGGCCCAAGCAAGACGCGCCCCGAGGAGCGTCTTGCCACATGTAAGCACTGGGTCTGACTGAGCGCCTCCAGGAGAGAGGCCCCAGCAAGACGCGCCCCGAGGAGCGTCTTGCCTTATGTCAGCACTCGGTCTGACTGAGCGCCTCCAGGAGAGAGGCCCAAGCAAGACGCGCCCCGAGGAGTGTCTTGCCACATGTCAACAATGGGTCTGACTGAGGGCCTCCAGGAGAGAAGCCCAAGCAAGACGCGCCCCGAGGAGCGTCTTGCCACATGTCAACAATGGGTCTGACTGAACGCCTCCAGGAGAGAAGCCCCAGCAAGACGCGCCCCGAGGAGCGTCTTGCCACATGTAAGCACTGGGTCTGACTGAGCGCCTCCAGGAGAGAGGCCCAAGCAAGACGCGCCCCGAGGAGCGTCTTTCCACATGTCAACAATGGGTCTGACTGAGGGCCTCCAGGAGAGAAGCCCAAGCAAGACGCGCCCCGAGGAGCGTCTTGCCACATGTCACCACTGGTTCGACTGAGCGCCTCCAGGAGAGAGGCCCAAGCAAGACACGCCCCGAGGAGCGTCTTGCCACGTGTCAACACTGGATCTGACTGAGCGTCTCCAGGAGAGAGGCCCAAGCAAGACGCGCCCCGAGGAGCGTCTTGCCACATGTCACCACTGGGTCTGACTGAGCGCCTCCAGGAGAGAGGCCCAATCAAGACGCGCCCCGAGGAGCGTCTTGCCACATGTAAGCACTGGGTCTGACTGAGCGCCTCCAGGAGAGAAGCCCCAGCAAGACGCGCCCCGAGGAGCGTCTTACCACATGTCAGCACTCGGTCTGACTGAACGCCTCCAGGAGAGAAGCCCAAGCAAGACGCGCCCCGAGGAGCGTCTTGCCACATGTCAGCACTCGGTCTGAGTGAACGCCTCCAGGAGAGAAGCCCCAGCCAGACGCGCCCCGAGGAGCATCTTGCCACATGTAAGCACTGGGTCTGACTGAGCGCCTCCAGGAGAGAGGCCCCAGCAAGACGCGCCCCGAGGAGCGTCTTGACACATGTCAACACTGGGGCTGACATAGGGCCTCCAGGAGAGAGGCCCAAGCAAGATGCGCCCCGAGGAGCGTCTTGCCACATGTCAACAATGGGTCTGACTGAGGGCCTCCAGGAGAGAAGCCCAAGCAAGACGCGCCCCGAGGAGCGTCTTGCCACATGTCAGCACACTGTCTGACTGAGCGCCTCCAGGAGAGAGGCCCAAGCAAGATGCACCCCGAGGAGCGTCTTGACACATGTCAACACTGGGGCTGACAGAGGGCCTCCAGGAGAGAGGCCCAAGCAAGATGCGCCCCAAGGAGCGTCTTGCCACATGTAAACAATGTGTCTGACTGAGGGCCTCCAGGAGAGAAGCCCAAGCAAGACGCGCCCCGAGGAGCGTCTTGCCACATGTCAGCACTCGGTCTGACTGAGCGCCTCCAGGAGAGAGGCCCAAGCAAGACGCGCCCCGAGGAGCGTCTTGCCACGTATCAACAATGGGTCTGACTGAGGGCCTCCATGAGAGAAGCCCAAGCAAGACGCGCCCCGAGGAGCGTCTTGTCACGTGTCAACACTGGGTCTGACTGAGCATCTCCAGGAGAGAGGCTCAAGCAAGACGCACCCCGAAGAGCGTCTTGCCACATGTCACCACTGGGTCTGACTGAGCGCCTCCAGGAGAGAGGCCCAAGCAAGACGCGTCCCGAGGAGCGTCTTGCCACATGTAAGCACTGGGTCTGACTGAGCGCCTCCAGGAGAGAGGCCCAAGCAAGACGCGCCCCGAGGAGCGTCTTGCCACATGTCAACAATGGGTCTGACTGAGGTTCTCCAGGAGAGAAGCCCAAGCAAGTTGCGCCCAAAGGAGCGTCTTGCCACATGTAAACAATGGGTCTGACTCAGGGCCTCCAGGAGAGAAGCCCAAGCAAGACGCGCCCCGAGCAGCGTCTTGCCACATGTCAGCACTCGGTCTGACTGAGCGCCTCCAGGAGAGAGGCCCAAGCAAGACGCGCCCCGAGGAGCGTCTTGCCACATATCAACAATGGGTCTGACTGAGGGCCTCCATGAGAGAAGCCCAAGCAAGACGCGCCCCGAGGAGCGTCTTGCCACTTGTCACCACTGGGTCTGACTGAGCGCCTCCAGGAGAGAGGCCCAAGCAAGACGCGCCCCGAGGAGCGTCTTGCCACGTGTCAACACTGGGTCTGACTGAGCGTCTCCAGGAGAGAGGCCCAAGCAAGACGCGCCCCGAGGAGCGTCTTGCCACATGTCACCACTGGGTCTGACTGAGCGCCTCCAGGAGAGAGGCCCAAGCAAGACGCGCCCCGAGGAGCGTCTTGCCACATGTAAGCACTGGGTCTGACTGAGCGCCTCCAGGAGAGAAGCCCCAGCAAGACGCGCCCCGAGGAGCGTCTTACCTCATGTCAGCACTGGGTCTGACTGAGCGCCTCCAGGAGAGAGGCCCCAGCAAGACGCGCCCTGAGGAGCGTCTTGCCACATGTCAACAATGGGTCTGACTGATGGCCTCCAGGAGAGAAGCCCAAGCAAGACGCGCCCCGAGGAGCGTCTTGCCACATGTCAGCACTCGGTCTGACTGAGCGCCTCCAGGAGAGAGGCCCAAGCAAGACGCACCCCGAGGAGCGTCTTGACACATGTCAACACTGGGGATGAGAGAGGGCCTCCAGGAGAGAGGCCCAAGCAAGATGCGCCCCAAGGAGCGTCTTGCCACATGTAAACAATGGGTCTGACTGAGGGCCTCCAGGAGAGAAGCCCAAGCAAGACGCGCCCCGAGGAGCGTCGTGCCACATGTCAGCACTCGGTCTGACTGAGCGCCTCCAGGAGAGAGGCCCAAGCAAGACGCGCCCCGAGGAGCGTCTTGCCACATATCAACAATGGGTCTGACTGAGGGCCTCCATGAGAGAAGCCCAAGCAAGACGCGCCCCGAGGAGCGTCTTGTCACGTGTCAACACTGGGTCTGACTGAGCATCTCCAGGAGAGAGGCTCAAGCAAGACGCGCCCCGAAGAGCGTCTTGCCACATGTCACCACTGGGTCTGACTGAGCGCCTCCAGGAGAGAGGCCCAAGCAAGACGCGCCCCGAGGAGCGTCTTGCCACATGTAAGCACTGGGTCTGACTGAGCGCCTCCAGGAGAGAGGCCCCAGCAAGACGCGCCCCGAGGAGCGTCTTGCCTTATGTCAGCACTCGGTCTGACTGAGCGCCTCCAGGAGAGAGGCCCAAGCAAGACGCGCCCCGAGGAGCGTCTTGCCACATGTCAACAATGGGTCTGACTGAGGGCCTCCAGGAGAGAAGCCCAAGCAAGACGCGCCCCGAGGAGCGTCTTGCCACATGTCACCACTGGGTCTGACTGAGCGCCTCCAGGAGAGAGGCCCAAGCAATACACGCCCCGAGGAGCGTCTTGCCACGTGTCAACACTGGGTCTGACTGAGCGTCTCCAGGAGAGAGGCCCAAGCAAGACGCGCCCCGAGGAGCGTCTTGCCACATGTCACCACTGGGTCTGACTGAGCGCCTCCAGGAGAGAGGCCCAATCAAGACGCGCCCCGAGGAGCGTCTTGCCACATGTAAGCACTGGGTCTGACTGAGCGCCTCCAGGAGAGAAGTCCCAGCAAGACGCGCCCCGAGGAGCGTCTTACCACATGTCAGCACTCGGTCAGAGTGAACGCCTCCAGGAGAGAAGCCCAAGCAAGACGCGCCCCGAGGAGCGTCTTGCCACATGTCAGCACTCGGTCTGACTGAACGCCTCCAGGAGAGAAGCCCCAGCAAGACGCGCCCCGAGGAGCGTCTTGCCACATGTAAGCACTGGGTCTGACTGAGCGCCTCCAGGAGAGAGGCCCCAGCAAGACGCGCCCCGAGGAGCGTCTTGCCACATGTAAACAATGGGTCTGACTGAGGGCCTCCAGGAGAGAAGCACAAGCAAGACGCGCCCCGAGGAGCGTCTTGCCACATGTCAGCACTCTGTCTGACTGAGCGCCTCCAGGAGAGAGGCCCAAGCAAGACGCACCCCGAGGAGCGTCTTGACACATGTCAACAACGGGGCTGACAGAGGGCCTCCAGGAGAGAGGCCCAAGCAAGATGCGCCCCAAGGAGCGTCTTGCCACATGTAAACAATGTGTCTGACTGAGGGCCTCCAGGAGAGAAGCCCAAGCAAGACGCGCCCCGAGGAGCGTCTTGCCACATGTCAGCACTCGGTCTGACTGAGCGCCTCCAGGAGAGAGGCCCAAGCAAGACGCGCCCCGAGGAGCGTCTTGCCACATATCAACAATGGGTCTGACTGAGGGCCTCCATGAGAGAAGCCCAAGCAAGACGCGCCCCGAGGAGCGTCTTGTCACGTGTCAACACTGGGTCTGACTGAGCATCTCCAGGAGAGAGGCTCAAGCAAGACGCGCCCCGAAGAGCGTCTTGCCACATGTCACCACTGGGTCTGACTGAGCGCCTCCAGGAGAGAGGCCCAAGCAAGACGCGCCCCGAGGAGCGTCTTGCCACATGTAAGCACTGGGTCTGACTGAGCGCCTCCTGGAGAGAGGCCCAAGCAAGACGCGCCCCGAGGAGCGTCTTGCCACATGTCAACAATGGGTCTGACTGAGGGCCTCCAGGAGAGAAGCCCAAGCAAGATGCGCCCAAAGGAGCGTCTTGCCACATGTAAACAATGGGTCTGACTCAGGGCCTCCAGGAGAGAAGCCCAAGCAAGACGCGCCCCGAGCAGCGTCTTGCCACATGCCAGCACTCGGTCTGACTGAGCGCCTCCAGGAGAGAGGCCCAAGCAAGACGCGCCCCGAGGAGCGTCTTGCCACATATCAACAATGGGTCTGACTGAGGGCCTCCATGAGAGAAGCCCAAGCAAGACGCGCCCCGAGGAGCGTCTTGCCACATGTCACCACTGGGTCTGACTGAGCGCCTCCAGGAGAGAGGCCCAAGCAAGACGCGCCCCGAGGAGCGTCTTGCCACGTGTCAACACTGGGTCTGACTGAGCGTCTCCAGGAGAGAGGCCCAAGCAAGACGCGCCCCGAGGAGCGTCTTGCCACATGTCACCACTGGGTCTGACTGAGCGCCTCCAGGAGAGAGGCCCAAGCAAGACGCGCCCCGAGGAGCGTCTTGCCACATGTAAGCACTGGGTCTGACTGAGCGCCTCCAGGAGAGAAGCCCCAGCAAGACGCGCCCCGAGGAGCGTCTTACCACATGTCAGCACTGGGTCTGACTGAGCGCCTCCAGGAGAGAGGCCCCAGCAAGACGCGCCCCGAGGAGTGTCTTGACACATGTCAACACTGGGGCTGACAGAGGGCCTCCAGGAGAGAGGCCCAAGCAAGATGCGCCCCGAGGAGCGTCTTGCCACATGTAAACAATGGGTCTGACTGAGGGCCTCCAGGAGAGAAGCACAAGCAAGACGCGCCCCGAGGAGCGTCTTGCCACATGTCAACAATGGGTCTGACTGAGGGCCTCCAGGAGAGAAGCCCAAGCAAGACGCGCCCCGAGGAGCGTCTTGCCACATGTCAGCACTCGGTCTGACTGAGCGCCTCCAGGAGAGAGGCCCAAGCAAGACTCGCCCCGAGGAGCGTCTTGCCACATATCAACAATGGGTCTGACTGAGGGCCTCCATGAGAGAAGCCCAAGCAAGACGCGCCCCGAGGAGCGTCTTGCCACATGTCAGCACTCGGTCTGACTGAGCGCCTCCAGGAGAGAGGCCCAAGCAAGACGCGCCCCGAGGAGCGTCTTGCCACATATCAACAATGGGTCTGACTGAGGGCCTCCATGAGAGAAGCCCAAGCAAGACGCGCCCCGAGGAGCGTCTTGTCACGTGTCAACACTGGGTCTGACTGAGCGTCTCCAGGAGAGAGGCCCAAGCAAGACGCGCCCCGAGGAGCGTCTTGCCACATGTCACCACTCGGTCTGACTGAGTGCCTCCAGGAGAGAGGCCCAATTAAGACGCGCCCCGAGGAGCGTCTTGCCACATGTCAACAATGAGTCTGACTGAGGGCCTCCAGGAGAGAAGCCCAAGCAAGACGCGTCCCGAGGAGTGTCTTGCCACATGTCAGCACTCGGTCTGAATGAGCGCCTCCAGGAGAGAGGCCCAAGCAAGACGCGCCCCGAGGAGCGTCTTGCCACATATCAACAATGGGTCTGACTGAGGGCCTCCATGAGAGAAGCCCAAGCAAGACGCGCCCCGAGGAGCGTCTTGTCACGTGTCAACACTGGGTCTGACTGAGCGTCTCCAGGAGAGAGGCCCAAGCAAGACGCGCCCTGTTGAGCTTCTTGCCACATGTCACCACTGGGTCTGACTGAGCGCCTCCAGGAGAGAGGCCCAAGCAAGACGCGCCCCGAGGAGCGTCTTGCCACATGTCAACAATGAGTCTGACTGAGGGCCTCCAGGAGAGAAGCCCAAGCAAGACGCGTCCCGAGGAGTGTCTTGCCACATGTCAGCACTCGGCCTGACTGAGCGCCTCCAGGAGAGAGGCCCAAGCAAGACGCGCCCCGAGGAGCGTCTTGCCACATATCAACAATGGGTCTGACTGAGGGCCTCCATGAGAGAGGCCCAAGCAAGACGCGCCCCGAGGAGCGTCTTGTCACGTGTCAACACTGGGTCTGACTGAGCATCTCCAGGAGAGAGGCCCAAGCAAGACGCGCCCCGAGGAGCGTCTTGCCACATGTCAACAATGGGTCTGACTGAGGGCCTCCAGGAGAGAAGCCCAAGCAAGACGCGTCCCGAGGAGCGTCTTGCCACATGTCAGCACTCGGTCTGACTGAACGCCTCCAGGAGAGAAGCCCCAGCAAGACGCGCCCCGAGGAGCGTCTTGCCACATGTAAGCACTGGGTCTGACTGAGCGCCTCCAGGAGAGAGGCCCAAGAAAGACGCGCCCCGAGGAGCGTCTTGCCACATGTCAACAATGGGTCTGACTGAGGGCCTCCAGGAGAGAAGCCCAAGCAAGATGCGCCCAAAGGAGCGTCTTGCCACATGTAAACAATGGGTCTGACTGAGGGCCTCCAGGAGAGAAGCCCCAGCAAGACGCGCCCCGAGGAGCGTCTTGCCACATGTAAGCACTGGGTCTGACTGAGCGCCTCCAGCAGAGAGGCCCCAGCAAGACGCGCCCCGAGGATCGTCTTGACACATGTCAACACTGGGGCTGACATAGGGCCTCCAGGAGAGAGGCCCAAGCAAGATGCGCCCCGAGGAGCGTCTTGCCACATGTAAACAATGGGTCTGACTGAGGGCCTCCAGGAGAGAAGCACAAGCAAGACGCGCCCCGAGGAGCGTCTTGCCACATGTCAACAATGGGTCTGACTGAGGGCCTCCAGGAGAGAAGCCCAAGCAAGACGCGCCCCGAGGAGCGTCTTGCCACATGTCAGCACTCGGTCTGACTGAGCGCCTCCAGGAGAGAGGCCCAAGCAAGACGCACCCCGAGGAGCGTCTTGCCACATGTCAGCACTCGGTCTGACTGAGCGCCTCCAGGAGAGAGGCCCAAGCAAGACGCGCCCCGAGGAGCGTCTTGCCACATATCAACAATGGGTCTGACTGAGGGCCTCCATGAGAGAAGCCCAAGCAAGACGCGCCCCGAGGAGCGTCTTGTCACGTGTCAACACTGGGTCTGACTGAGCGTCTCCAGGAGAGAGGCCCAAGCAAGACGCGCCCCGAGGAGCGTCTTGCCACATGTCACCACTCGGTCTGACTGAGTGCCTCCAGGAGAGAGGCCCAATTAAGACGCGCCCCGAGGAGCGTCTTGCCACATGCCAACAATGAGTCTGACTGAGGGCCTCCAGGAGAGAAGCCCAAGCAAGACGCGTCCCGAGGAGTGTCTTGCCACATGTCAGCACTCGGTCTGAGTGAGCGCCTCCAGGAGAGAGGCCCAAGCAAGACGCGCCCCGAGGAGCGTCTTGCCACATATCAACAATGGGTCTGACTGAGCGTCTCCAGGAGAGAGGCCCAAGCAAGATGCGCCCTGTTGAGCTTCTTGCCACATGTCACCACTGGGTCTGACTGAGCGCCTCCAGGAGAGAGGCCCAAGCAAGACGCGCCCCGAGGAGCGTCTTGCCACATGTCAACAATGAGTCTGACTGAGGGCCTCCAGGAGAGAAGCCCAAGCAAGACGCGTCCCGAGGAGTGTCTTGCCACATGTCAGCACTCGGCCTGACTGAGCGCCTCCAGGAGAGAGGCCCAAGCAAGACGCGCCCCGAGGAGCGTCTTGCCACATATCAACAATGGGTCTGACTGAGGGCCTCCATGAGAGAGGCCCAAGCAAGACGCGCCCCGAGGAGCGTCTTGTCACGTGTCAACACTGGGTCTGACTGAGCATCTCCAGGAGAGAGGCCCAAGCAAGACGCGCCCCGAGGAGCGTCTTGCCACATGTCAACAATGGGTCTGACTGAGGGCCTCCAGGAGAGAAGCCCAAGCAAGACGCGTCCCGAGGAGCGTCTTGCCACATGTCAGCACTCGGTCTGACTGAACGCCTCCAGGAGAGAAGCCCCAGCAAGACGCGCCCCGAGGAGCGTCTTGCCACATGTAAGCACTGGGTCTGACTGAGCGCCTCCAGGAGAGAGGCCCAAGAAAGACGCGCCCCGAGGAGCGTCTTGCCACATGTCAACAATGGGTCTGACTGAGGGCCTCCAGGAGAGAAGCCCAAGCAAGATGCGCCCAAAGGAGCGTCTTGCCACATGTAAACAATGGGTCTGACTGAGGGCCTCCAGGAGAGAAGCCCCAGCAAGACGCGCCCCGAGGAGCGTCTTGCCACATGTAAGCACTGGGTCTGACTGAGCGCCTCCAGCAGAGAGGCCCCAGCAAGACGCGCCCCGAGGAGCGTCTTGACACATGTCAACACTGGGGCTGACATAGGGCCTCCAGGAGAGAGGCCCAAGCAAGATGCGCCCCGAGGAGCGTCTTGCCACATGTAAACAATGGGTCTGACTGAGGGCCTCCAGGAGAGAAGCACAAGCAAGACGCGCCCCGAGGAGCGTCTTGCCACATGTCAACAATGGGTCTGACTGAGGGCCTCCAGGAGAGAAGCCCAAGCAAGACGCGCCCCGAGGAGCGTCTTGCCACATGTCAGCACTCGGTCTGACTGAGCACCTCCAGGAGAGAGGCCCAAGCAAGACGCACCCCGAGGAGCGTCTTGACACATGTCAACACTGGGGCTGACAGAGGGCCTCCAGGAGAGAGGCCCAAGCAAGATGCGCCCCAAGGAGCGTTTTGCCACATGTAAACAATGGGTCTGACTGAGGGCCTCCAGGAGAGAAGCCCAAGCAAGAGGCGCCCCGAGGAGCGTCTTTCCACATGTCAGCACTCGGTCTGACTGAGCGCCTCCAGGAGAGAGGCCCAAGCAAGACGCGCCCCGAGGAGCGTCTTGCCACATATCAACAATGGGTCTGACTGAGGGCCTCCATGAGAGAAGCCCAAGCAAGACGCGCCCCGAGGAGCGTCTTGTCACGTGTCAACACTGGGTCTGACTGAGCATCTCCAGGAGAGAGGCTCAAGCAAGACGCGCCCCGAAGAGCGTCTTGCCACATGTCACCACTGGGTCTGACTGAGCGCCTCCAGGAGAGAGGCCCAAGCAAGACGCGCCCCGAGGAGCGTCTTGCCACATGTAAGCACTGGGTCTGACTGAGCGCCTCCAGGAGAGAGGCCCAAGCAAGACGCGCCCCGAGGAGCGTCTTGCCACATGTCAAAAATGGTTCTGACTGAGGGCCTCCAGGAGAGAAGCCCAAGCAAGATGCGCCCAAAGGAGCGTCTTGCCACATGTAAACAATGGGTCTGACTCAGGGCCTCCAGGAGAGAAGCCCAAGCAAGACGCGCCCCGAGCAGCGTCTTGCCACATATCAACAATGGGTCTGACTGAGGGCCTCCATGAGAGAGGCCCAAGCAAGACGCGCCCCGAGGAGCGTCTTGTCACGTGTCAACACTGGGTCTGACTGAGCGTCTCCAGGAGAGAGGCCCAAGCAAGACGCGCCCCGAGGAGCGTCTTGCCACATATCAACAATGGGTCTGACTGAGGGCCTCCATGAGAGAAGCCCAAGCAAGACGCGCCCCGAGGAGCGTCTTGCCACATGTCACCAATGGGTCTGACTGAGCGCCTCCAGGAGAGAGGCCCAAGCAAGACACGCCCCGAGGAGCGTCTTGCCACGTGTCAACACTGGGTCTGACTGAGCGTCTCCAGAAGAGAGGCCCAAGCAAGACGCGCCCCGAGGAGCGTCTTGCCACATGTCACCACTGGGTCTGACTGAGCGCCTCCAGGAGAGAGGCCCAATCAAGAAGCGCCCCGAGGAGCGTCTTGCCACATGTAAGCACTGGGTCTGACTGAGCGCCTCCAGGAGAGAAGCCCCAGCAAGACGTGCCCCGAGGAGCGTCTTACCACATGTCAGCACTCGGTCTGACTGAACGCCTCCAGGAGAGAAGCCCAAGGAAGACGCGCCCCGAGGAGCGTCTTGCCACTTGTCAGCACTCGGTCTGACTGAACGCCTCCAGGAGAGAAGCCCCAGCAAGACGCGCCCCGAGGAGCGTCTTGCCACATGTAAGCACTGGGTCTGACTGAGCGCCGCCAGGAGAGAGGCCCCAGCAAGACGCGCCCCGAGGAGCGTCTTGACACATGTCAACACTGGGGCTGACATAGGGCCTCCAGGAGAGAGGCCCAAGCAAGATGCGCCCAGAGGAGCGTCTTGCCACATGTAAACAATGGGTCTGACTGAGGGCCTCCAGGAGAGAAGCACAAGCAAGACGCGCCCCGAGGAGCGTCTTGCCACATGTCAACAATGGGTCTGACTGAGGGCCTCCAGGAGAGAAGCCCAAGCAAGACGCGCCCCGAGGAGCGTCTTGCCACATGTCAGCACTCGGTCTGACTGAGCACCTCCAGGAGAGAGGCCCAAGCAAGACGCACCCCGAGGAGCGTCTTGCCACATATCAACAATGGGTCTGACTGAGGGCCTCCATGAGAGAAGCCCAAGCAAGACGCGCCCCGAGGAGCGTCTTGTCACGTGTCAAAACTGGGTCTGACTGAGCATCTCCAGGAGAGAGGCTCAAGCAAGACGCGCCCCGAAGAGCGTCTTGCCACATGTCACCACTGGGTCTGACTGAGCGCCTCCAGGAGAGAGGCCCAAGCAAGACGCGCCCCGAGGAGCGTCTTGCCACATGTCAACAATGGGTCTGACTGAGGGCCTCCAGGAGAGAAGCCCAAGCAAGATGTGCCCAAAGGAGCGTCTTGCCACATGTAAACAATGGGTCTGACTCAGTGCCTCCAGGAGAGAAGCCCAAACAAGACGCGCCCCGAGCAGCGTCTTGCCACATGTCAGCACTCGGTCTGACTGAGCACCTCCAGGAGAGAGGCCCAAGCAAGACGCGCCCCGAGGAGCGTCTTGCCACATATCAACAATGGGTCTGACTGAGGGCCTCCATGAGAGAAGCCCAAGCAAGACGCGCCCCGAGGAGCGTCTTGCCACGTGTCAAAACTGGGTCTGACTGAGCGTCTCCAGGAGAGAGGCCCAAGCAAGACGCGCCCCGAGGAGCGTCTTGCCACATGTCACCACTGGGTCTGACTGAGCGCCTCCAGGAGAGAGGCCCAAGCAAGACGCGCCCCGAGGAGCGTCTTGCCACGTCTCAACACTGGGTCTGACTGAGCGTCTCCAGGAGAGAGGCCCAAGCAAGACGCGCCCCGAGGAGCGTCTTGCCACATGTAAGCACTGGGTCTGACTGAGCGCCTCCAGGAGAGAAGCCCCAGCAAGACGCGCCCCGAGGAGCGTCTTACCACATGTCAGCACTGGGTCTGACTGAGCGCCTACAGGAGAGAGGCCCCAGCAAGACGCGCCCCGAGGAGCGCCTTGACACATGTCAACACTGGGTCTGACAGAGGGCCTCCAGGAGAGAGGCCCAAGCAAGATGCACCCCGAGGAGCGTCTTGCCACATGTAAACAATGGGTCTGACTGAGGGCCTCCAGGAGAGAAGCACAAGCAAGACGCGCCCCGAGGAGCGTCTTGCCACATGTCAACAATGGGTCTGACTGAGGGCCTCCAGGAGAGAAGCCCAAGCAAGACGCGCCCCGAGGAGCGTCTTGCCACATGTCAGCACTCGGTCTGACTGAGCGCCTCCAGGAGAGAGGCCCAAGCAAGACGCACCCCGAGGAGCGTCTTGACACATGTCAACACTGGGGATGACAGAGGGCCTCCAGGAGAGAGGCCCAAGCAAGATGCGCCCCAAGGAGCGTCTTGCCACATGTAAACAATGGGTCTGACTGAGGGCCTCCAGGAGAGAAGCCCAAGCAGGACGCGCCCCGTGGAGCGTCTTGCCACATGTCAGCACTCGGTCTGACTGAGCGCCTCCAGGAGAGAGGCCCAAGCAAGACGCGCCCCGAGGAGCGTCTTGCCACATATCAACAATGGGTCTGACTGAGGGCCTCCATGAGAGAAGCCCAAGCAAGATGCGCCCCGAGGAGCGTCTTGTCACGTGTCAACACTGGGTCTGACTGAGCATCTCCAGGAGAGAGGCTCAAGCAAGACGCGCCCCGAAGAGCGTCTTGCCACATGTCACCACTGGGTCTGACTGAGCGCCTCCAGGAGAGAGGCCCAAGCAAGACGCGCCCCGAGGAGCGTCTTGCCACATGTAAGCACTGGGTCTGACTGAGCGCCTCCAGGAGAGAGGCCCCAGCAAGACGCGCCCCGAGGAGCGTCTTGCCTTATGTCAGCACTCGGTCTGACTGAGCGCCTCCAGTAGAGAGGCCCAAGCAAGACGCGCCCCGAGGAGCGTCTTGCCACATGTCACCACTCGGTCTGACTGAGTGCCTCCAGGAGAGAGGCCCAAGCAAGACGCGCCCCGAGGAGCGTCTTGCCACATGTCAACAATGAGTTTGACTGAGGGCCTCCAGGAGAGAAGCCCAAGCAAGACGCGTCCCGAGGAGTGTCTTGCCACATGTCAGCACTCGGTCTGAATGAGCGCCTACAGGAGAGAGGCCCAAGCAAGACGCGCCCCGAGGAGCGTCTTGCCACATATCAACAATGGGTCTGACTGAGGGCCTCCATGAGAGAAGCCCAAGCAAGACGCGCCCCGAGGAGCGTCTTGTCACGTGTCAACACTGGGTCTGACTGAGCGTCTCAAGGAGAGAGGCCCAAGCAAGACGCGCCCTGAGGAGCTTCTTGCCACATGTCACCACTGGGTCTGACTGAGCGCCTCCAGGAGAGAGGCCCAAGCAAGACGCGCCCCGAGGAGCGTCTTGCCACATGTCAACAATGAGTCTGACTGAGGGCCTCCAGGAGAGAAGCCCAAGCAAGACGCGTCCCGAGGAGTGTCTTGCCACATGTCAGCACTCGGCCTGACTGAGCGCCTCCAGGAGAGAGGCCCAAGCAAGACGCGCCCCGAGGAGCGTCTTGCCACATATCAACAATGGGTCTGACTGAGGGCCTCCATGAGAGAAGCCCAAGCAAGACGCGCCCCGAGGAGCGTCTTGCCACATGTCAACAATGAGTCTGACTGAGGGCCTCCAGGAGAGAAGCCCAAGCAAGACGCGTCCCGAGGAGTGTCTTGCCACATGTCAGCACTCGGTCTGACTGAACGCCTCCAGGAGAGAAGCCCCAGCAAGACGCGCCCCGAGGAGCGTCTTGCCACATGTAAGCACTGGGTCTGACTGAGCGCCTCCAGGAGAGAGACCCCAGCAAGACGCGCCCCGAGGAGTGTCTTGCCTTATGTCAGCTCTCGGTCTGACTGAGCGCCTCCAGGAGAGAGTTCCAAGCAAGATGCGCCCCGAGGAGCGTCTTGCCACATGACACCAATGGGTCTGACTGAGGGCCTCCAGGAGAGAAGCCCAAGCAAGACGCGCCCCGAGGAGCGTCTTGCCACATGTCAGCACTCGGTCTGACTGAGCGCCTCCAGGAGAGAGGCCCAAGCAAGACGCACCCCGAGGAGCGTCTTGACACATGTCAACACTGGGGCTGACAGAGGGCCTCCAGGAGAGAGGCCCAAGCAAGATGCGCCCCAAGGAGCGTCTTGCCACATGTAAACAATGGGTCTGACTGAGTGCCTCCAGGAGAGAAGCCCAAGCAAGACGCGCCCCGAGGAGCGTCTTGCCACATGTCAGCACTCGGTCTGACTGAGCGCCTCCAGGAGAGAGGCCCAAGCAAGACGCGCCCCGAGGAGCGTCTTGCCACATATCAACAATGGGTCTGACTGAGGGCCTCCATGAGAGAAGCCCAAGCAAGACGCGCCCCGAGGAGCGTCTTGTCACGTGTCAACACTGGGTCTGACTGAGCATCTCCAGGAGAGAGGCTCAAGCAAGACGCGCCCCGAAGAGCGTCTTGCCACATGTCACCACTGGGTCTGACTGAGCGCCTCCAGGAGAGAGGCCCAAGCAAGACGCGCCCCGAGGAGCGTCTTGCCACATGTAAGCACTGGGTCTGACTGAGCGCCTCCAGGAGAGAGGCCCCAGCAAGACGCGCCCCGAGGAGCGTCTTGCCTTATGTCAGCACTCGGTCTGACTGAGCGCCTCCAGGAGAGAAGCCCAAGCAAGACGCGCCCCGAGGAGCGTCTTGCCACATGTCAACAATGGGTCTGACTGAGGGCCTCCAAGAGAGAAGCCTAAGCAAGACGCGCCCCGAGGAGCGTCTTGCACCATGTCAACACTGGGTCTGACTGAGCACCTCCAGGAGAGAGGCCCAAGCAAGACTCGCCCCGAGGAGCGTCTTGCCACATATCAACAATGGGTCTGACTGAGCGCCTCCATGAGAGAAGCCCAAGCAAGACGCGCCCCGAGGAGCGTCTTGTCACGTGTCAACACTGGGTCTGACTGAGCGTCTCCAGGAGAGAGGCCCAAGCAAGACGCGCCCCGAGGAGCGTCTTGCCACATGTCACCACTCGGTCTGACTGAGCGCCTCCAGGAGAGAGGCCCAAGCAAGACGCGCCCCGAGGAGCGTCTTGCCACATGTCAACAATGAGTCTGACTGAGGGCCTCCAGGAGAGAAGCCCAAGCAAGACGTGTCCCGAGGAGTGTCTTGCCACATGTCAGCACTCGGTCTGAATGAGTGCCTCCAGGAGAGAGGCCCAAGCAAGACGCGCCCCGAGGAGCGTCTTGCCACATATCAACAATGGGTCTGACTGAGGGCCTCCATGAGAGAAGCCCAAGCAAGACGCGCCCCGAGGAGCGTCTTGCCACATGTCAAAACTGGGTCTGACTGAGCGTCTCCAGGAGAGAGGCCCAAGCAAGACGCGCCCCGAGGAGCGTCTTGCCACATGACACCACTGGGTCTGACTGAGCGCCTCCAGGAGAGAGGCCCAAGCAAGACGCGCCCCGAGGAGCGTCTTGCCACGTCTCAACACTGGGTCTGACTGAGCGTCTCCAGGAGAGAGGCCCAAGCAAGACGCGCCCCGAGGAGCGTCTTGCCACATGTCACCACTGGGTCTGACTGAGCGCCTCCAGGAGAGAGGCCCAAGCAAGACGCGCCCCGAGGAGCGTCTTGCCACATGTAAGCACTGGGTCTGACTGAGCGCCTCCAGGAGAGAAGCCCCAGCAAGACGCGCCCCGAGGAGCGTCTTACCACATGTCAGCACTGGGTCTGACTGAGCGCCTACAGGAGAGAGGCCCCAGCAAGACGCGCCCCGAGGAGCGTCTTGACACATGTCAACACTGGGGCTGACAGAGGGCCTCCAGGAGAGAGGCCCAAGCAAGATGCACCCCGAGGAGCGTCTTGCCACATGTAAACAATGGGTCTGACTGAGGGCCTCCAGGAGAGAAGCACAAGCAAGACGCGCCCCGAGGAGCGTCTTGCCACATGTCAACAATGGGTCTGACTGAGGGCCTCCAGGAGAGAAGCCCAAGCAAGACGCGCCCCGAGGAGCGTCTTGCCACATGTCAGCACTCGGTCTGACTGAGCGCCTCCAGGAGAGAGGCCCAAGCAAGACGCACCCCGAGGAGCGTCTTGACACATGTCAACACTGGGGATGACAGAGGGCCTCCAGGAGAGAGGCCCAAGCAAGATGCGCCCCAAGGAGCGTCTTGCCACATGTAAACAATGGGTCTGACTGAGGGCCTCCAGGAGAGAAGCCCAAGCAGGACGCGCCCCGAGGAGCGTCTTGCCACATGTCAGCACTCGGTCTGACTGAGCGCCTCCAGGAGAGAGGCCCAAGCAAGACGCGCCCCGAGGAGCGTCTTGCCACATATCAACAATGGGTCTGACTGAGGGCCTCCATGAGAGAAGCCCAAGCAAGATGCGCCCCGAGGAGCGTCTTGTCACGTGTCAACACTGGGTCTGACTGAGCATCTCCAGGAGAGAGGCTCAAGCAAGACGCGCCCCGAAGAGCGTCTTGCCACATGTCACCACTGGGTCTGACTGAGCGCCTCCAGGAGAGAGGCCCAAGCAAGACGCGCCCCGAGGAGCGTCTTGCCACATGTAAGCACTGGGTCTGACTGAGCGCCTCCAGGAGAGAGGCCCCAGCAAGACGCGCCCCGAGGAGCGTCTTGCCTTATGTCAGCACTCGGTCTGACTGAGCGCCTCCAGTAGAGAGGCCCAAGCAAGACGCGCCCCGAGGAGCGTCTTGCCACATGTCACCACTCGGTCTGACTGAGTGCCTCCAGGAGAGAGGCCCAAGCAAGACGCGCCCCGAGGAGCGTCTTGCCACATGTCAACAATGAGTTTGACTGAGGGCCTCCAGGAGAGAAGCCCAAGCAAGACGCGTCCCGAGGAGTGTCTTGCCACATGTCAGCACTCGGTCTGAATGAGCGCCTACAGGAGAGAGGCCCAAGCAAGACGCGCCCCGAGGAGCGTCTTGCCACATATCAACAATGGGTCTGACTGAGGGCCTCCATGAGAGAAGCCCAAGCAAGACGCGCCCCGAGGAGCGTCTTGTCACGTGTCAACACTGGGTCTGACTGAGCGTCTCCAGGAGAGAGGCCCAAGCAAGACGCGCCCTGAGGAGCTTCTTGCCACATGTCACCACTGGGTCTGACTGAGCGCCTCCAGGAGAGAGGCCCAAGCAAGACGCGCCCCGAGGAGCGTCTTGCCACATGTCAACAATGAGTCTGACTGAGGGCCTCCAGGAGAGAAGCCCAAGCAAGACGCGTCCCGAGGAGTGTCTTGCCACATGTCAGCACTCGGCCTGACTGAGCGCCTCCAGGAGAGAGGCCCAAGCAAGACGCGCCCCGAGGAGCGTCTTGCCACATATCAACAATGGGTCTGACTGAGGGCCTCCATGAGAGAAGCCCAAGCAAGACGCGCCCCGAGGAGCGTCTTGCCACATGTCAACAATGAGTCTGACTGAGGGCCTCCAGGAGAGAAGCCCAAGCAAGACGCGTCCCGAGGAGTGTCTTGCCACATGTCAGCACTCGGTCTGACTGAACGCCTCCAGGAGAGAAACCCCAGCAAGACGCGCCCCGAGGAGCGTCTTGCCACATGTAAGCACTGGGTCTGACTGAGCGCCTCCAGGAGAGAGGCCCCAGCAAGACGCGCCCCGAGGAGTGTCTTGCCTTATGTCAGCTCTCGGTCTGACTGAGCGCCTCCAGGAGAGAGTTCCAAGCAAGATGCGCCCCGAGGAGCGTCTTGCCACATGACACCAATGGGTCTGACTGAGGGCCTCCAGGAGAGAAGCCCAAGCAAGACGCGCCCCGAGGAGCGTCTTGCCACATGTCAGCACTCGGTCTGACTGAGCGCCTCCAGGAGAGAGGCCCAAGCAAGACGCACCCCGAGGAGCGTCTTGACACATGTCAACACTGGGGCTGACAGAGGGCCTCCAGGAGAGAGGCCCAAGCAAGATGCGCCCCAAGGAGCGTCTTGCCACATGTAAACAATGGGTCTGACTGAGTGCCTCCAGGAGAGAAGCCCAAGCAAGACGCGCCCCGAGGAGCGTCTTGCCACATGTCAGCACTCGGTCTGACTGAGCGCCTCCAGGAGAGAGGCCCAAGCAAGACGCGCCCCGAGGAGCGTCTTGCCACATATCAACAATGGGTCTGACTGAGGGCCTCCATGAGAGAAGCCCAAGCAAGACGCGCCCCGAGGAGCGTCTTGTCACGTGTCAACACTGGGTCTGACTGAGCATCTCCAGGAGAGAGGCTCAAGCAAGACGCGCCCCGAAGAGCGTCTTGCCACATGTCACCACTGGGTCTGACTGAGCGCCTCCAGGAGAGAGGCCCAAGCAAGACGCGCCCCGAGGAGCGTCTTGCCACATGTAAGCACTGGGTCTGACTGAGCGCCTCCAGGAGAGAGGCCCCAGCAAGACGCGCCCCGAGGAGCGTCTTGCCTTATGTCAGCACTCGGTCTGACTGAGCGCCTCCAGGAGAGAAGCCCAAGCAAGACGCGCCCCGAGGAGCGTCTTGCCACATGTCAACAATGGGTCTGACTGAGGGCCTCCAAGAGAGAAGCCTAAGCAAGACGCGCCCCGAGGAGCGTCTTGCACCATGTCAACACTGGGTCTGACTGAGCACCTCCAGGAGAGAGGCCCAAGCAAGACTCGCCCCGAGGAGCGTCTTGCCACATATCAACAATGGGTCTGACTGAGCGCCTCCATGAGAGAAGCCCAAGCAAGACGCGCCCCGAGGAGCGTCTTGTCACGTGTCAACACTGGGTCTGACTGAGCGTCTCCAGGAGAGAGGCCCAAGCAAGACGCGCCCCGAGGAGCGTCTTGCCACATGTCACCACTCGGTCTGACTGAGCGCCTCCAGGAGAGAGGCCCAAGCAAGACGCGCCCCGAGGAGCGTCTTGCCACATGTCAACAATGAGTCTGAATGAGGGCCTCCAGGAGAGAAGCCCAAGCAAGACGTGTCCCGAGGAGTGTCTTGCCACATGTCAGCACTCGGTCTGAATGAGTGCCTCCAGGAGAGAGGCCCAAGCAAGACGCGCCCCGAGGAGCGTCTTGCCACATATCAACAATGGTTCTGACTGAGGGCCTCCATGAGAGAAGCCCAAGCAAGACGCGCCCCGAGGAGCGTCTTGTCACGTGTCAACACTGGGTCTGACTGAGCGTCTCCAGGAGAGAGGCCCAAGCAAGACGCGCCCTGAGGAGCTTCTTGCCACATGTCACCACTGGGTCTGACTGAGCGCCTCCAGGAGAGAGGCCCAAGCAAGACGCGCCCCGAGGAGCGTCTTGCCACATGTCAACAATGAGTCTGACTGAGGGCCTCCAGGAGAGAAGTCCAAGCAAGACGCGTCCCGAGGAGTGTCTTGCCACATGTCAGCACTCGGCCTGACTGAGCGCCTCCAGGAGAGAGGCCCAAGCAAGACGCGCCCCGAGGAGCGTCTTGCCACATATCAACAATGGGTCTGACTGAGGGCCTCCAGGAAAGAAGCCCAAGCAAGACGCGCCCCGAGGAGCGTCTTGCCACATGTCACCACTGGTTCGACTGAGCGCCTCCAGGAGAGAGGCCCAAGCAAGACACGCCCCGAGGAGGGTCTTGCCACGTGTCAACACTGGGTCTGACTGAGCGTCTCCAGGAGAGAGGCCCAAGCAAGACGCGCCCCGAGGAGCGTCTTGCCACATGTCACCACTGGGTCTGACTGAGCGCCTCCAGGAGAGAGGCCCAATCAAGACGCGCCCCGAGGAGCGTCTTGCCACATGTAAGCACTGGGTCTGACTGAGCGCCTCCAGGAGAGACGCCCCAGCAAGACGCGCCCCGAGGAGCGTCTTACCACATGTCAGCACTCGGTCTGACTGAACGCCTCCAGGAGAGAAGCCCAAGCAAGACGCGCCCCGAGGAGCTTCTTGCCACATGTCAGCACTCGGTCTGAGTGAACGCCTCCAGGAGAGAAGCCCCAGCCAGACGCGCCCCGAGGAGCATCTTGCCACATGTAAGCACTGGGTCTGACTGAGCGCCTCCAGGAGAGAGGCCCCAGCAAGACGCGCCCCGAGGAGCGTCTTGACACATGTCAACACTGGGGCTGACATAGGGCCTCCAGGAGAGAGGCCCAAGCAAGATGCGCCCCGAGGAGCGTCTTGCCACATGTCAACAATGGGTCTGACTGAGGGCCTCCAGGAGAGAAGCCCAAGCAAGACGCGCCCCGAGGAGCGTCTTGCCACATGTCAGCACACTGTCTGACTGAGCGCCTCCAGGAGAGAGGCCCAAGCAAGATGCACCCCGAGGAGCGTCTTGACACATGTCAACACTGGGGCTGACAGAGGGCCTCCAGGAGAGAGGCCCAAGCAAGATGCGCCCCAAGGAGCGTCTTGCCACATGTAAACAATGTGTCTGACTGAGGGCCTCCAGGAGAGAAGCCCAAGCAAGACGCGCCCCGAGGAGCGTCTTGCCACATGTCAGCACTCGGTCTGACTGAGCGCCTCCAGGAGAGAGGCCCAAGCAAGACGCGCCCCGAGGAGCGTCTTGCCACATATCAACAATGGGTCTGACTGAGGGCCTCCATGAGAGAAGCCCAAGCAAGACGCGCCCCGAGGAGCGTCTTGCCACTTGTCACCACTGGGTCTGACTGAGCGCCTCCAGGAGAGAGGCCCAAGCAAGACGCGCCCCGAGGAGCGTCTTGCCACGTGTCAACACTGGGTCTGACTGAGCGTCTCCAGGAGAGAGGCCCAAGCAAGACGCGCCCCGAGGAGCGTCTTGCCACATGTAAGCACTGGGTCTGACTGAGCGCCTCCAGGAGAGAGGCCCAAGCAAGACGCGCCCCGAGGAGCGTCTTACCACATGTCAGCACTGGGTCTGACTGAGCGCCTCCAGGAGAGAGGCCCCAGCAAGACGCGCCCCGAGGAGCGTCTTGACACATGTCAACACTGGGGCTGACAGAGGGCCTCCAGGAGAGAGGCCCAAGCAAGATGCGCCCCGAGGAGCGTCTTGCCACATGTAAACAATGGGTCTGACTGAGGGCCTCCAGGAGAGAAGCACAAGCAAGACGCGCCCCGAGGAGCGTCTTGCCACATGTCAACAATGGGTCTGACTGATGGCCTCCAGGAGAGAAGCCCAAGCAAGACGCGCCCCGAGGAGCGTCTTGCCACATGTCAGCACTCGGTCTGACTGAGCGCCTCCAGGAGAGAGGCCCAAGCAAGACGCACCCCGAGGAGCGTCTTGACACATGTCAACCCTGGGGATGAGAGAGGGCCTCCAGGAGAGAGGCCCAAGCAAGATGCGCCCCAAGGAGCGTCTTGCCACATGTAAACAATGGGTCTGACTGAGGGCCTCCAGGAGAGAAGCCCAAGCAAGACGCGCCCCGAGGAGCGTCGTGCCACATGTCAGCACTCGGTCTGACTGAGCGCCTCCAGGAGAGAGGCCCAAGCAAGACGCGCCCCGAGGAGCGTCTTGCCACATATCAACAATGGTTCTGACTGAGGGCCTCCATGAGAGAAGCCCAAGCAAGACGCGCCCCGAGGAGCGTCTTGTCACTTGTCAACACTGGGTCTGACTGAGCATCTCCAGGAGAGAGGCTCAAGCAAGACGCGCCCCGAAGAGCGTCTTGCCACATGTCACCACTGGGTCTGACTGAGCGCCTCCAGGAGAGAGGCCCAAGCAAGACGCGCCCCGAGGAGCGTCTTGCCACATGTAAGCACTGGGTCTGACTGAGCGCCTCCAGGAGAGAGGCCCCAGCAAGACGCGCCCCGAGGAGCGTCTTGCCTTATGTCAGCACTCGGTCTGACTGAGCGCCTCCAGGAGAGAGGCCCAAGCAAGAAGCGCCCCGAGGAGCGTCTTGCCACATGTCAACAATGGGTCTGACTGAGGGCCTCCAGGAGAGAAGCCCAAGCAAGACGCGCCCCGAGGAGCGTCTTGCCACATGTCAGCACTCGGTCTGACTGAGCGCCTCCAGGAGAGAAGCCCCAGCAAGACGCGCCCCGAGGAGCGTCTTACCACATGTCAGCACTCGGTCAGACTGAACGCCTCCAGGAGAGAAGCCCAAGCAAGACGCGCCCCGAGGAGCGTCTTGCCACATGTCAGCACTCGGTCTTACTGAACGCCTCCAGGAGAGAAGCCCCAGCAAGACGCGCCCCGAGGAGCGTCTTGCCACATGTAAGCACTGGGTCTGACTGAGTGCCTCCAGGAGAGAGGCCCCAGCAAGACGCGCCCCGAGGAGCGTCTTGCCACATGTAAACAATGGGTCTGACTGAGGGCCTCCAGGAGAGAAGCACAAGCAAGACGCGCCCCGAGGAGCGTCTTGCCACATGTCAGCACTCTGTCTGACTGAGCGCCTCCAGGAGAGAGGCCCAAGCAAGACGCACCCCGAGGAGCGTCTTGACACATGTCAACACTGGGGCTGACAGAGGGCCTCCAGGAGAGAGGCCCAAGCAAGATGCGCCCCAAGGAGCGTCTTGCCACATGTAAACAATGTGTCTGACTGAGGGCCTCCAGGAGAGAAGCCCAAGCAAGACGCGCCCCGAGGAGCGTCTTGCCACATGTCAGCACTCGGTCTGACTGAGCGCCTCCAGGAGAGAGGCCCAAGCAAGACGCGCCCCGAGGAGCGTCATGCCACATATCAACAATGGGTCTGACTGAGGGCCTCCATGAGAGAAGCCCAAGCAAGACGCGCCCCGAGGAGCGTCTTGTCACGTGTCAACACTGGGTCTGACTGAGCATCTCCAGGAGAGAGGCTCAAGCAAGACGCGCCCCGAAGAGCGTCTTGCCACATGTCACCACTGGGTCTGACTGAGCGCCTCCAGGAGAGAGGCCCAAGCAAGACGCGCCCCGAGGAGCGTCTTGCCACATGTAAGCACTGGGTCTGACTGAGCGCCTCCAGGAGAGAGGCCCAAGCAAGACGCGCCCCGAGGAGCGTCTTGCCACATGTCAACAATGGGTCTGACTGAGGGCCTCCAGGAGAGAAGCCCAAGCAAGATGCGCCCAAAGGAGCGTCTTGCCACATGTAAACAATGGGTCTGACTCAGGGCCTCCAGGAGAGAAGCCCAAGACAGACGCGCCCCGAGCAGCGTCTTGCCACATGTCAGCACTCGGTCTGACTGAGCGCCTCCAGGAGAGAGGCCCAAGCAAGACGCGCCCCGAGGAGCGTCTTGCCACGTGTCAACACTGGGTCTGACTGAGGGCCTCCATGAGAGAAGCCCAAGCAAGACGCGCCCCGAGGAGCGTCTTGCCACATGTCACCACTGGGTCTGACTGAGCGCCTCCAGGAGAGAGGCCCAAGCAAGACGCGCCCCGAGGAGCGTCTTGCCACGTGTCAACACTGGGTCTGACTGAGCGTCTCCAGGAGAGAGGCCCAAGCAAAAAGCGCCCCGAGGAGCGTCTTGCCACATGTCACGACTGGGTCTGACTGAGCGCCTCCAGGAGAGAGGCCCAAGCAAGACGCGCCCCGAGGAGCGTCTTGCCACATGTAAGCACTGGGTCTGACTGAGCGCCTCCAGGAGAGAAGCCCCAGCAAGACGCGCCCCGAGGAGCGTCTTACCACATGTCAGCACTGGGTCTGACTGAGCGCCTCCAGGAGAGAGGCCCCAGCAAGACGCGCCCCGAGGAGTGTCTTGACACATGTCAACACTGGGGCTGACAGAGGGCCTCCAGGAGAGAGGCCCAAGCAAGATGCGCCCCGAGGAGCGTCTTGCTACATGTAAACAATGGGTCTGACTGAGGGCCTCCAGGAGAGAAGCACAAGCAAGACGCGCCCCGAGGAGCGTCTTGCCACATGTCAACAATGGGTCTGACTGAGGGCCTCCAGGAGAGAAGCCCACGCAAGACGCGCCCCGAGGAGCGTCTTGCCACATGTCAGCACTCGGTCTGACTGAGCGCCTCCAGGAGAGAGGCCCAAGCAAGACTCGCCCCGAGGAGCGTCTTGCCACATATCAACAATGGGTCTGACTGAGGGCCTCCATGAGAGAAGCCCAAGCAAGACGCGCCCCGAGGAGCGTCTTGCCACATGTCAGCACTCGGTCTGACTGAGCGCCTCCAGGAGAGAGGCCCAAGCAAGACGCGCCCCGAGGAGCGTCTTGCCACATATCAACAATGGGTCTGACTGAGGGCCTCCATGAGAGAAGCCCAAGCAAGACGCGCCCCGAGGAGCGTCTTGTCACGTGTCAACACTGGGTCTGACTGAGCGTCTCCAGGAGAGAGGCCCAAGCAAGACGCGCCCCGAGGAGCGTCTTGCCACATGTCACCACTCGGTCTCACTGAGTGCCTCCAGGAGAGAGGCCCAAGCAAGACGCGCCCCGAGGAGCGTCTTGCCACATGTAAGCACTGGGTCTGACTGAGCGCCTCCAGGAGAGAGGCCCAAGCAAGACGCGCCCCGAGGAGCGTCTTGCCACATGTCAACAATGGGTCTGACTGAGGGCCTCCAGGAGAGAAGCCCAAGCAAGACGCGCCCCGAGGAGCGTCTTGCCACATGTCACCACTGGTTCGACTGAGCGCCTCCAGGAGAGAGGCCCAAGCAAGACACGCCCCGAGGAGCGTCTTGCCACATATCAACAATGGGTCTGACTGAGGGCCTCCATGAGAGAAGCCCAAGCAGGACGCGCCCCGAGGAGCGTCTTGCCACATGTCAGCACTCGGTCTGACTGAGCGCCTCCAGGAGAGAGGCCCAAGCAAGACACGCCCCGAGGAGCGTCTTGCCACATATCAACAATGGGTCTGACTGAGGGCCTCCATGAGAGAAGCCCAAGCAAGACGCGTCCCGAGGAGCGTCTTGTCACGTGTCAACACTGGGTCTGACTGAGCGTCTCCAGGAGAGAGGCCCAAGCAAGACGCGCCCCGAGGAGCGTCTTGCCACATGTCACCACTCGGTCTCACTGCGTGCCTCCAGGAGAGAGGCCCAAGCAAGACGCGCCCCGAGGAGCGTCTTGCCACATGTAAGCACTGGGTCTGACTGAGCGCCTCCAGGAGAGAGGCCCAAGCAAGACGCGCCCCGAGGAGCGTCTTGCCACATGTCAACAATGGGTCTGACTGAGGGCCTCCAGGAGAGAAGCCCAAGCAAGACGCGCCCCGAGGAGCGTCTTGCCACATGTCACCACTGGTTCGACTGAGCGCCTCCAGGAGAGAGGCCCAAGCAAGACTCGCCCCGAGGAGCGTCTTGCCACATGTCACCACTGGGTCTGACTGAGCGCCTCCAGGAGAGAGGCCCAATCAAGACGCGCCCCGAGGAGGGTCTTGCCACATGTAAGCACTGGGTCTGACTGAGCGCCTCCAGGAGAGAAGCCCCAGCAAGACGCGCCCCGAGGAGCGTCTTACCACATGTCAGCACTCGGTCTGACTGAACGCCTCCAGGAGAGAAGCCCAAGCAAGACGCGCCCCGAGGAGCATCTTGCCACATGTAAGCACTGGGTCTGACTGAGCGCCTCCAGGAGAGAGGCCCCAGCAAGACGCGCCCCGAGGAGCGTCTTGACACATGTCAACAATGGGTCTGACTGAGGGCCTCCAGGAGAGAAGCCCAAGCAAGACGCGCCCCGAGGAGCGTCTTGCCACATGTCAGCACAATGTCTGACTGAGCGCCTCCAGGAGAGAGGCCCAAGCAAGATGCACCCCGAGGAGCGTCTTGACACATGTCAACACTGGGGCTGACAGAGGGCCTCCAGGAGAGAGGCCCAAGCAAGATGCGCCCCAAGGAGCGTCTTGCCACATGTAAACAATGTGTCTGACTGAGGGCCTCCAGGAGAGAAGCCCAAGCAAGACGCGCCCCGAGGAGCGTCTTGCCACATGTCAGCACTCGGTCTGACTGAGCGCCTCCAGGAGAGAGGCCCAAGCAAGACGCGCCCCGAGGAGCGTCTTGCCACATATCAACAATGGGTCTGACTGAGGGCCTCCATGAGAGAAGCCCAAGCAAGACGCGCCGCGAGGAGCGTCTTGTCACGTGTCAACACTGGGTCTGACTGAGCATCTCCAGGAGAGAGGCTCAAGCAAGACGCACCCCGAAGAGCGTCTTGCCACATGTCACCACTGGGTCTGACTGAGCACCTCCAGGAGAGAGGCCCAAGCAAGACGCGTCCCGAGGAGCGTCTTGCCACATGTAAGCACTGGGTCTGACTGAGCGCCTCCAGGAGAGAGGCCCAAGCAAGACGCGCCCCGAGGAGCGTCTTGCCACATGTCAACAATGGGTCTGACTGAGGGCCTCCAGGAGAGAAGCCCAAGCAAGTTGCGCCCAAAGGAGCGTCTTGCCACATGTAAACAATGGGTCTGACTCAGGGCCTCCAGGAGAGAAGCCCAAGCAAGACGCGCCCCGAGCAGCGTCTTGCCACATGTCAGCACTCGGTCTGACTGAGCGCCTCCAGGAGAGAGGCCCAAGCAAGACGCGCCCCGAGGAGCGTCTTGCCACATATCAACAATGGGTCTGACTGAGGGCCTCCATGAGAGAAGCCCAAGCAAGACGCGCCCCGAGGAGCGTCTTGCCACTTGTCACCACTGGGTCTGACTGAGCGCCTCCAGGAGAGAGGCCCAAGCAAGACGCGCCCCGAGGAGCGTCTTGCCACGTGTCAACACTGGGTCTGACTGAGAGTCTCCAGGAGAGAGGCCCAAGCAAGACGCGCCCCGAGGAGCGTCTTGCCACATGTCACCACTGGGTCTGACTGAGCGCCTCCAGGAGAGAGGCCCAAGCAAGACGCGCCCCGAGGAGCGTCTTGCCACATGTAAGCACTGGGTCTGACTGAGCGCCTCCAGGAGAGAAGCCCCAGCAAGACGCGCCCCGAGGAGCGTCTTACCACATGTCAGCACTGGGTCTGACTGAGCGCCTCCAGGAGAGAGGCCCCAGCAAGACGCGCCCCGAGGAGCGTCTTGACACATGTCAACACTGGGGCTGACAGAGGGCCTCCAGGAGAGAGGCCCAAGCAAGATGCGCCCCGAGGAGCGTCTTGCCACATGTAAACAATGGGTCTGACTGAGGGCCTCCAGGAGAGAAGCACAAGCAAGACGCGCCCCGAGGAGCGTCTTGCCACATGTCAACAATGGGTCTGACTGATGGCCTCCAGGAGAGAAGCCCAAGCAAGACGCGCCCCGAGGAGCGTCTTGCCACATGTCAGCACTCGGTCTGACTGAGCGCCTCCAGGAGAGAGGCCCAAGCAAGACGCACCCCGAGGAGCGTCTTGACACATGTCAACACTGGGGATGAGAGAGGGCCTCCAGGAGAGAGGCCCAAGCAAGATGCGCCCCAAGGAGCGTCTTGCCACATGTAAACAATGGGTCTGACTGAGGGCCTCCAGGAGAGAAGCCCAAGCAAGACGCGCCCCGAGGAGCGTCGTGCCACATGTCAGCACTCGGTCTGACTGAGCGCCTCCAGGAGAGAGGCCCAAGCAAGACGCGCCCCGAGGAGCGTCTTGCCACATATCAACAATGGGTCTGACTGAGGGCCTCCATGAGAGAAGCCCAAGCAAGACGCGGCCCGAGGAGCGTCTTGTCACGTGTCAACAATGGGTCTGACTGAGCATCTCCAGGAGAGAGGCTCAAGCAAGACGCGCCCCGAAGAGCGTCTTGCCACATGTCACCACTGGGTCTGACTGAGCGCCTCCAGGAGAGAGGCCCAAGCAAGACGCGCCCCGAGGAGCGTCTTGCCACATGTAAGCACTGGGTCTGACTGAGCGCCTCCAGGAGAGAGGCCCCAGCAAGACGCGCCCCGAGGAGCGTCTTGCCTTATGTCAGCACTCGGTCTGACTGAGCGCCTCCAGGAGAGAGGCCCAAGCAAGACGCGCCCCGAGGAGCGTCTTGCCACATGTCAACAATGGGTCTGACTGAGGGCCTCCAGGAGAGAAGCCCAAGCAAGACGCGCCCCGAGGAGCGTCTTGCCACATGTCAGCACTCGGTCTGACTGAGCGCCTCCAGGAGAGAGGCCCAAGCAAGACGCGCCCCGAGGAGCGTCTTGCCACATATCAACAATGGGTCTGACTGAGGGCCTCCATGAGAGAAGCCCAAGCAAGACGCGCCCCGAGGAGCGTCTTGTCACGTGTCAACACTGGGTCTGACTGAGCGTCTCCAGGAGAGAGGCCCAAGCAAGACGCGCCCCGAGGAGCTTCTTGCCACATGTCACCACTCGGTCTGACTGAGTGCCTCCAGGAGAGAGGCCCAATTAAGACGCGCCCCGAGGAGCGTCTTGCCACATGTCAACAATGAGTCTGACTGAGGGCCTCCAGGAGAGAAGCCCAAGCAAGACGCGTCCCGAGGAGTGTCTTGCCACATGTCAGCACTCGGTCTGAATGAGCGCCTCCAGGAGAGAGGCCCAAGCAAGACGCGCCCCGAGGAGCGTCTTGCCACATATCAACAATGGGTCTGACTGAGGGCCTCCATGAGAGAAGCCCAAGCAAGACGCGCCCCGAGGAGCGTCTTGTCACGTGTCAACACTGGGTCTGACTGAGCGTCTCCAGGAGAGAGGCCCAAGCAAGACGCGCCCTGTTGAGCTTCTTGCCACATGTCACCACTGGGTCTGACTGAGCGCCTCCAGGAGAGAGGCCCAAGCAAGACGCGCCCCGAGGAGCGTCTTGCCACATGTCAACAATGAGTCTGACTGAGGGCCTCCAGGAGAGAAGCCCAAGCAAGACGCGTCCCGAGGAGTGTCTTGCCACATGTCAGCACTCGGCCTGACTGAGCGCCTCCAGGAGAGAGGCCCCAGCAAGACGCGCCCCGAGGAGCGTCTTGCCACATGTAAGCACTGGGTCTGACTGAGCGCCTCCAGGAGAGAGGCCCAAGAAAGACGCGCCCCGAGGAGCGTCTTGCCACATGTCAACAATGGGTCTGACTGAGGGCCACCAGGAGAGAAGCCCAAGCAAGATGCGCCCAAAGGAGCGTCTTGCCACATGTAAACAATGGGTCTGACTGAGGGCCTCCAGGAGAGAAGCCCCAGCAAGACGCGCCCCGAGGAGCGTCTTGCCACATGTAAGCACTGGGTCTGACTGAGCGCCTCCAGGAGAGAGGCCCAAGAAAGACGCGCCCCGAGGAGCGTCTTGCCACATGTCAACAATGGGTCTGACTGAGGGCCACCAGGAGAGAAGCCCAAGCAAGATGCGCCCAAAGGAGCGTCTTGCCACATGTAAACAATGGGTCTGACTGAGGGCCTCCAGGAGAGAAGCCCAAGCAAGACGCGCCCCGAGGAGCGTCTTGCCACATGTCAGCACTCGGTCTGACTGAGCGCCTCCAGGAGAGAGGCCCAAGCAAGACGCGCCCCGAGGAGCGTCTTGCCACGTGTCAACACTGGGTCTGACTGAGCGTCTCCAGGAGAGAGGCCCAAGCAAGACGCGCCCCGAGGAGCGTCTTGCCACATGTCACCACTGGGTCTGACTGAGCGCCTCCAGGAGAGAGGGCCAATCAAGAAGCGCCCCGAGGAGCGTCTTGCCACATGTAAGCACTGTGTCTGACTGAGCGCCTCCAGGAGAGAAGCCCCAGCAAGACGCGCCCCGAGGAGCGTCTTACCACATGTCAGCACTCGGTCTGACTGAACGCCTCCAGGAGAGAAGCCCAAGCAAGACGCGCCCCGAGGAGCGTCTTGCCACTTGTCAGCACTCGGTCTGACTGAACGCCTCCAGGAGAGAAGCCCCAGCAAGACGCGCCCCGAGGAGCGTCTTGCCACATGTAAGCACTGGGTCTGACTGAGCGCCTCCAGCAGAGAGGCCCCAGCAAGACGCGCCCCGAGGAGCATCTTGACACATGTCAACTCTGGGGCTGACATAGGGCCTCCAGGAGAGAGGCCCAAGCAAGATGCGCCCCGAGGAGCGTCTTGCCACATGTAAACAATTGGTCTGACTGAGGGCCTCCAGGAGAGAAGCACAAGCAAGACGCGCCCCGAGGAGCGTCTTGCCACATGTCAACAATGGGTCTGACTGAGGGCCTCCAGGAGAGAAGCCCAAGCAAGACGCGCCCCGAGGAGCGTCTTGCCACATGTCAGCACTCGGTCTGACTGAGCGCCTCCAGGAGAGAGGCCCAAGCAAGACGCACCCCGAGGAGCGTCTTGACACATGTCAACACTGGGGCTGACAGAGGGCCTCCAGGAGAGAGGCCCAAGCAAGATGCGCCCCAAGGAGCGTTTTGCCACATGTAAACAATGGGTCTGACTGAGGGCCTCCAGGAGAGAAGCCCAAGCAAGAGGCGCCCCGAGGAGCGTCTTTCCACATGTCAGCACTCGGTCTGACTGAGCGCCTCCAGGAGAGAGGCCCAAGCAAGACGCGCCCCGAGGAGCGTCTTGCCACATATCAACAATGGGTCTGACTGAGGGCCTCCATGAGAGAAGCCCAAGCAAGACGCGCCCCGAGGAGCGTCTTGTCACGTGTCAACACTGGGTCTGACTGAGCATCTCCAGGAGAGAGGCTCAAGCAAGACGCGCCCCGAAGAGCGTCTTGCCACATGTCACCACTGGGTCTGACTGAGCGCCTCCAGGAGAGAGGCCCAAGCAAGACGCGCCCCGAGGAGCGTCTTGCCACATGTAAGCACTGGGTCTGACTGAGCGCCTCCAGGAGAGAGGCCCAAGCAAGACGCGCCCCGAGGAGCGTCTTGCCACATGTCAACAATGGGTCTGACTGAGGGCCTCCAGGAGAGAAGCCCAAGCAAGATGCGCCCAAAGGAGCGTCTTGCCACAGGTAAACAATGGGTCTGACTGAGGGCCTCCAGGAGAGAAGCCCAAGCAAGAGGCGCCCCGAGGAGCGTCTTTCCACATGTCAGCACTCGGTCTGACTGAGCGCCTCCAGGAGAGAGGCCCAAGCAAGACGCGCCCCGAGGAGCGTCTTGCCACATATCAACAATGGGTCTGACTGAGGGCCTCCATGAGAGAAGCCCAAGCAAGACGCGCCCCGAGGAGCGTCTTGTCACGTGTCAACACTGGGTCTGACTGAGCGCCTCCAGGAGAGAGGCCCAAGCAAGACGCGCCCCGAGGAGCGTCTTGCCACGTGTCAACACTGGGTCTGACTGAGCGTCTCCAGGAGAGAGGCCCAAGCAAGACGCGCCCCGAGGAGCGTCTTGCCACATGTCACCACTGGGTCTGACTGAGCGCCTCCAGGAGAGAGGGCCAATCAAGAAGCGCCCCGAGGAGCGTCTTGCCACATGTAAGCACTGTGTCTGACTGAGCGCCTCCAGGAGAGAAGCCCCAGCAAGACGCGCCCCGAGGAGCGTCTTACCACATGTCAGCACTCGGTCTGACTGAACGCCTCCAGGAGAGAAGCCCAAGCAAGACGCGCCCCGAGGAGCGTCTTGCCACTTGTCAGCACTCGGTCTGACTGAACGCCTCCAGGAGAGAAGCCCCAGCAAGACGCGCCCCGAGGAGCGTCTTGCCACATGTAAGCACTGGGTCTGACTGAGCGCCTCCAGCAGAGAGGCCCCAGCAAGACGCGCCCCGAGGAGCGTCTTGACACATGTCAACTCTGGGGCTGACATAGGGCCTCCAGGAGAGAGGCCCAAGCAAGATGCGCCCCGAGGAGCGTCTTGCCACATGTAAACAATTGGTCTGACTGAGGGCCTCCAGGAGAGAAGCACAAGCAAGACGCGCCCCGAGGAGCGTCTTGCCACATGTCAACAATGGGTCTGACTGAGGGCCTCCAGGAGAGAAGCCCAAGCAAGACGCGCCCCGAGGAGCGTCTTGCCACATGTCAGCACTCGGTCTGACTGAGCGCCTCCAGGAGAGAGGCCCAAGCAAGACGCACCCCGAGGAGCGTCTTGACACATGTCAACACTGGGGCTGACAGAGGGCCTCCAGGAGAGAGGCCCAAGCAAGATGCGCCCCAAGGAGCGTTTTGCCACATGTAAACAATGGGTCTGACTGAGGGCCTCCAGGAGAGAAGCCCAAGCAAGAGGCGCCCCGAGGAGCGTCTTTCCACATGTCAGCACTCGGTCTGACTGAGCGCCTCCAGGAGAGAGGCCCAAGCAAGACGCGCCCCGAGGAGCGTCTTGCCACATATCAACAATGGGTCTGACTGAGGGCCTCCATGAGAGAAGCCCAAGCAAGACGCGCCCCGAGGAGCGTCTTGTCACGTGTCAACACTGGGTCTGACTGAGCATCTCCAGGAGAGAGGCTCAAGCAAGACGCGCCCCGAAGAGCGTCTTGCCACATGTCACCACTGGGTCTGACTGAGCGCCTCCAGGAGAGAGGCCCAAGCAAGACGCGCCCCGAGGAGCGTCTTGCCACATGTAAGCACTGGGTCTGACTGAGCGCCTCCAGGAGAGAGGCCCAAGCAAGACGCGCCCCGAGGAGCGTCTTGCCACATGTCAACAATGGGTCTGACTGAGGGCCTCCAGGAGAGAAGCCCAAGCAAGATGCGCCCAAAGGAGCGTCTTGCCACAGGTAAACAATGGGTCTGACTGAGGGCCTCCAGGAGAGAAGCCCAAGCAAGACGCGCCCCGAGGAGCGTCTTGCCACATGTCAGCACTCGGTCTGACTGAGCGCCTCCAGGAGAGAGGCCCAATCAAGAAGCGCCCCGAGGAGCGTCTTGCCACATGTAAGCACTGGGTCTGACTGAGCGCCTCCAGGAGAGAAGCCCCAGCAAGACGTGCCCCGAGGAGCGTCTTACCACATGTCAGCACTCGGTCTGACTGAACGCCTCCAGGAGAGAAGCCCAAGCAAGACGCGCCCCGAGGAGCGTCTTGCCACTTGTCAGCACTCGGTCTGACTGAACGCCTCCAGGAGAGAAGCCCCAGCAAGACGCGCCCCGAGGAGCGTCTTGCCACATGTAAGCACTGGGTCTGACTGAGCGCCTCCAGGAGAGAGGCCCCAGCAAGACGCGCCCCGAGGAGCGTCTTGACACATGTCAACACTGGGGCTGACATAGGGCCTCCAGGAGAGAGGCCCAAGCAAGATGCGCCCAGAGGAGCGTCTTGCCACATGTAAACAATGGGTCTGACTGAGGGCCTCCAGGAGAGAAGCACAAGCAAGACGCGCCCCGAGGAGCGTCTTGCCACATGTCAACAATGGGTCTGACTGAGGGCCTCCAGGAGAGAAGCCCAAGCAAGACGCGCCCCGAGGAGCGTCTTGCCACATGTCAGCACTCGGTCTGACTGAGCACCTCCAGGAGAGAGGCCCAAGCAAGACGCACCCCGAGGAGCGTCTTGCCACATATCAACAATGGGTCTGACTGAGGGCCTCCATGAGAGAAGCCCAAGCAAGACGCGCCCCGAGGAGCGTCTTGTCACGTGTCAACACTGGGTCTCACTGAGCATCTCCAGGAGAGAGGCTCAAGCAAGACGCGCCCCGAAGAGCGTCTTGCCACATGTCACCACTGGGTCTGACTGAGCGCCTCCAGGAGAGAGGCCCAAGCAAGACGCGCCCCAAGGAGCGTCTTGCCACATGTCAACAATGGGTCTGACTGAGGGCCTCCAGGAGAGAAGCCCAAGCAAGATGCGCCCAAAGGAGCGTCTTGCCACATGTAAACAATGGGTCTGACTCAGGGCCTCCAGGAGAGAAGCCCAAACAAGACGCGCCCCGAGCAGCGTCTTGCCACATGTCAGCACTCGGTCTGACTGAGCACCTCCAGGAGAGAGGCCCAAGCAAGACGCGCCCCGAGGAGCGTCTTGCCACATATCAACAATGGGTCTGACTGAGGGCCTCCATGAGAGAAGCCCAAGCAAGACGCGCCCCGAGGAGCGTCTTGCCACGTGTCAACACTGGGTCTGACTGAGCGTCTCCAGGAGAGAGGCCCAAGCAAGACGCGCCCCGAGGAGCGTCTTGCCACATGTCACCACTGGGTCTGACTGAGCGCCTCCAGGAGAGAGGCCCAAGCAAGACGCGCCCCGAGGAGCGTCTTGCCACGTCTCAACACTGGGTCTGACTGAGCGTCTCCAGGAGAGAGGCCCAAGCAAGACGCGCCCCGAGGAGCGTCTTGCCACATGTCACCACTGGGTCTGACTGAGCGCCTCCAGGAAAGAGGCCCAAGCAAGACGCGCCCCGAGGAGCGTCTTGCCACATGTAAGCACTGGGTCTGACTGAGCGCCTCCAGGAGAGAAGCCCCAGCAAGACGCGCCCCGAGGAGCGTCTTACCACATGTCAGCACTGGGTCTGACTGAGCGCCTACAGGAGAGAGGCCCCAGCAAGACGCGCCCCGAGGAGCGTCTTGACACATGTCAACACTGGGGCTGACAGAGGGCCTCCAGGAGAGAGGCCCAAGCAAGATGCACCCCGAGGAGCGTCTTGCCACATGTAAACAATGGGTCTGACTGAGGGCCTCCAGGAGAGAAGCACAAGCAAGACGCGCCCCGAGGAGCGTCTTGCCACATGTCAACAATGGGTCTGACTGAGGGCCTCCAGGAGAGAAGCCCAAGCAAGACGCGCCCCGAGGAGCGTCTTGCCACATGTCAGCACTCGGTCTGACTGAGCGCCTCCAGGAGAGAGGCCCAAGCAAGACGCACCCAGAGGAGCGTCTTGACACATGTCAACACTGGGGATGACAGAGGGCCTCCAGGAGAGAGGCCCAAGCAAGACGCGCCCCGAGGAGCGTCTTGCCACATATCAACAATGGGTCTGACTGAGGGCCTCCATGAGAGAAGCCCAAGCAAGATGCGCCCCGAGGAGCGTCTTGTCACGTGTCAACACTGGGTCTGACTGAGCATCTCCAGGAGAGAGGCTCAAGCAAGACGCGCCCCGAAGAGCGTCTTGCCACATGTCACCACTGGGTCTGACTGAGCGCCTCCAGGAGAGAGGCCCAAGCAAGACGCGCCCCGAGGAGCGTCTTGCCACATGTAAGCACTGGGTCTGACTGAGCGCCTCCAGGAGAGAGGCCCCAGCAAGACGCGCCCCGAGGAGCGTCTTGCCTTATGTCAGCACTCGGTCTGACTGAGCGCCTCCAGGAGAGAGGCCCAAGCAAGACGCGCCCCGAGGAGCGTCTTGCCACATGTAAACAATGGGTCTGACTGAGGGCCTCCAGGAGAGAAGCCCAAGCAAGACGCGCCCCGAGGAGCGTCTTGCCACATGTCAACAATGGGTCTGACTGAGGGCCTCCAAGAGAGAAGCCTAAGCAAGACGCGCCCCGAGGAGCGTCTTGCCACATGTCACCACTCGGTCTGACTGAGTGCCTCCAGGAGAGAGGCCCAAGCAAGACGCGCCCCGAGGAGCGTCTTGCCACATGTCAACAATGAGTTTGACTGAGGGCCTCCAGGAGAGAAGCCCAAGCAAGACGCGTCCCGAGGAGTGTCTTGCCACATGTCAGCACTCGGTCTGAATGAGCGCCTACAGGAGAGAGGCCCAAGCAAGACGCGCCCCGAGGAGCGTCTTGCCACATATCAACAATGGGTCTGACTGAGGGCCTCCATGAGAGAAGCCCAAGCAAGACGCGCCCCGAGGAGCGTCTTGTCACGTGTCAACACTGGGTCTGACTGAGCGTCTCCAGGAGAGAGGCCCAAGCAAGACGCGCCCTGAGGAGCTTCTTGCCATATGTCACCACTGGGTCTGACTGAGCGCCTCCAGGAGAGAGGCCCAAGCAAGACGCGCCCCGAGGAGCGTCTTGCCACATGTCAACAATGAGTCTGACTGAGGGCCTCCAGGAGAGAAGCCCATGCAAGACGCGTCCCGAGGAGTGTCTTGCCACATGTCAGCACTCGGCCTGACTGAGCGCCTCCAGGAGAGAGGCCCAAGCAAGACGCGCCCCGAGGAGCGTCTTGCCACATATCAACAATGGGTCTGACTGAGGGCCTCCATGAGAGAAGCCCAAGCAAGACGCGCCCCGAGGAGCGTCTTGTCACGTGTCAACACTGGGTCTGACTGAGCGTCTCCAGGAGAGAGGCCCAAGCAAGACGCGCCCCGAGGAGCGTCTTGCCAGATGTCACCACTGGGTCTGACTGAGCGCCTCCAGGAGAGAAGCCCAAGCAAGACGCGCCCCGAGGAGCGTCTTGCCACATGTCAACAATGAGTCTGACTGAGGGCCTCCAGGAGAGAAGCCCAAGCAAGACGCGTCCCGAGGAGTGTCTTGCCACATGTCAGCACTCGGTCTGACTGAACGCCTCCAGGAGAGAAGCCCCAGCAAGACGCGCCCCGAGGAGCGTCTTGCCACATGTAAGCACTGGGTCTGACTGAGCGCCTCCAGGAGAGAGGCCCCAGCAAGACGCGCCCCGAGGAGTGTCTTGCCTTATGTCAGCTCTCGGTCTGACTGAGCGCCTCCAGGAGAGAGGCCCAAGCAAGATGCGCCCCGAGGAGCGTCTTGCCACATGACAACAATGGGTCTGACTGAGGGCCTCCAGGAGAGAAGCCCAAGCAAGACGCGCCCCGAGGAGCGTCTTGCCACATGTCAGCACTCGGTCTGACTGAGCGCCTCCAGGAGAGAGGCCCAAGCAAGACGCTCCCCGAGGAGCGTCTTGACACATGTCAACACTTGGGCTGACAGAGGGCCTCCAGGAGAGAGGCCCAAGCAAGATGCGCCCCGAGGAGCGTCTTGCCACATGTGAACAATGGGTCTGACTGAGGGCCTCCAGGAGAGAAGCCCAAGCAAGACGCGCCCCGAGGAGCGTCTTGACACATGTCAACACTGGGGCTGACAGAGGGCCTCCAGGAGAGAGGCCCAAGCAAGATGCGCCCCAAGGAGCGTCTTGCCACATGTAAACAATGGGTCTGACTGAGTGCCTCCAGGAGAGAAGCCCAAGCAAGACGCGCCCCGAGGAGCATCTTGCCACATGTCAGCACTCGGTCTGACTGAGCGCCTCCAGGAGAGAGGCCCAAGCAAGACGCGCCCCGAGGAGCGTCTTGCCACATATCAACAATGGGTCTGACTGAGGGCCTCCATGAGAGAAGCCCAAGCAAGACGCGCCCCGAGGAGCGTCTTGTCACGTGTCAACACTGGGTCTGACTGAGCATCTCCAGGAGAGAGGCTCTAGCAAGACGCGCCCCGAAGAGCGTCTTGCCACTTGTCACCACTGGGTCTGACTGAGCGCCTCCAGGAGAGAGGCCCAAGCAAGACGCGCCCCGAGGAGCGTCTTGTCACATGTAAGCACTGGGTCTGACTGAGCGCCTCCAGGAGAGAGGCCCCAGCAAGACGCGCCCCGAGGAGCGTCTTGCCTTATGTCAGCACTCGGTCTGACTGAGCGCCTCCAGGAGAGAAGCCCAAGCAAGACGCGCCCCGAGGAGCGTCTTGCCACATGTCAACAATGGGTCTGACTGAGGGCCTCCAAGAGAGAAGCCTAAGCAAGACGCGCCCCGAGGAGCGTCTTGCACCATGTCAACTCTGGGTCTGACTGAGCACCTCCAGGAGAGAGGCCCAAGCAAGACTCGCCCCGAGGAGCGTCTTGCCACATATCAACAATGGGTCTGACTGAGCGCCTCCATGAGAGAAGCCCAAACAAGACGCTCCCCGAGGAGCGTCTTGTCACGTGTCAACACTGGGTCTGACTGAGCGTCTCCAGGAGAGAGGCCCAAGCAAGACGCGCCCCGAGGAGCGTCTTGCCACATGTCACCACTCGGTCTGACTGAGCGCCTCCAGGAGAGAGGCCCAAGCAAGACGCGCCCCGAGGAGCGTCTTGCCACATGTCAACAATGAGTCTGACTGAGGGCCTCCAGGAGAGAAGCCCAAGCAAGACGCGTCCCGAGGAGTGTCTTGCCACATGTCAGCACTCGGTCTGAATGAGTGCCTCCAGGAGAGAGGCCCAAGCAAGACGCGCCCCGAGGAGCGTCTTGCCACATATCAACAATGGTTCTGACTGAGGGCCTCCATGAGAGAAGCCCAAGCAAGATGCGCCCCGAGGAGCGTCTTGTCACGTGTCAACACTGGGTGTGACTGAGCGTCTCCAGGAGAGAGGCCCAAGCAAGACGTGCCCTGAGGAGCTTCTTGCCACATGTCACCACTGGGTCTGACTGAGCGCCTCCAGGAGAGAGGCCCAAGCAAGACGCGCCCCGAGGAGCGTCTTGCCACATGTCAACAATGAGTCTGACTGAGGGCCTCCAGGAGAGAAGTCCAAGCAAGACGCGTCCCGAGGAGTGTCTTGCCACATGTCAGCACTCGGCCTGACTGAGCGCCTCCAGGAGAGAGGCCCAAGCAAGACGCGCCCCGAGGAGCGTCTTGCCACATATCAACAATGGGTCTGACTGAGCACCTCCAGGAGAGAGGCCCAAGCAAGACTCGCCCCGAGGAGCGTCTTGCCACATATCAACAATGGGTCTGACTGAGCGCCTCCATGAGAGAAGCCCAAGCAAGACGCGCCCCGAGGAGCGTCTTGTCACGTGTCAACACTGGGTCTGACTGAGCGTCTCCAGGAGAGAGGCCCAAGCAAGACGCGCCCCGAGGAGCGTCTTGCCACATGTCACCACTCGGTCTGACTGAGCGCCTCCAGGAGAGAGGCCCAAGCAAGACGCGCCCCGAGGAGCGTCTTGCCACATGTCAACAATGAGTCTGACTGAGGGCCTCCAGGAGAGAAGCCCAAGCAAGACGCGTCCCGAGGAGTGTCTTGCCACATGTCAGCACTCGGTCTGAATGAGTGCCTCCAGGAGAGAGGCCCAAGCAAGACGCGCCCCGAGGAGCGTCTTGCCACATATCAACAATGGTTCTGACTGAGGGCCTCCATGAGAGAAGCCCAAGCAAGATGCGCCCCGAGGAGCGTCTTGTCACGTGTCAACACTGGGTCTGACTGAGCGTCTCCAGGAGAGAGGCCCAAGCAAGACGCGCCCTGAGGAGCTTCTTGCCACATGTCACCACTGGGTCTGACTGAGCGCCTCCAGGAGAGAGGCCCAAGCAAGACGCGCCCCGAGGAGCGTCTTGCCACATGTCAACAATGAGTCTGACTGAGGGCCTCCAGGAGAGAAGTCCAAGCAAGACGCGTCCCGAGGAGTGTCTTGCCACATGTCAGCACTCGGCCTGACTGAGCGCCTCCAGGAGAGAGGCCCAAGCAAGACGCGCCCCGAGGAGCGTCTTGCCACATATCAACAATGGGTCTGACTGAAGGTCTCCATGAGAGAAGCACAAGCAAGACGCGCCCCGAGGAGCGTCTTGTCACGTGTCAACACTGGGTCTGACTGAGCGTCTCCAGGAGAGAAGCCCAAGCAAGACGCGCCCCGAGGAGCGTCTTGCCACATGTCACCACTGGGTCTGACTGAGCGCCTCCAGGAGAGAAGCCCAAGCAAGACGCGCCCCGAGGAGCGTCTTGCCACATGTCAACAATGAGTCTGACTGAGGGCCTCCCGGAGAGAAGCCCAAGCAAGACGCGCCCCGAGGAGCGTCTTGCCTTATGTCAGCACTCGGTCTGACTGAGCGCCTCCAGGAGAGAGTTCCAAGCAAGACGCGCCCCAAGGAGCGTCTTGCCACGTGTCAACAATGGGTCTGAGTGAGGGCCTCCAAGAGAGAAGCCTAAGCAAGACGCGCCCCGAGGAGCGTCTTGCCACATGTCAACAATGGGTCTGACTGAGATCCTCCAAGAGAGAAGCCCAAGCAAGACACGCCCAGGGGAGCGTCTTGCCATATGTCAACAATGGGTCTGACTGAGGGCCTCCAAGAGAGAAGCCCAAGCAAGACGCGCCCTGAGGAGCGTCTTGCACCATGTCAACACTGGGTCTGACTGAGCACCTCCAGGAGAGAGGCCCAAGCAAGACTCGCCCCGAGGAGCGTCTTGCCACATATCAACAATGGGTCTGACTGAGGGCCTCCATGAGAGAAGCCCAAGCAAGACGCGCCCCGAGGAGCGTCTTGCCACATGTCAGCACTCGGTCTAACTGAGCGCCTCCAGGAGAGAGGCCCAAGCAAGACGCGCCCCGAGGAGCGTCTTGCCACATATCAACAATGGGTCTGACTGAGGGCCTCCATGAGAGAAGCCCAAGCAAGACGCGCCCCGAGGAGCGTCTTGTCACATGTCACCACTGGGTCTGACTGAGCGCCTCCAGGAGAGAGGCTCAAGCAAGATGCGCCCCGAGGAGCGTCTTGCCACATGTCACCACTGGGTCTGACTGAGCGCCACCAGGAGAGAGGCCCAAGCAAAACGCGCCCCGAGGAGCGTCTTGCCACATGTCAACAATGAGTCTGACTGAGGGCCTCGAGGAGAGAAGCCCAAGCAAGACGCGTCCCGAGAAGCGTTTTGCCACATGTCGGCACTCGGTCTGACTGAACGCCTCTAGGAGAGAAGCCCCAGCAAGACGCGCCCCGAGGAGCGTCTTGCCACATATCAACAATGGGGCTGACAGAGGGCCTCCAGGAGAGAGGCCCAAGCAAGACGCTCCCCGAGGAGTGTCTTGCCACATGTCACCACTGGGTCTGACTGAGCGCCTCCAGGAGAGAGGCCCAAGCAAGACGCGCCCGAGGAGCGTCATGCCACATGTCACTACTCAGTCTGACTGAGCGCCTCCAGGAGAGAGGCCCAAGCAAGACGCGCCCCGAGGAGCGTCTTACCACGTGTCAACACTGGGTCTGATTGAGGGCCTCCAGGAGAGAGGCCCAAGCAAGACGCGCCCCGAGGAGCGTCTTGCCACATGTCAACAATGGGTCTGACAGAGGCCCTTCAGGAGAGAGGACCAAGCAAGACGCGCCCCGAGGAGCGTCTTGCCACATGTCAGCACTCGGTCTGACTGAGCTCCTCCAGGAGAGAGGCCCAAGCAAGACGCGCCCCGAGGAGCGTCTTGCCACATATCAACAATGGATCTGACTGAGGGCCTCCATGAGAGAAGCCCAAGCAAGACGCGCCCCGAGGAGCGTCTTGTCACATGTCACCACTGGGTCTGACTGAGCGCCTCCAGGAGAGAGGCCCAAGCAAGACGCGCCCCGAGGAGCGTCTTGCCACATGTCACCACTGGGTCTGACTGAGCGCCTCCAGGAGAGAGGCCCAAGCAAGATGCGCCCCGAGGAGCTTCTTGCCACATGTCAACAATGAGTCTGACTGAGGGCCTCCAGGAGAGAAGCCCAAGCAAGACGCGTCCCGAGGAGCGTCTTGCCACATGTCAGCACTCGGTCTGACTGAACGCCTCCAGAAGAGAAGCCCCAGCAAGACGCGCCCCGAGGAGCGTCTTGCCACATGTAAGCACTGGGTCTGACTGAGCGCCTCCAGGAGAGAGGCCCCAGCAAGACGCGCCTCGAGGAGCGTCTTGCCTTATGTCAGCACTCGGTCTGACTGAGCGCCTCCAGGAGAGAGGCCCAAGCAAGACGCGCCCCGAGGAGCGTCTTGCCACATGTCAACAATGGGTCTGACTGAGGGCCTCCAGGAGAGAAGCCCAAGCAAGATGCGCCCAAAGGAGCGTCTTGCCACATGTAAACAATGGGTCTGACTGAGGGCCTCCAGGAGAGAAGCCCAAGCAAGACGCGCCCCGAGGAGCGTCTTGCCACATATCAACAATGGGTCTGACTGAGGGCCTCCATGTGAGAAGCCCAAGCAAGACGCGCCCCGAGGAGCGTCTTGTCACGTGTCAACACTGGTTCTGACTGAGCGTCTCCAGGAGAGAGGCCCAAGCAAGACGCGCCCCGAGGAGCGTCTTGCCACATGTCACCACTGGGTCTGACTGAGCACCTCCAGGAGAGAGGCCCAAGCAAGACGCGCCCCGAGGAGCGTCTTGCCACATGTAAGCACTGGGTCTGACTGAGCGCCTCCAGGAGAGATGCCCCAGCAAGACACGCCCCGAGGAGCGTCTTGCCTTATGTCAGCACTCGGTCTGACTGAGCGCCTCCAGGAGAGAGGCCCAAGCAAGACGCGCCCCGAGGAGCGTCATGCCACATGTCACTACTCAGTCTGACTGAGCGCCTCCAGGAGAGAGGCCCAAGCAAGACGCGCCCCGGGGAGCGTCTTGCCACATGTAAACAATGGGTCTGACTGAGTGCCTCCAAGAGAGAAGCCCAAGCAAGACGCGCCCCGAGGAGCGTCTTGCACCATGTCAACACTGGGTCTGACTGAGCACCTCCAGGAGAGAGGCCCAAGCAAGACTCGCCCCGAGGAGCGTCTTGCCACATATCAACAATGGGTCTGACTGAGGGCCTCCATGAGAGAAGCCCAAGCAAGACGCGCCCCGAGGAGCGTCTTGCCACATGTCAGCACTCGGTCTGACTGAGCGCCTCCAGGAGAGAGGCCCAAGCAAGACGCGCGCCGAGGAGCGTCTAGCCACATATCAACAATGGGTCTGACTGAGGGCCTCCATGAGAGAAGCCCAAGCAAGACGCGCCCCGAGGAGCGTCTTGCCACATGTCAGCACTCTGTCTGACTGAGCGCCTCCAGGAGAGAGGCCCAAGCAAGACGCGCCCCGAGGAGCGTCTAACCACATATCAACAATGGGTCTGACTGAGGGCCTCCATGAGAGAAGCCCAAGCAAGACGCTCCCCGAGGAGCGTCTTGTCACATGTCACCACTGGGTCTGACTGAGCGCCTCCAGGAGAGAGGCCCAAGCAAGATGCGCCCCAAGGAGCGTCTTGCCACATGTCACCACTGGGTCTGACTGAGCGCCACCAGGAGAGAGGCCCAAGCAAAACGCGCCCCGAGGAGCGTCTTGCCACATGTCAACAATGAGTCTGACTGAGGGCCTCGAGGAAAGAAGCCCAAGCAAGACGCGTCCCAAGAAGCGTCTTGCCACATGTCGGCACTCGGTCTGACTGAACGCCTCTAGGAGAGAAGCCCCAGCAAGACGCGCCCCGAGGAGCGTCTTGCCACATATAAACAATGGGGCTGACAGAGGGCCTCCAGGAGAGAGGCCCAAGCAAGACGCTCCCCGAGGAGTGTCTTGCCACATGTCACCACTGGGTCTGACTGAGCGCCTCCAGGAGAGAGGCCCAAGCAAGACGCGCCCCGAGGAGCGTCATGCCACATGTCACTACTCAGTCTGACTGAGCGCCTCCAGGAGAGAGGCCCAAGCAAGACGCGCCCCGAGGAGCGTCTTGCCACATGTCAACAATGGGTCTGACAGAGGGCCTTCAGGAGAGAGGACCAAGCAAGACGCGCCCCGAGGAGCGTCTTGCCACATGTCAGCACTCGGTCTGACTGAGCTCCTCCAGGAGAGAGGCCCAAGCAAGACGCACCCCGAGGAGCGTCTTGCCACATATCAACAATGGATCTGACTGAGGGCCTCCATGAGAGAAGCCCAAGCAAGACGCGCCCCGAGGAGCGTCTTGTCACATGTCACCACTGGGTCTGACTGAGCGCCTCCAGGAGAGAGGCCCAAGCAAAACGCGCCCCGAGGAGCGTCTTGCCACATGTCAACAATGAGTCTGACAGAGGGCCTCCAGGAGAGAGGCCCAAGCAAGACGCCCCCCAAGGAGCGTCTTGCCACATGTAAACAATGTGTCTGACTGAGGGCCTCCAGGAGAGAAGCCCAAGCAAGACGCGCCCCGAGGAGCGTCTTGCCACATGTCAGCACTCGGTCTGACTGAGCGCCTCCAGGAGAGAGGCCCAAGCAAGACGCGCCCCGAGGAGCGTCTTGCCACATATCAACAATGGGTCTGACTGAAGGCCTCCATGAGAGAAGCACAAGCAAGACGCGCCCCGAGGAGCGTCTTGTCACGTGTCAACACTGGGTCTGACTGAGCGTCTCCAGGAGAGAAGCCCAAGCAAGACGCGCCCCGAGGAGCGTCTTGCCACATGTCACCACTGGGTCTGACTGAGCGCCTCCAGGAGAGAAGCCCAAGCAAGACGCGCCCCGAGGAGCGTCTTACCACGTGTCAACACTGGGTCTGATTGAGGGCCTCCAGGAGACAGGCCCAAGCAAGACGCGCCCCGAGGAGCGTCTTGCCTTATGTCAGCACTCGGTCTGACTGAGCGCCTCCAGGAGAGAGGCCCAAGCAAGACGCGCCCCGAGGAGCGTCTTGCCACATGTCAACAATGGGTCTGACTGAGGGCCTCCAGGAGAGAAGCCCAAGCAAGATGCGCCCAAAGGAGCGTCTTGCCACATGTAAACAATGGGTCTGACTGAGGGCCTCCAGGAGAGAAGCCCAAGCAAGACGCGCCCCGAGGAGCGTCTTGCTTGGGCCTCTCTCCTGGAGGCCCTCAGTCAGACCCATTGTTGATATGTGGTTAGACGCTCCTCGGGGCGCGTCTTGCTTGGGCCTCTCTCCTGGAGGCGCTCAGTCAGACCGAGTGCTGACATGTGGCAAGACGCTCCTCGGGGCGCGTCTTGCTTGGGCTTCTCTCCTGGAGGCGCTCAGTCAGACCGAGTGCTGACATAAGGCAAGACGCTCCTCGGGGCGCGTCTTGCTGGGGCCTCTCTCCTGGAGGCGCTCAGTCAGACCCAGTGCTTACATGTGACAAGACGCTCCTCGGGGCGCGTCTTGCTTGGGCCTCTCTCCTGGAGGCGCTCAGTCAGACCCAGTGGTGACATGTGGCAAGACGCTCTTCGGGGCGCGTCTTGCTAGAGCCTCTCTCCTGGAGATGCTCAGTCAGACCCAGTGTTGACACGTGACAAGACGCTCCTCGGGGCGCGTCTTGCTTGGGCTTCTCTCATGGAGGCCCTCAGTCAGACCCATTGTTGATATGTGGCAAGACACTCCTCGGGGCGCGTCTTGCTTGGGCCTCTCTCCTGGAGGCGCTCAGTCAGACCGAGTGCTGACATGTGGCAAGATGCTCCTCGGGGCGCGTCTTGCTTGGGCTTCTCTCCTGGAGGCACTCAGTCAGACCCATTGTTTACATGTGGCAAGACGCTCCTTGGGGCGCATCTTGCTTGGGCCTCTCTCCTGGAGGCCCTCTGTCAGCCCCATTGTTGACATGTGTCAAGACGCTCCTCGGGGCGCGTCTTGCTTGGGCTTCTCTCCTGGAGGCCCTCAGTCAGACCCATTGTTCACATGTGGCAAGACGCTCCTCGGGGCGCATCTTGCTTGGGCCTCTCTCCTGGAGGCCCTCTGTCAGCCCCAGTGTTGACATGTGTCAAGACGCTCCTCGGGGTGCGTCTTGCTTGGGCCTCTCTCCTGGAGGCGCTCAGTCAGACCGAGTGCTGACATGTGGCAAGACGCTCCTCGGGGCGCGTCTTGCTTGGGCTTCTCTCCTGGAGGCCCTCAGTCAGACCCATTGTTGTCATGTGGCAAGACGCTCCTCGGGGCGCATCTTGCTTGGAACTCTCTCCTGGAGGCGCTCAGTCAGACCGAGAGCTGACATAAGGCAAGACACTCCTCGGGGCGCGTCTTGCTGGGGCCTCTCTCCTGGAGGCGCTCAGTCAGACCCAGTGCTTACATGTGGCAAGACGCTCCTCGGGGCGCGTCTTGCTGGGGCTTCTCTCCTGGAGGCGTTCAGTCAGACCGAGTGCTGACATGTGGCAAGACACTCCTCGGGACGCGTCTTGCTTGGGCTTCCCTCCTGGAGGCCCTCAGTCAGACTCATTGTTGACATGTGGCAAGACGCTCCTCGGGGCGCGTCTTGCTTGGGCTTCTCTCCTGGAGGCGCTCAGTCAGACCCAGTGGTGACATGTGGCAAGACGCTCCTCGGGGCGCGTCTTGCTTGGGCCTCTCTCCTGGAGACGCTCAGTCAGACCCAGTGTTGACACGTGACAAGACGCTCCTCGGGGCGCGTCTTGCTTGGGCTTCTCTCATGGAGGCCCTCAGTCAGACCCATTGTTGATATGTGGCAAGACGCTCCTCGGGGCGCGTCTTGCTTGAGCCTCTCTCCTGGAGGCGCTCAGTCAGGCCGAGTGCTGACATGTGGCAAGACACTCCTCGGGACGCGTCTTGCTTGGGCTTCTCTCCTGGAGGCCCTCAGTCAGACTCATTGTTGACATGTGGCAAGACGCTCCTCGGGGCGCGTCTTGCTTGGGCCTCTCTCCTGGAGGCGCTCAGTCAGACCCAGTGGTGACATGTGGCAAGAAGCTCCTCAGGGCGCGTCTTGCTTGGGCCTCTCTCCTGGAGACGCTCAGTCAGACCCAGTGTTGACACGTGACAAGACGCTCCTCGGGGCGCGTCTTGCTTGGGCTTCTCTCATGGAGGCCCTCAGTCAGACCCATTGTTGATATGTGGCAAGACGCTCCTCGGGGCGCGTCTTGCTTGGGCCTCTCTCCTGTAGGCGCTCATTCAGACCGAGTGCTGACATGTGGCAAGACACTCCTCGGGACGCGTCTTGCTTGGGCTTCTCTCCTGGAGGCCCTCAGTCAAACTCATTGTTGACATGTGGCAAGACGCTCCTCGGGGCGCGTCTTGCTTGGGCCTCTCTCCTGGAGGCACTCAGTCAGACCGAGTGGTGACATGTGGCAAGACGCTCCTCGGGGCGCGTCTTGCTTAGGCTTCTCTCTTGGAGGCCCTCAGTCAGACCCATTGTTGACATGTGGCAAGACGCTCCTCGGGGCGCGTCTTGCTTGGGCTTCTCTCCAGGAGGCCCTCAGTCAGACCCATTGTTTACATGTGGCAAGACGCTCCTCGGGGCGCGTCTTGCTTGGGCCTCTCTCCTGGAGGCGCTCAGTCAGACCGAGTGCTGACATAAGGCAAGACGCTCCTCGGGGCGCGTCTTGCTGGGGCCTCTCTCCTGGAGGCGCTCAGTCAGACCCAGTGCTTACATGTGGCAAGACGCTCCTCGGGGCGCGTCTTGCTTGGGCCTCTCTCCTGGAGGCGCTCAGTCAGACCCAGTGGTGACATGTGGCAAGACGCTCTTCGGGGCGCGTCTTGCTTGAGCCTCTCTCCTGGAGATGCTCAGTCAGACCCAGTGTTGACACGTGACAAGACGCTCCTCGGGGCGCATCTTGCTTGGGCTTCTCTCATGGAGGCCCTCAGTCAGACCCATTGTTGATATGTGGCAAGACGCTCCTCGGGGCGCGTCTTGCTTGGGCCTCTCTCCTGGAGGCGCTCAGTCAGACCGAGTGCTGACATGTGGCAAGACGCTCCTCGGGGCGCGTCCTGCTTGGGCTTCTCTCCTGGAGGCCCTCAGTCAGACCCATTGTTTACATGTGGCAAGACGCTCCTTGGGGCGCATCTTGCTTGGGCCTCTCTCCTGGAGGCCCTCTGTCATCCCCAGTGTTGACATGTGTCAAGACGCTCCTCGGGGTGCGTCTTGCTTGGGCCTCTCTCCTGGAGGCGCTCAGTCAGACCGAGTGCTGACATGTGGCAAGACGCTCCTCGGGGCGCGTCTTGCTTGGGCTTCTCTCCTGGAGGCCCTCAGTCAGACCCATTGTTGACATGTGGCAAGACGCTCCTCGGGGCGCGTCTTGCTTGTGCTTCTCTCCTGGAGGCCCTCAGTCAGACCCATTGTTTACATGTGGCAAGACGCTCCTCGGGGTGCATCTTGCTTGGGCCTCTCTCCTGGAGGCCCTCTGTCAGCCCCAGTGTTGACATGTGTCAAGACGCTCCTCGGGGCGCGTCTTGCTTGGGCCTCTCTCCTGTAGGCGCTCAGTCAGACCCAGTGCTGACATGTGGTAAGACGTTCCTCGGGGCGCGTCTTGCTGGGGCTTCTCTCCTGGAGGCGCTCAGTCAGACCCAGTGCTTACATGTGGCAAGACGCTCCTCGGGGCGCGTCTTGCTTGGGCCTCTTTCCTGGAGGCGCTCAGTCAGACCCAGTGGTGACATGTGGCAAGACGCTCCTCGGGGCGCGTCTTGCTTGGGCCTCTCTCCTGGAGACGCTCAGTCAGACCCAGTGTTGAGACGTGGCAAGACGCTCCTCGGGGCGCGTCTTGCTTGGGCCTCTCTCCTGGAGGCGCTCAGTCAGACCCAGTGGTGACATGTGGCAAGACGCTCCTCGGGGCGCGTCTTGCTTGGGCCTCTCTCCTGGAGACGCTCAGTCAGACCCAGTGTTGACACGTGGCAAGACGCTCCTCGGGGCGCGTCTTGCTTGGGCTTCTCTCATGGAGGCCCTCAGTCAGACCCATTGTTGATATGTGGCAAGACGCTCCTCGGGGCGCGTCTTGCTTGGGCCTCTCTCCTGGAGGCGCTCAGTCAGACCCAGTGGTGACATGTGGCAAGACGCTCTTCGGGGCGCGTCTTGCTTGAGCCTCTCTCCTGGAGATGCTCAGTCAGACCCAGTGTTGACACGTGACAAGACGCTCCTCGGGGCGCGTCTTGCTTGGGCTTCTCTCATGGAGGCCCTCAGTCAGACCCATTGTTGATATGTGGCAAGACGCTCCTCGGGGTGCGTCTTGCTTGGGCCTCTCTCCCGGAGGTGCTCAGTCAGACCGAGTGCTGACATGTGGCAAGACGCTCCTCGGGGCGCGTCTTGCTTGGGCTTCTCTCCTGGAGGCCCTCAGTCAGACCCATTGTTGACATGTGGCAAGACGCTCCTCGGGGCGCGTCTTGCTTGTGCTTCTCTCCTGGAGGCCCTCAGTCAGACCCATTGTTTACATGTGGCAAGACGCTCCTCTGGGCGCATCTTGCTTGGGCCTCTCTCCTGGAGGCCCTATGTCAGCCCCAGTGTTGACATGTGTCAAGACGCTCCTCGGGGCGCGTCTTGCTGGGGCCTCTCTCCTGGAGGCGCTCAGTCAGACCCAGTGCTTACATGTGGCAAGACGCTCCTCGGGGCGCGTCTTGCTGGGGCTTCTCTCCTGGAGGCGTTCAGTCAGACCGAGTGCTGACAAGTGGCAAGACGCTCCTCGGGGCGCGTCTTGCTTGGGCTTCTCTCCTGGAGGCGTTCAGTCAGACCGAGTGCTGACATGTGGTAAGACGCTCCTCGGGGCACGTCTTGCTGGGGCTTCTCTCCTGGAGGCGCTCAGTCAGACCCAGTGCTTACATGTGGCAAGACGCTCCTCGGGGCGCTTCTTGATTGGGCCTCTCTCCTGGAGGCGCTCAGTCAGACCCAGTGGTGACATGTGGCAAGACGCTCCTCGGGGCGCGTCTTGCTTGGGCCTCTCTCCTGGAGACGCTCAGTCAGACCCAGTGTTGACACGTGGCAAGACGCTCCTCGGGGCGTGTCTTGCTTGGGCCTCTCTCCTGGAGGCGCTCAGTCAGACCCAGTGGTGACATGTGGCAAGACGCTCCTCGGGGCGCGTCTTGCTTGGGCTTCTCTCATGGAGGCCCTCAGTCAGACCCATTGTTGATATGTGGCAAGACGCTCCTCGGGGCGCGTCTTGCTTGGGCCTCTCTCCTGGAGGCGCTCAGTCAGACCGAGTGCTGACATGTGGCAAGACGCTCCTCGGGGCGCGTCTTGCTTGGGCTTCTCTCCTGGAGGCCCTCAGTCAGACCCATTGTTTACCTGTGGCAAGACGCTCCTTTGGGCGCATCTTGCTTGGGCTTCTCTCCTGGAGGCCCTCAGTCAGACCCATTGTTGACATGTGGCAAGACGCTCCTCGGGGCGCGTCTTGCTTGGGCCTCTCTCCTGGAGGCGCTCAGTCAGACCCAGTGCTTACATGTGGCAAGACGCTCCTCGGGGCGCGTCTTGCTTGGGCCTCTCTCCTGGAGGCGCTCAGTCAGACCCAGTGGTGACATGTGGCAAGACGCTCTTCGGGGCGCGTCTTGCTTGAGCCTCTCTCCTGGAGATGCTCAGTCAGACCCAGTGTTGACATGTGACAAGACGCTCCTCGGGGCGCGTCTTGCTTGGGCTTCTCTCATGGAGGCCCTCAGTCAGACCCATTGTTGATATGTGGCAAGACGCTCCTCGGGGCGCGTCTTGCTTGGGCCTCTCTCCTGGAGGCGCTCAGTCAGACCGAGTGCTGACATGTGGAAAGACGCTCCTCGGGGCGCCTCTTGCTTGGGCTTCTCTCCTGGAGGCCCTCAGTCAGACCCATTGTTTACATGTGGCAAAACGCTCCTTGGGGCGCATCTTGCTTGGGCCTCTCTCCTGGAGGCCCTCTGTCAGCCCCAGTGTTGACATGTGTCAAGACGCTCCTCGGGGTGCGTCTTGCTTGGGCCTCTCTCCTGGAGGCGCTCAGTCAGACCGAGTGCTGACATGTGGCAAGACGCTCCTCGGGGCGCGTCTTGCTTGGGCTTCTCTCCTGGAGGCCCTCAGTCAGACCCATTGTTGACATGTGGCAAGACGCTCCTCGGGGCGCGTCTTGCTTGTGCTTCTCTCCTGGAGGCCCTCAGTCAGACCCATATTTTACATGTGGCAAGACGCTCCTCGGGGCGCATCTTGCTTGGGCCTCTCTCCTGGAGGCCCTATGTCAGCCCCAGAGTTGACATGTGTCAAGACGCTCCTCGGGGCGCGTCTTGCTGGGGCCTCTCTGCTGGAGGCGCTCAGTCAGACCCAGTGGTGACATGTGGCAAGACGCTCCTCGGGGCGCGTCTTGCTTGGGCTTCTCTCATGGAGGCCCTCAGTCAGACCCATTGTTGATATGTGGCAAGACGCTCCTCGGGGCGCGTCTTGCTTGGGCCTCTCTCCTGGAGGCGCTCAGTCAGACCGAGTGCTGACATGTGGCAAGACGCTCCTCGGGGCGCGTCTTGCTTGGGCTTCTCTCCTGGAGGCCCTCAGTCAGACCCATTGTTTACCTGTGGCAAGACGCTCCTTTGGGCGCATCTTGCTTGGGCTTCTCTCCTGGAGGCCCTCAGTCAGACCCATTGTTGACATGTGGCAAGACGCTCCTCGGGGCGCGTCTTGCTTGGGCCTCTCTCCTGGAGGCGCTCAGTCAGACCCAATGCTTACATGTGGCAAGACGCTCCTCGGGGCGCGTCTTGCTTGGGCCTCTCTCCTGGAGACGCTCAGTCAGACCCAGTGGTGACATGTGGCAAGACGCTCTTCGGGGCGCGTCTTGCTTGAGCCTCTCTCCTGGAGATGCTCAGTCAGACCCAGTGTTGACACGTGACAAGACGCTCCTCGGGGCGCGTCTTGCTTGGGCTTCTCTCATGGAGGCCCTCAGTCAGACCCATTGTTGATATGTGGCAAGACGCTCCTCGGGGCGCGTCTTGCTTGGGCCTCTCTCCTGGAGGCGCTCAGTCAGACCGAGTGCTGACATGTGGAAAGACGCTCCTCGGGGCGCCTCTTGCTTGGGCTTCTCTCCTGGAGGCCCTCACTCAGACCCATTGTTTACATGTGGCAAAACGCTCCTTGGGGCGCATCTTGCTTGGGCCTCTCTCCTGGAGGCCCTCTGTCAGCCCCAGTGTTGACATGTGTCAAGACGCTCCTCGGGGTGCGTCTTGCTTGGGCCTCTCTCCTGGAGGCGCTCAGTCAGACCGAGTGCTGACATGTGGCAAGACGCTCCTCGGGGCGCGTCTTGCTTGGGCCTCTTTCCTGGAGGCGCTCAGTCAGACCCAGTGGTGACATGTGGCAAGACGCTCCTCGGGGCGCGTCTTGCTTGGGCCTCTCTCCTGGAGACGCTCAGTCAGACCCAGTGTTGAGACGTGGCAAGACGCTCCTCGGGGCGCGTCTTGCTTGGGCCTCTCTCCTGGAGGCGCTCAGTCAGACCCAGTGGTGACATGTGGCAAGACGCTCCTCGGGGCGCGTCTTGCTTGGGCTTCTCTCCTGGAGGCCCTCAGTCAGACCCATTGTTGACATGTGGCAAGACGCTCCTCGGGGCGCGTCTTGCTTGTGCTTCTCTCCTGGAGGCCCTCAGTCAGACCCATTGTTTACATGTGGCAAGACGCTCCTCGGGGTGCATCTTGCTTGGGCCTCTCTCCTGGAGGCCCTCTGTCAGCCCCAGTGTTGACATGTGTCAAGACGCTCCTCGGGGCGCGTCTTGCTTGGGCCTCTCTCCTGTAGGCGCTCAGTCAGACCCAGTGCTGACATGTGGTAAGACGTTCCTCGGGGCGCGTCTTGCTGGGGCTTCTCTCCTGGAGGCGCTCAGTCAGACCCAGTGCTTACATGTGGCAAGACGCTCCTCGGGGCGCGTCTTGCTTGGGCCTCTTTCCTGGAGGCGCTCAGTCAGACCCAGTGGTGACATGTGGCAAGACGCTCCTCGGGGCGCGTCTTGCTTGGGCCTCTCTCCTGGAGACGCTCAGTCAGACCCAGTGTTGAGACGTGGCAAGACGCTCCTCGGGGCGCGTCTTGCTTGGGCCTCTCTCCTGGAGGCGCTCAGTCAGACCCAGTGGTGACATGTGGCAAGACGCTCCTCGGGGCGCGTCTTGCTTGGGCCTCTCTCCTGGAGACGCTCAGTCAGACCCAGTGTTGACACGTGGCAAGACGCTCCTCGGGGCGCGTCTTGCTTGGGCTTCTCTCATGGAGGCCCTCAGTCAGACCAATTGTTGATATGTGGCAAGACGCTCCTCGGGGCGCGTCTTGCTTGGGCCTCTCTCCTGGAGGCGCTCAGTCAGACCCAGTGGTGACATGTGGCAAGACGCTCTTCGGGGCGCGTCTTGCTTGAGCCTCTCTCCTGGAGATGCTCAGTCAGACCCAGTGTTGACACGTGACAAGACGCTCCTCGGGGCGCGTCTTGCTTGGGCTTCTCTCATGGAGGCCCTCAGTCAGACCCATTGTTGATATGTGGCAAGACGCTCCTCGGGGTGCGTCTTGCTTGGGCCTCTCTCCTGGAGGTGCTCAGTCAGACCGAGTGCTGACATGTGGCAAGACGCTCCTCGGGGCGCGTCTTGCTTGGGCTTCTCTCCTGGAGGCCCTCAGTCAGACCCATTGTTGACATGTGGCAAGACGCTCCTCGGGGCGCGTCTTGCTTGTGCTTCTCTCCTGGAGGCCCTCAGTCAGACCCATTGTTTACATGTGGCAAGACGCTCCTCTGGGCGCATCTTGCTTGGGCCTCTCTCCTGGAGGCCCTATGTCAGCCCCAGTGTTGACATGTGTCAAGACGCTCCTCGGGGCGCGTCTTGCTGGGGCCTCTCTCCTGGAGGCGCTCAGTCAGACCCAGTGCTTACATGTGGCAAGACGCTCCTCGGGGCGCGTCTTGCTGGGGCTTCTCTCCTGGAGGCGTTCAGTCAGACCGAGTGCTGACAAGTGGCAAGACGCTCCTCGGGGCGCGTCTTGCTTGGGCTTCTCTCCTGGAGGCGTTCAGTCAGACCGAGTGCTGACATGTGGTAAGACGCTCCTCGGGGCACGTCTTGCTGGGGCTTCTCTCCTGGAGGCGCTCAGTCAGACCCAGTGCTTACATGTGGCAAGACGCTCCTCGGGGCGCTTCTTGATTGGGCCTCTCTCCTGGAGGCGCTCAGTCAGACCCAGTGGTGACATGTGGCAAGACGCTCCTCGGGGCGCGTCTTGCTTGGGCCTCTCTCCTGGAGACGCTCAGTCAGACCCAGTGTTGACACGTGGCAAGACGCTCCTCGGGGCGTGTCTTGCTTGGGCCTCTCTCCTGGAGGCGCTCAGTCAGACCCAGTGGTGACATGTGGCAAGACGCTCCTCGGGGCGCGTCTTGCTTGGGCTTCTCTCATGGAGGCCCTCAGTCAGACCCATTGTTGATATGTGGCAAGACGCTCCTCGGGGCGCGTCTTGCTTGGGCCTCTCTCCTGGAGGCGCTCAGTCAGACCGAGTGCTGACATGTGGCAAGACGCTCCTCGGGGCGCGTCTTGCTTGGGCTTCTCTCCTGGAGGCCCTCAGTCAGACCCATTGTTTACCTGTGGCAAGACGCTCCTTTGGGCGCATCTTGCTTGGGCTTCTCTCCTGGAGGCCCTCAGTCAGACCCATTGTTGACATGTGGCAAGACGCTCCTCGGGGCGCGTCTTGCTTGGGCCTCTCTCCTGGAGGCGCTCAGTCAGACCCAGTGCTTACATGTGGCAAGACGCTCCTCGGGGCGCGTCTTGCTTGGGCCTCTCTCCTGGAGGCGCTCAGTCAGACCCAGTGGTGACATGTGGCAAGACGCTCTTCGGGGCGCGTCTTGCTTGAGCCTCTCTCCTGGAGATGCTCAGTCAGACCCAGTGTTGACACGTGACAAGACGCTCCTCGGGGCGCGTCTTGCTTGGGCTTCTCTCATGGAGGCCCTCAGTCAGACCCATTGTTGATATGTGGCAAGACGCTCCTCGGGGCGCGTCTTGCTTGGGCCTCTCTCCTGGAGGCGCTCAGTCACACCGAGTGCTGACATGTGGAAAGACGCTCCTCGGGGCGCCTCTTGCTTGGGCTTCTCTCCTGGAGGCCCTCAGTCAGACCCATTGTTTACATGTGGCAAAACGCTCCTTGGGGCGCATCTTGCTTGGGCCTCTCTCCTGGAGGCCCTCTGTCAGCCCCAGTGTTGACATGTGTCAAGACGCTCCTCGGGGTGCGTCTTGCTTGGGCCTCTCTCCTGGAGGCGCTCAGTCAGACCGAGTGCTGACATGTGGCAAGACGCTCCTCGGGGCGCGTCTTGCTTGGGCTTCTCTCCTGGAGGCCCTCAGTCAGACCCATTGTTGACATGTGGCAAGACGCTCCTCGGGGCGCGTCTTGCTTGTGCTTCTCTCCTGGAGGCCCTCAGTCAGACCCATTGTTTACATGTGGCAAGACGCTCCTCGGGGCGCATCTTGCTTGGGTCTCTCTCCTGGAGGCCCTATGTCAGCCCCAGAGTTGACATGTGTCAAGACGCTCCTCGGGGCGCGTCTTGCTGGGGCCTCTCTGCTGGAGGCGCTCAGTCAGACCCAGTGGTGACATGTGGCAAGACGCTCCTCGGGGCGCGTCTTGCTTGGGCTTCTCTCATGGAGGCCCTCAGTCAGACCCATTGTTGATATGTGGCAAGACGCTCCTCGGGGCGCGTCTTGCTTGGGCCTCTCTCCTGGAGGCGCTCAGTCAGTCCGAGTGCTGACATGTGGCAAGACGCTCCTCGGGGCGCGTCTTGCTTGGGCTTCTCTCCTGGAGGCCCTCAGTCAGACCCATTGTTTACCTGTGGCAAGACGCTCCTTTGGGCGCATCTTGCTTGGGCTTCTCTCCTGGAGGCCCTCAGTCAGACCCATTGTTGACATGTGGCAAGACGCTCCTCGGGGCGCGTCTTGCTTGGGCCTCTCTCCTGGAGGCGCTCAGTCAGACCCAGTGCTTACATGTGGCAAGACGCTCCTCGGGGCGCGTCTTGCTTGGGCCTCTCTCCTGGAGACGCTCAGTCAGACCCAGTGGTGACATGTGGCAAGACGCTCTTCGGGGCGCGTCTTGCTTGAGCCTCTCTCCTGGAGATGCTCAGTCAGACCCAGTGTTGACACGTGACAAGACGCTCCTCGGGGCGCGTCTTGCTTGGGCTTCTCTCATGGAGGCCCTCAGTCAGACCCATTGTTGATATGTGGCAAGACGCTCCTCGGGGCGCGTCTTGCTTGGGCCTCTCTCCTGGAGGCGCTCAGTCAGACCGAGTGCTGACATGTGGAAAGACGCTCCTCGGGGCGCCTCTTGCTTGGGCTTCTCTCCTGGAGGCCCTCAGTCAGACCCATTGTTTACATGTGGCAAAACGCTCCTTGGGGCGCATCTTGCTTGGGCCTCTCTCCTGGAGGCCCTCTGTCAGCCCCAGTGTTGACATGTGTCAAGACGCTCCTCGGGGTGCGTCTTGCTTGGGCCTCTCTCCTGGAGGCGCTCAGTCAGACCGAGTGCTGACATGTGGCAAGACGCTCCTCGGGGCGCGTCTTGCTTGGGCTTCTCTCCTGGAGGCCCTCAGTCAGACCCATTGTTGACATGTGGCAAGACGCTCCTCGGGGCGCGTCTTGCTTGTGCTTCTCTCCTGGAGGCCCTCAGTCAGACCCATTGTTTACATGTGGCAAGACGCTCCTCGGGGCGCATCTTGCTTGGGCCTCTCTCCTGGAGGCCCTATGTCAGCCCCAGAGTTGACATGTGTCAAGACGCTCCTCGGGGCGCGTCTTGCTGGGGCCTCTCTGCTGGAGGCGCTCAGTCAGACCCAGTGCTTACATGTGGCAAGACGCTCCTCGGGGCGCGTCTTGCTGGGGCTTCTCTCCTGGAGGCGTTCAGTCAGACCGAGTGCTGACAAGTGGCAAGACGCTCCTCGGGGCGCGTCTTGCTTGGGCTTCTCTCCTGGAGGCGTTCAGTCAGACCGAGTGCTGACATGTGGTAAGACGCTCCTCGGGGCGCGTCTTGCTGGGGCTTCTCTCCTGGAGGCGCTCAGTCAGACACAGTGCTTACATGTGGCAAGACGCTCCTCGGGGCGCTTCTTGATTGGGCCTCTCTCCTGGAGGCGCTCAGTCAGACCCAGTGGTGACATGTGGCAAGACGCTCCTCGGGGCGCGTCTTGCTTGGGCCTCTCTCCTGGAGACGCTCAGTCAGACCCAGTGTTGACACGTGGCAAGACGCTCCTCGGGGCGTGTCTTGCTTGGGCCTCTCTCCTGGAGGCGCTCAGTCAGACCCAGTGGTGACATGTGGCAAGACGCTCCTCGGGGCGCGTCTTGCTTGGGCCTCTCTCCTGGAGGCGCTCAGTCAGACCGAGTGCTGACATGTGGCAAGACGCTCCTCGGGGCGCGTCTTGCTTGGGCTTCTCTCCTGGAGGCCCTCAGTCAGACCCATTGTTTACATGTGGCAAGACGCTCCTTTGGGCGCATCTTGCTTGGGCTTCTCTCCTGGTGGCCCTCAGTCAGACCCATTGTTGACATGTGGCAAGACGCTCCTCGGGGCGCGTCTTTCTTGGGCCTCTCTCCTGGAGGCGCTCAGTCAGACCCAGTGCTTACATGTGGCAAGACGCTCCTCGGGGCGCGTCTTGCTGGGGCTTCTCTCCTGGAGGCGTTCAGTCAGACCGAGTGCTGACATGTGGCAAGACGCTCCTCGGGACGCGTCTTGCTTGGGCTTCTCTCCTGGAGGCCCTCAGTCAGACCCATTGTTGACATGTGGCAAGACGCTCCTCGGGGCGCGTCTTGCTTGGGCCTCTCTCCTGGAGACGCTCAGTCAGACCCAGTGTTGACACGTGACAAGACGCTCCTCGGGGCGCGTCTTGCTTGGGCCTCTCTCATGGAGGCCCTCAGTCAGACCCATTGTTGATATGTGGCAAGACGCTCCTCGGGGCGCGTCTTGCTTGGGCCTCTCTCCTGGAGGCGCTCAGTCAGGCCGAGTGCTGACATGTGGCAAGACACTCCTCGGGACGCGTCTTGCTTGGGCTTCTCTCCTGGAGGCCCTCAGTCAGACTCATTGTTGACATGTGGCAAGACGCTCCTCGGGGCGCGTCTTGCTTGGGCCTCTCTCCTGGAGGCGCTCAGTCAGACCCAGTGGTGACATGTGGCAAGAAGCTCAACAGGGCGCGTCTTGCTTGGGCCTCTCTCCTGGAGACGCTCAGTCAGACCCAGTGTTGACACGTGACAAGACGCTCCTCGGGGCGCGTCTTGCTTGGGCTTCTCTCATGGAGGCCCTCAGTCAGACCCATTGTTGATATGTGGCAAGACGCTCCTCGGGGCGCGTCTTGCTTGGGCCTCTCTCCTGGAGGCGCTCATTCAGACCGAGTGCTGACATGTGGCAAGACACTCCTCGGGACGCGTCTTGCTTGGGCTTCTCTCCTGGAGGCCCTCAGTCAGACTCATTGTTGACATGTGGCAAGACGCTCCTCGGGGCGCGTCTTAATTGGGCCTCTCTCCTGGAGGCACTCAGTCAGACCGAGTGGTGACATGTGGCAAGAAGCTCCTCGGGGCGCGTCTTGCTTGGGCCTCTCTCCTGGAGACGATCAGTCAGACCCAGTGTTGACACGTGACAAGACGCTCCTCGGGGCGCGTCTTGCTTGGGCTTCTCTCATGGAGGCCCTCAGTCAGACCCATTGTTGATATGTGGCAAGACGCTCCTCGGGGCGCGTCTTGCTTGGGCCTCTCTCCTGGAGGCGCTCAGTCAGACCGAGTGCTGACATGTGGCAAGACGCTCCTCGGGGCGCGTCTTGCTTGGGCTTCTCTCATGGAGGCCCTCAGTCAGACCCATTGTTGATATGTGGCAAGACGCTCCTCGGGGCGAGTCTTGCTTGGGCCTCTCTCCTGGAGGCGCTCAGTCAGACCGAGTGCTGACATGTGGCAAGACGCTCCTCGGGGCGCGTCTTGCTTGGGCTTCTCTCCTGGAGGCCCTCAGTCAGACCCATTGTTGACATGTGGCAAGACGCTCCTCGGGGCGCGTCTTGCTTGTGCTTCTCTCCTGGAGGCCCTCAGTCAGACCCATTGTTTACATGTGGCAAGACGCTCCTCGGGGCGCATCTTGCTTGGGCCTCTCTCCTGGAGGCCCTCTGTCAGCCCCAGTGTTGACATGTGTCAAGACACTCCTCGGGGCGCGTCTTGCTGGGGCCTCTCTCCTGGAGGCGCTCAGTCAGACCCAGTGCTGACATGTGGTAAGACGCTCCTCGGGGCGCGTCTTGCTGGGGCTTCTCTCCTGGAGGCGCTCAGTCAGACCCAGTGCTTACATGTGGCAAGACGCTCCTCGGGGCGCATCTTGCTTGGGCCTCTCTCCTGGAGGCGCTCAGTCAGACCCAGTGGTGACATGTGGCAAGACGCTCCTCGGGGCGCGTCTTTCTTGGGCCTCTCTCCTGGAGACGCTCAGTCAGACCCAGTGTTGACACGTGGCAAGACGCTCCTCGGGGCGCGTCTTGCTTGGGCCTCTCTCCTGGAGGCGCTCAGTCAGACCCAGTGGTGACATGTGGCAAGACGCTCCTCGGGGCGCGTCTTGCTTGGGCTTCTCTCATGGAGGCCCTCAGTCAGACCCATTGTTGATATGTGTCAAGACGCTCCTCGGGGCGCGTCTTGCTTGGGCCTCTCTCCTGGAGGCGCTCAGTCAGACCGAGTGCTGACATGTGGCAAGACGCTGCTCGGGGCGCGTCTTGCTTATGCTTCTCTCCTGGAGGCCCTGAGTCAGACCCATTGTTTACATGTGGCAAGACGCACCTTTGGGCGCATCTTGCTTGGGCTTCTCTCCTGGAGGCCCTCAGTCAGACCCATTGTTGACATGTGGCAAGACGCTCCTCGGGGCGCGTCTTGCTTGGGCCTCTCTCCTGGAGGCGCTCAGTCAGACCCAGTGCTTACATGTGGCAAGACGCTCCTCGGGGCGCGTCTTGCTTGGGCCTCTCTCCTGGAGGCGCTCAGTCAGACCCAGTGGTGACATGTGGCAAGACGCTCTTCGGGGCGCGTCTTGCTTGAGCCTCTCTCCTGGAGATGCTCAGTCAGACCCAGTGTTGACACGTGACAAGACGCTCCTCGGGGCGCGTCTTGCTTGGGCTTCCCTCATGGAGGCCCTCAGTCAGACCCATTGTTGATATGTGGCAAGACGCTCCTCGGGGCGCGTCTTGCTTGGGCCTCTCTCCTGGAGGCGCTCAGTCAGACCGAGTGCTGACATGTGGCAAGACGCTCCTCGGGGCGCGTCTTGCTTGGGCTTCTCTCCTGGAGGCCCTCAGTCAGACACATTGTTTACATGTGGCAAGACGCTCCTTGGGGCGCATCTTGCTTGGGCCTCTCTCCTGGAGGCCCTCTGTCAGCCCCAGTGTTGACATGTGTCAAGACGCTCCTCGGGATGCGTCTTGCTTGGGCCTCTCTCCTGGAGGCGCTCAGTCAGACAGAGTGCTGACATGTGGCAAGACGCTCCTCGGGGCGCGTCTTGCTTGTGCTTCTCTCCTGGAGGCCCTCAGTCAGACCCATTGTTTACATGTGGCAAGACGCTCCTCGGGGCGCGTCTTGCTGGGGCCTCTCTCCTGGAGGCGCTCAGTCAGACCCAGTGCTTACATGTGGCAAGACGCTCCTCGGGGCGCGTCTTGCTGGGGCTTCTCTCCTGGAGGCGTTCAGTCAGACCGAGTGCTGACATGTGGCAAGACGCTCCTCGGGGCGCGTCTTGCTTGGGCTTCTCTCCTGGAGGCGTTCAGTCTGACCGAGTGCTGACATGTGGTAAGACGCTCCTCGGGGCGCGTCTTGCTGGGGCTTCTCTCCTGGAGGCGCTCAGTCAGACCCAGTGCTTACATGTGGCAAGACGCTCCTCGGGGCGCGTCTTGATTGGGCCTCTCTCCTGGAGGCGCTCAGTCAGACCCAGTGGTGACATGTGGCAAGACGTTCCTCGGGGCGCGTCTTGCTTGGGCCTCTCTCCTGGAGACGCTCAGTCAGACCCAGTGTTGACACGTGGCAAGACGCTCCTCGGGGCGTGTATTGCTTTGGCCTCTCTCCTGGAGGCGCTCAGTCAGACCCAGTGGTGACATGTGGCAAGACGCTCCTCGGGGCGCGTCTTGCTTGGGCTTCTCTCCTGGAGGCCCTCAGTCAGACCCATTGTTGACATGTGGCAAGACGCTCCTCGGGGCGCGTCTTGCTTGGGCCTCTCTCCTGGAGGCGCTCAGTCAGACCGAGTGCTGACATAAGGCAAGACGCTCCTCGGGGCGCGTCTTGCTGGGGCCTCTCTCCTGGAGGCGCTCAGTCAGACCCAGTGCTTACATGTGGCAAGACGCTCCTCGGGGCGCGTCTTGCTTGGGCCTCTCTCCTGGAGGCGCTCAGTCAGACCCAGTGGTGACATGTGGCAAGACGCTCTTCGGGGCGCGTCTTGCTTGAGCCTCTCTCCTGGAGATGCTCAGTCAGACCCAGTGTTGACACGTGACAAGACGCTCCTCGGGGCGCGTCTTGCTTGGGCTTCTCTCATGGAGGCCCTCAGTCAGACCCATTGTTGATATGTGGCAAGACGCTCCTCGGGGCGCGTCTTGCTTGGGCCTCTCTCCTGGAGGTGCTCAGTCAGACCGAGTGCTGACATGTGGCACGACGCTCCTCGGGGCGCGTCTTGCTTGGGCTTCTCTCCTGGAGGCCCTCAGTCAGACCCATTGTTTACATGTGGCAAGACGCTCCTTGGGGCGCATCTTGCTTGGGCCTCTCTCCTGGAGGCCCTCTCTCATCCCCAGTGTTGACATGTGTCAAGACGCTCCTCGGGGTGCGTCTTGCTTGGGCCTCTCTCCTGGAGGCGCTCAGTCAGACCGAGTGCTGACATGTGGCAAGACGCTCCTCGGGGCGCGTCTTGCTTGGGCTTCTCTCCTGGAGGCCATCAGTCAGACCCATTGTTGACATGTGGCAAGACGCTCCTCGGGGCGCGTCTTGCTTGTGCTTCTCTCCTGGAGGCCCTCAGTCAGACCCATTGTTTACATGTGGCAAGACGCTCCTCGGGGCGCATCTTGCTTGGGCCTCTCTCCTGGAGGCCCTCTGTCAGCCCCAGTGTTGACATGTGTCAAGACGCTCCTCGGGGCGCGTCTTGCTGGGGCCTCTCTCCTGGAGGCGCTCAGTCAGACCCAGTGCTGACATGTGGTAAGACGCTCCTCGGGGCGCGTCTTGCTGGGGCTTCTCTCCTGGAGGCGCTCAGTCAGACCCAGTGCTTACATGTGGCAAGACGCTCCTCGGGGCGCGTCTTGCTTGGGCCTCTCTCCTGGAGGCGCTCAGTCAGACCCAGTGGTGACATGTGGCAAGACGCTCCTCGGGGCGCGTCTTGCTTGGGCCTCTCTCCTGGAGACGCTCAGTCAGACCCAGTGTTGACACGTGGCAAGACGCTCCTCGGGGCGCGTCTTGCTTGGGCCTCTCTCCTGGAGGCGCTCAGTCAGACCCAGTGGTGACAAGTGGCAAGACGCTCCTCGGGGCGCGTCTTGCTTGGGCTTCTCTCATGGAGGCCCTCAGTCAGACCCATTGTTGATATGTGGCAAGACGCTCCTCGGGGCGCGTCTTGCTTGGGCCTCTCTCCTGGAGGCGCTCAGTCAGACCGAGTGCTGACATGTGGCAAGACGCTGCTCGGGGCGCGTCTTGCTTGGGCTTCTCTCCTGGAGGCCCTGAGTCAGACCCATTGTTTACATGTGGCAAGACGCTCCTTTGGGCGCAACTTGCTTGGGCTTCTCTCCTGGAGGCCCTCAGTCAGACCCATTGTTGACATGTGGCAAGACGCTCCTCGGGGCGCGTCTTGCTTAGGCCTCTCTCCTGGAGGCGCTCAGTCAGACCCAGTGCTTACATGTGGCAAGACGCTCCTCGGGACGCGTCTTGCTTGGGCCTCTCTCCTGGAGGCGCTCAGTCAGACCCAGTGGTGACATGTGGCAAGACGCTCTTCGGGGTGCGTCTTGCTTGAGCCTCTCTTCTGGAGATGCTCAGTCAGACCCAGTGTTGACACGTGACAAGACGCTCCTCGCGGCGCGTCTTGCTTGGGCTTCTCTCATGGAGGCCCTCAGTCAGACCCATTGTTGATATGTGGCAAGACGCTCCTCGGGGCGCGTCTTGCTTGGGCCTCTCTCCTGGAGGCGCTCAGTCAGACCGAGTGGTGACATGTGGCAAGACGCTCCTCGGGGCGCGTCTTGCTTGGGCTTCTCTCCTGGAGGCCCTCAGTCAGACCCATTGTTGACATGTGGCAAGACGCTCCTCGGGGCGCGTCTTGCTTGGGCCTCTCTCCTGGAGGCGCTCAGTCAGACCGAGTGCTGACATAAGGCAAGACGCTCCTCGGGGCGCGTCTTGCTGGGGCCTCTCTCCTGGAGGCGCTCAGTCAGACCCAGTGCTTACATGTGGCAAGACGCTCCTCGGGGCGCGTCTTGCTTGGGCCTCTCTCCTGGAGGCGCTCAGTCAGACCCAGTGGTGACATGTGGCAAGACGCTCTTCGGGGCGCGTCTTGCTTGAGCCTCTCTCCTGGAGATGCTCAGTCAGACCCAGTGTTGACACGTGACAAGACGCTCCTCGGGGCGCGTCTTGCTTGGGCTTCTCTCATGGAGGCCCTCAGTCAGACCCATTGTTGATATGTGGCAAGACGCTCCTCGGGGCGCGTCTTGCTTGGGCCTCTCTCCTGGAGGTGCTCAGTCAGACCGAGTGCTGACATGTGGCACGACGCTCCTCGGGGCGCGTCTTGCTTGGGCTTCTCTCCTGGAGGCCCTCAGTCAGACCCATTGTTTACATGTGGCAAGACGCTCCTTGGGGCGCATCTTGCTTGGGCCTCTCTCCTGGAGGCCCTCTCTCATCCCCAGTGTTGACATGTGTCAAGACGCTCCTCGGGGTGCGTCTTGCTTGGGCCTCTCTCCTGGAGGCGCTCAGTCAGACCGAGTGCTGACATGTGGCAAGACGCTCCTCGGGGCGCGTCTTGCTTGGGCTTCTCTCCTGGAGGCCATCAGTCAGACCCATTGTTGACATGTGGCAAGACGCTCCTCGGGGCGCGTCTTGCTTGTGCTTCTCTCCTGGAGGCCCTCAGTCAGACCCATTGTTTACATGTGGCAAGACGCTCCTCGGGGCGCATCTTGCTTGGGCCTCTCTCCTGGAGGCCCTCTGTCAGCCCCAGTGTTGACATGTGTCAAGACGCTCCTCGGGGCGCGTCTTGCTGGGGCCTCTCTCCTGGAGGCGCTCAGTCAGACCCAGTGCTGACATGTGGTAAGACGCTCCTCGGGGCGCGTCTTGCTGGGGCTTCTCTCCTGGAGGCGCTCAGTCAGACCCAGTGCTTACATGTGGCAAGACGCTCCTCGGGGCGCGTCTTGCTTGGGCCTCTCTCCTGGAGGCGCTCAGTCAGACCCAGTGGTGACATGTGGCAAGACGCTCCTCGGGGCGCGTCTTGCTTGGGCCTCTCTCCTGGAGACGCTCAGTCAGACCCAGTGTTGACACGTGGCAAGACGCTCCTCGGGGCGCGTCTTGCTTGGGCCTCTCTCCTGGAGGCGCTCAGTCAGACCCAGTGGTGACAAGTGGCAAGACGCTCCTCGGGGCGCGTCTTGCTTGGGCTTCTCTCATGGAGGCCCTCAGTCAGACCCATTGTTGATATGTGGCAAGACGCTCCTCGGGGCGCGTCTTGCTTGGGCCTCTCTCCTGGAGGCGCTCAGTCAGACCGAGTGCTGACATGTGGCAAGACGCTGCTCGGGGCGCGTCTTGCTTGGGCTTCTCTCCTGGAGGCCCTGAGTCAGACCCATTGTTTACATGTGGCAAGACGCTCCTTTGGGCGCAACTTGCTTGGGCTTCTCTCCTGGAGGCCCTCAGTCAGACCCATTGTTGACATGTGGCAAGACGCTCCTCGGGGCGCGTCTTGCTTAGGCCTCTCTCCTGGAGGCGCTCAGTCAGACCCAGTGCTTACATGTGGCAAGACGCTCCTCGGGACGCGTCTTGCTTGGGCCTCTCTCCTGGAGGCGCTCAGTCAGACCCAGTGGTGACATGTGGCAAGACGCTCTTCGGGGTGCGTCTTGCTTGAGCCTCTCTTCTGGAGATGCTCAGTCAGACCCAGTGTTGACACGTGACAAGACGCTCCTCGCGGCGCGTCTTGCTTGGGCTTCTCTCATGGAGGCCCTCAGTCAGACCCATTGTTGATATGTGGCAAGACGCTCCTCGGGGCGCGTCTTGCTTGGGCCTCTCTCCTGGAGGCCCTCAGTCAGACACATTGTTTACATGTGGCAAGACGCTCCTTGGGGCGCATCTTGCTTGGGCCTCTCTCCTGGAGGCCCTCAGTCAGCCCCAGTGTTGACATGTGTCAAGACGCTCCTCGGGGTGCATCTTGCTTGGGCCTCTCTCCTGGAGGCGCTCAGTCAGACAGTGTGCTGACATGTGGCAAGACGCTCCTCGGGGCGCGTCTTGCTTGGGCTTCTCTCCTGGAGGCCCTCAGTCAGACCCATTGTTGACATGTGGCAAGACGCTCCTCGGGGCGCATCTTGCTTGGGCCTCTCTCCTGGAGGCCCTTTGTCAGCCCCAGTGTTGACATGTGTCAAGACGCTCCTCGGGGCGCGTCTTGCTGGGGCCTCTCTCCTGGAGCCGCTCAGTCAGACCCAGTGCTTACATGTGGCAAGATGCTCCTCGGGGCGCGTCTGGCTGGGGCTTCTCTCCTGGAGGCGTTCACTCAGACCGAGTGCTGACATGTGGCAAGACGCTCCTCGGGGCGCGTCTTGCTTGGGCTTCTCTCCTGGAGGCGTTCAGTCAGACCGAGTGCTGACATGTGGTAAGACGCTCCTCGGGGCGCGTCTTGCTGGGGCTTCTCTCCTGGAGGCGCTCAGTCAGACCCAGTGCTTACATGTGGCAAGACCCTCCTCGGGGCGCGTCTTGATTGGGCCTCTCTCCTGGAGGCGCTCAGTCAGACCCAGTGGTGACATGTGGCAAGACGCTCCTCGGGGCGTGTCTTGCTTGGGCCTCTCTCCTGGAGGCGCTCAGTCGAACCAGTGGTGACATGTGGCAAGACGCTCCTCGGGGCGCGTCTTGCTTGGGCTTCTCTCCTGGAGGCCCTCAGTCAGACCCATTGTTGACATGTGGCAAGACGCTCCTCGGGGCGCGTCTTGCTTGGGCCTCTCTCCTGGAGGCGCTCAGTCAGACCCAGTGCTTACATGTGGCAAGACGCTCCTCGGGGCGCGTCTTGCTTGGGCCTCTCTCCTGGAGGCACTCAGTGAGACCGAGTGGTGACATGTGGCAAGACGCTCCTCGGGGCGCGTCTTGCTTGGGCCTCTCTCCTGGAGACGCTCAGTCAGACCCAGTGTTGACACGTGACAAGACGCTCCTCGGGACGCGTCTTGCTTGGGCTTCTCTCATGGAGGCCCTCAGTCAGACCCATTGTTGATATGTGGCAAGACGCTCCTCGGGGCGCGTCTTGCTTGGGCCTCTCTCCTGGAGGCGCTCAGTCAGACCGAGTGCTGACATGTGGCAAGACGCTCCTCGGGGCGCGTCTTGCTTGGGCTTCTCTCATGGAGGCCCTCAGTCAGACCCATTGTTGATATGTGGCAAGACGCTCCTCGGGGCGTGTCTTGCTTGGGCCTCTCTCCTGGAGGCGCTCAGTCGAACCAGTGGTGACATGTGGCAAGACGCTCCTCGGGGCGCGTCTTGCTTGGGCTTCTCTCCTGGAGGCCCTCAGTCAGACCCATTGTTGACATGTGGCAAGACGCTCCTCGGGGCGCGTCTTGCTTGGGCCTCTCTCCTGGAGGCGCTCAGTCAGACCCAGTGCTTACATGTGGCAAGACGCTCCTCGGGGCGCGTCTTGCTTGGGCCTCTCTCCTGGAGGCACTCAGTGAGACCGAGTGGTGACATGTGGCAAGACGCTCCTCGGGGCGCGTCTTGCTTGGGCCTCTCTCCTGGAGACGCTCAGTCAGACCCAGTGTTGACACGTGACAAGACGCTCCTCGGGGCGCGTCTTGCTTGGGCTTCTCTCATGGAGGCCCTCAGTCAGACCCATTGTTGATATGTGGCAAGACGCTCCTCGGGGCGCGTCTTGCTTGGGCCTCTCTCCTGGAGGCGCTCAGTCAGACCGAGTGCTGACATGTGGCAAGACGCTCCTCGGGGCGCGTCTTGCTTGGGCTTCTCTCATGGAGGCCCTCAGTCAGACCCATTGTTGATATGTGGCAAGACGCTCCTCGGGGCGAGTCTTGCTTGGGCCTCTCTCCTGGAGGCGCTCAGTCAGACCGAGTGCTGACATGTGGCAAGACGCTCCTCGGGGCGCGTCTTGCGTGGGCTTCTCTCCTGGAGGCCCTCAGTCAGACCCATTGTTGACATGTGGCAAGACGCTCCTCGGGGCGCGTCTTGCTTGTGCTTCTCTCCTTGAGGCCCTCAGTCAGACCCATTGTTTACATGTAGCAAGACGCTCCTCGGGGCGCATCTTGCTTGGGCCTCTCTCCTGGAGGCCCTCTGTCAGCCCCAGTGTTGACATGTGTCAAGACACTCCTCGGGGCGCGTCTTGCTGGGGCCTCTCTCCTGGAGGCGCTCAGTCAGACCCAGTGCTGACATGTGGTAAGACGCTCCTCGGGGCGCGTCTTGCTGGGGCTTCTCTCCTGGAGGCGCTCAGTCAGACCCAGTGCTTACATGTGGCAAGACGCTCCTCGGGGCGCGTCTTGCTTGGGCCTCTCTCCTGGAGGCGCTCAGTCAGACCCAGTCGTGACATGTGGCAAGACGCTCCTCGGGGCGCTTCTTGCTTGGGCCTCTCTCCTGGAGACGCTCAGTCAGACCCAGTGTTGACACGTGGCAAGACGCTCCTCGGGGCGCGTCTTGCTTGGGCCTCTCTCCTGGAGGCGCTCAGTCAGACCCAGTGGTGACATGTGGCAAGACGCTCCTCGGGGCGCGTCTTGCTTGGGCTTCTCTCATGGAGGCCCTCAGTCAGATCCATTGTTGATATGTGGCAAGACGCTCCTCGGGGCGCGTCTTGCTTGGGCCTCTCTCCTGGAGGCGCTCAGTCAGACCGAGTGCTGACATGTGGCAAGACGCTGCTCGGGGCGCGTCTTGCTTGGGCTTCTCTCCTGGAGGCCCTGAGTCAGACCCATTGTTTACATGTGGCAAGACGGTCCTTTGGGCGCATCTTGCTTGGGCTTCTCTCCTGGAGGCCCTCAGTCAGACCCATTGTTGACATGTGGCAAGACGCTCCTCGGGGCGCGTCTTGCTTGGGCCTCTCTCCTGGAGGCGCTCAGTCAGACCCAGTGCTTACATGTGGCAAGACGCTCCTCGGGGTGCGTCTTGCTTGGGCCTCTCTCCTGGAGGCGCTCAGTCAGACCCAGTGGTGACATGTGGCAAGACGCTCTTCGGGGCGCGTCTTGCTTGAGCCTCTCTCCTGGAGATGCTCAGTCAGACCCAGTGTTGACACGTGACAAGACGCTCCTCGGGGCGCGTCTTGCTTGGGCTTCTCTCATGGAGGCCCTCAGTCAGACCCATTGTTGATATGTGGCAAGACGCTCCTCGGGGCGCGTCTTGCTTGGGCCTCTCTCCTGGAGGCGCTCAGTCAGACCGAGTGCTGACATGTGGCAAGACGCTCCTCGGGGCGCGTCTTGCTTGGGCTTCTCTCCTGGAGGCCCTCAGTCAGACACATTGTTTACATGTGGCAAGACGCTCCTTGGGGCGCATCTTGCTTGGGCCTCTCTCCTGGAGGCCCTCTGTCAGCCCCAGTGTTGACATGTGTCAAGACGCTCCTCGGGGTGCGTCTTGCTTGGGCCTCTCTCCTGGAGGCGCTCAGTCAGACAGAGTGCTGACATGTGGCAAGACGCTCCTCGGGGCGCGTCTTGCTTGTGCTTCTCTCCTGGAGGCCCTCAGTCAGACCCATTGTTTACATGTGGCAAGACGCTCCTCGGGGCGCGTCTTGCTGGGGCCTCTCTCCTGGAGGCACTCAGTCAGACCCAGTGCTTACATGTGGCAAGACGCTCCTCGGGGCGCGTCTTGCTGGGGCTTCTCTCCAGGAGGCGTTCAGTCAGACCGAGTGCTGACATGTGGCAAGACGCTCCTCGGGGCGCGTCTTGCTTGGGCTTCTCTCCTGGAGGCGTTCAGTCTGACCGAGTGCTGACATGTGGTAAGACGCTCCTCGGGGCGCGTCTTGCTGGGGCTTCTCTCCTGGAGGCGCTCAGTCAGACCCAGTGCTTACATGTGGCAAGACGCTCCTCGGGGCGCGTCTTGATTGGGCCTCTCTCCTGGAGGCGCTCAGTCAGACCCAGTGGTGACATGTGGCAAGACGCTCCTCGGGGCGCGTCTTGCTTGGGCCTCTCTCCTGGAGACGCTCAGTCAGACCCAGTGTTGACACGTGGCAAGACGCTCCTCGGGGCGTGTATTGCTTGGGCCTCTCTCCTGGAGGCGCTCAGTCAGACCCAGTGGTGACATGTGGCAAGACGCTCCTCGGGGCGCGTCTTGCTTGGGCTTCTCTCCTGGAGGCCCTCAGTCAGACCCATTGTTGACATGTGGCAAGACGCTCCTCGGGGCGCGTCTTGCTTGGGCCTCTCTCCTGGAGGCGCTCAGTCAGACCGAGTGCTGACATAAGGCAAGACGCTCCTCGGGGCGCGTCTTGCTGGGGCCTCTCTCCTGGAGGCGCTCAGTCAGACCCAGTGCTTACATGTGGCAAGACGCTCCTCGGGGCGCGTCTTGCTTGGGCCTCTCTCCTGGAGGCGCTCAATCAGACCCAGTGGTGACATGTGGCAAGACGCTCTTCGGGGCGCGTCTTGCTTGAGCCTCTCTCCTGGAGATGCTCAGTCAGACCCAGTGTTGACAAGTGACAAGACGCTCCTCGGGGCGCGTCTTGCTTGGGCTTCTCTCATGGAGGCCCTCAGTCAGACCCATTGTTGATTTGTGGCAAGACGCTCCTCGGGGCGCGTCTTGCTTGGGCCTCTCTCCTGGAGGCGCTCAGTCAGACCGAGTGCTGACATGTGGCACGACGCTCCTCGGGGCGCGTCTTGCTTGGGCTTCTCTCCTGGAGGCCCTCAGTCAGACCCATTGTTTACATGTGGCAAGACGCTCCTTGGGGCGCATCTTGCTTGGGCCTCTCTCCTGGAGGCCCTCTCTCATCCCCAGTGTTGACATGTGTCAAGACGCTCCTCGGGGTGCGTCTTGCTTGGGCCTCTCTCCTGGAGGCGCTCAGTCAGACCGAGTGCTGACATGTGGCAAGACGCTCCTCGGGGCGCGTCTTGCTTGGGCTTCTCTCCTGGAGGCCATCAGTCAGACCCATTGTTGACATGTGGCAAGACGCTCCTCGGGGCGCGTCTTGCTTGTGCTTCTCTCCTGGAGGCCCTCAGTCAGACCCATTGTTTACATGTGGCAAGACGCTCCTCGGGGCGCATCTTGCTTGGGCCTCTCTCCTGGAGGCCCTCTGTCAGACCCAGTGCTGACATGTGGTAAGACGCTCCTCGGGGCGCGTCTTGCTGGGGCTTCTCTCCTGGAGGCGCTCAGTCAGACCCAGTGCTTACATGTGGCAAGACGCTCCTCGGGGCGCGTCTTGCTTGGGCCTCTCTCCTGGAGGCGCTCAGTCAGACCCAGTGTTGACACGTGGCAAGACGCTCCTCGGGGCGCGTCTTACTTGGGCCTCTCTCCTGGAGGCGCTCAGTCAGACCCAGTGCTTACATGTGGCAAGACGCTCCTCGGGGCGCGTCTTGCTTGGGCCTCTCTCCTGGAGACGCTCAGTCAGACCCAGTGTTGACACGTGGCAAGACGCTCCACGGGGCGCGTCTTGCTTGGGCCTCTCTCCTGGAGGCGCTCAGTCAGACCCAGTGGTGACAAGTGGCAAGACGCTCCTCGGGGCGCGTCTTGCTTGGGCTTCTCTCATGGAGGCCCTCAGTCAGACCCATTGTTGATATGTGGCAAGACGCTCCTCGGGGCGCGTCTTGCTTGGGCCTCTCTCCTGGAGGCGCTCAGTCAGACCGAGTGCTGACATGTGGCAAGACGCTGCTCGGGGCGCGTCTTGCTTGGGCTTCTCTCCTGGAGGCCCTGAGTCAGACCCATTGTTTACATGTGGCAAGACGCTCCTTTGGGCGCAACTTGCTTGGGCTTCTCTCCTGGAGGCCCTCAGTCAGACCCATTGTTGACATGTGGCAAGACGCTCCTCGGGGCGCGTCTTGCTTGGGCCTCTCTCCTGGAGGCGCTCAGTCAGACCCAGTGCTTACATGTGGCAAGACGCTCCTTGGGACGCGTCTTGCTTGGGCCTCTCTCCTGGAGGCGCTCAGTCAGACCCAGTGGTGACATGTGGCAAGACGCTCTTCGGGGTGCGTCTTGCTTGAGCCTCTCTCCTGGAGATGCTCAGTCAGACCCAGTGTTGACACGTGACAAGACGCTCCTCGGGGCGCGTCTTGCTTGGGCTTCTCTCATGGAGGCACTCAGTCAGACCCATTGTTGATATGTGGCAAGACGCTCCTCGGGGCGCGTCTTGCTTGGGCCTCTCTCCTGGAGGCGCTCAGTCAGACCGAGTGCTGACATGTGGCAAGACGCTCCTCGGGGCGCGTCTTGCTTGGGCTTCTCTCCTGGAGGCCCTCAGTCAGACACATTGTTTACATGTGGCAAGACGCTCCTTGGGGCGCATCTTGCTTGGGCCTCTCTCCTGGAGGCCCTCTGTCAGCCCCAGTGTTGACATGTGTCAAGACGCTCCTCGGGGTGCATCTTGCTTGGGCCTCTCTCCTGGAGGCGCTCAGTCAGACAGTGTGCTGACATGTGGCAAGACGCTCCTCGGGGCGCGTCTTGCTTGGGCTTCTCTCCTGGAGGCCCTCAGTCAGACCCATTGTTGACATGTGGCAAGACGCTCCTCGGGGCGCATCTTGCTTGGGCCTCTCTCCTGGAGGCCCTATGTCAGCCCCAGTGTTGACATGTGTCAAGACGCTCCTCGGGGCGCGTCTTGCTGGGGCCTCTCTCCTGGAGGCGCTCAGTCAGACCCAGTGCTTACATGTGGCAAGATGCTCCTCGGGGCGCGTCTGGCTGGGGCTTCTCTCCTGGAGGCGTTCACTCAGACCGAGTGCTGACATGTGGCAAGAAGCTCCTCGGGGCGCGTCTTGCTTGGGCTTCTCTCCTGGAGGCGTTCAGTCAGACCGAGTGCTGACATGTGGTAAGACGCTCCTCGGGGCGCGTCTTGCTGGGGCTTCTCTCCTGGAGGCGCTCAGTCAGACCCAGTGCTTACATGTGGCAAGACGCTCCTCGGGGCGCGTCTTGATTGGGCCTCTCTCCTGGAGGCGCTCAGTCAGACCCAGTGGTGACATGTGGCAAGACGCTCCTCGGGGCGCGTCTTGCTTGGGCCTCTCTCCTGGAGACGCTCAGTCAGACCCAGTGTTGACACGTGGCAAGACGCTCCTCGGGGCGTGTCTTGCTTGGGCCTCTCTCCTGGAGGCGCTCAGTCGAACCAGTGGTGACATGTGGCAAGACGCTCCTCGGGGCGCGTCTTGCTTGGGCTTCTCTCCTGGAGGCCCTCAGTCAGACCCATTGTTGATATGTGGCAAGACGCTCCTCGGGGCGCGTCTTGCTTGGGCCTCTCTCCTGGAGGCGCTCAGTCAGGCCGAGTGCTGACATGTGGCAAGACACTCCTCGGGACGCGTCTTGCTTGGACTTCTCTCCTGGAGGCCCTCAGTCAGACTCATTGTTGACATGTGGCAAGACGCTCCTCGGGGCGCGTCTTGCTTGGGCCTCTCTCCTGGAGGCGCTCAGTCAGACCCAGTGGTGACATGTGGCAAGAAGCTCCTCAGGGCGCGTCTTGCTTGGGCCTCTCTCCTGGAGACGCTCAGTCAGACCCAGTGTTGACACGTGACAAGACGCTCCTCGGGGCGCGTCTTGCTTGGGCTTCTCTCATGGAGGCCCTCAGTCAGAACCATTGTTGATATGTGGCAAGACGCTCCTCGGGGCGCGTCTTGCTTGGGCCTCTCTCCTGGAGGCACTCATTCAGACCGAGTGCTGACATGTGGCAAGACACTCCTCGGGACACGTCTTGCTTGGGCTTCTCTCCTGGAGGCCCTCAGTCAGACTCATTGTTGACATGTGGCAAGACGCTCCTCGGGGCGCGTCTTGCTTGGGCCTCTCTCCTGGAGGCGCTCAGTCAGACCGAGTGGTGACATGTGGCAAGACGCTCCTCGGGGCGCGTCTTGCTTGGGCCTCTCTCCTGGAGACGCTCAGTCAGACCCAGTGTTGACACGTGACAAGACGCTCCTCGGGGCGCGTCTTGCTTGGGCTTCTCTCATGGAGGCGCTCAGTCAGACCCATTGTTGATATGTGGCAAGACGCTCCTCGGGGCGAGTCTTGCTTGGGCCTCTCTCCTGGAGGTGCTCAGTCAGACCCAGTGTTGACATGGTGCAAGACGCTCCTCGGGGCGCGTCTTGCTTAGGCTTCTCTCTTGGAGGCCCTCAGTCAGACCCATTGTTGACATGTGGCAAGACGCTCCTCGGAGCGCGTCTTGCTTGGGCTTCTCTCCTGGAGGCGCTCAGTCAGACCGAGTGCTGACATAAGGCAAGACGCTCCTCGGGGCGCGTCTTGCTGGGGCCTCTCTCCTGGAGGCGCTCAGTCAGACCCAGTGCTTACATGTGGCAAGACGCTCCTCGGGGCGCGTCTTGCTTGGGCCTCTCTCCTGGAGGCGCTCAGTCAGACCCAGTGGTGACATGTGGCAAGACGCTCTTCGGGGTGCGTCTTGCTTGAGCCTCTCTCCTGGAGATGCTCAGTCAGACCCAGTGTTGACACGTGACAAGACGCTCCTCGGGGCGCGTCTTGCTTGGGCTTCTCTCATGGAGGCACTCAGTCAGACCCATTGTTGATATGTGGCAAGACGCTCCTCGGGGCGCGTCTTGCTTGGGCCTCTCTCCTGGAGGCGCTCAGTCAGACCCAGTGTTGACACGTGGCAAGACGCTCCTCGGGGCGCGTCTTACTTGGGCCTCTCTCCTGGAGGCGCTCAGTCAGACCCAGTGCTTACATGTGGCAAGACGCTCCTCGGGGCGCGTCTTGCTTGGGCCTCTCTCCTGGAGACGCTCAGTCAGACCCAGTGTTGACACGTGGCAAGACGCTCCACGGGGCGCGTCTTGCTTGGGCCTCTCTCCTGGAGGCGCTCAGTCAGACCCAGTGGTGACAAGTGGCAAGACGCTCCTCGGGGCGCGTCTTGCTTGGGCTTCTCTCATGGAGGCCCTCAGTCAGACCCATTGTTGATATGTGGCAAGACGCTCCTCGGGGCGCGTCTTGCTTGGGCCTCTCTCCTGGAGGCGCTCAGTCAGACCGAGTGCTGACATGTGGCAAGACGCTGCTCGGGGCGCGTCTTGCTTGGGCTTCTCTCCTGGAGGCCCTGAGTCAGACCCATTGTTTACATGTGGCAAGACGCTCCTTTGGGCGCAACTTGCTTGGGCTTCTCTCCTGGAGGCCCTCAGTCAGACCCATTGTTGACATGTGGCAAGACGCTCCTCGGGGCGCGTCTTGCTTGGGCCTCTCTCCTGGAGGCGCTCAGTCAGACCCAGTGCTTACATGTGGCAAGACGCTCCTTGGGACGCGTCTTGCTTGGGCCTCTCTCCTGGAGGCGCTCAGTCAGACCCAGTGGTGACATGTGGCAAGACGCTCTTCGGGGTGTGTCTTGCTTGAGCCTCTCTCCTGGAGATGCTCAGTCAGACCCAGTGTTGACACGTGACAAGACGCTCCTCGGGGCGCGTCTTGCTTGGGCTTCTCTCATGGAGGCACTCAGTCAGACCCATTGTTGATATGTGGCAAGACGCTCCTCGGGGCGCGTCTTGCTTGGGCCTCTCTCCTGGAGGCGCTCAGTCAGACCGAGTGCTGACATGTGGCAAGACGCTCCTCGGGGCGCGTCTTGCTTGGGCTTCTCTCCTGGAGGCCCTCAGTCAGACACATTGTTTACATGTGGCAAGACGCTCCTTGGGGCGCATCTTGCTTGGGCCTCTCTCCTGGAGGCCCTCTGTCAGCCCCAGTGTTGACATGTGTCAAGACGCTCCTCGGGGTGCATCTTGCTTGGGCCTCTCTCCTGGAGGCGCTCAGTCAGACAGTGTGCTGACATGTGGCAAGACGCTCCTCGGGGCGCGTCTTGCTTGGGCTTCTCTCCTGGAGGCCCTCAGTCAGACCCATTGTTGACATGTGGCAAGACGCTCCTCGGGGCGCATCTTGCTTGGGCCTCTCTCCTGGAGGCCCTATGTCAGCCCCAGTGTTGACATGTGTCAAGACGCTCCTCGGGGCGCGTCTTGCTGGGGCCTCTCTCCTGGAGGCGCTCAGTCAGACCCAGTGCTTACATGTGGCAAGATGCTCCTCGGGGCGCGTCTGGCTGGGGCTTCTCTCCTGGAGGCGTTCACTCAGACCGAGTGCTGACATGTGGCAAGAAGCTCCTCGGGGCGCGTCTTGCTTGGGCTTCTCTCCTGGAGGCGTTCAGTCAGACCGAGTGCTGACATGTGGTAAGACGCTCCTCGGGGCGCGTCTTGCTGGGGCTTCTCTCCTGGAGGCGCTCAGTCAGACCCAGTGCTTACATGTGGCAAGACGCTCCTCGGGGCGCGTCTTGATTGGGCCTCTCTCCTGGAGGCGCTCAGTCAGACCCAGTGGTGACATGTGGCAAGACGCTCCTCGGGGCGCGTCTTGCTTGGGCCTCTCTCCTGGAGACGCTCAGTCAGACCCAGTGTTGACACGTGGCAAGACGCTCCTCGGGGCGTGTCTTGCTTGGGCCTCTCTCCTGGAGGCGCTCAGTCGAACCAGTGGTGACATGTGGCAAGACGCTCCTCGGGGCGCGTCTTGCTTGGGCTTCTCTCCTGGAGGCCCTCAGTCAGACCCATTGTTGATATGTGGCAAGACGCTCCTCGGGGCGCGTCTTGCTTGGGCCTCTCTCCTGGAGGCGCTCAGTCAGGCCGAGTGCTGACATGTGGCAAGACACTCCTCGGGACGCGTCTTGCTTGGACTTCTCTCCTGGAGGCCCTCAGTCAGACTCATTGTTGACATGTGGCAAGACGCTCCTCGGGGCGCGTCTTGCTTGGGCCTCTCTCCTGGAGGCGCTCAGTCAGACCCAGTGGTGACATGTGGCAAGAAGCTCCTCAGGGCGCGTCTTGCTTGGGCCTCTCTCCTGGAGACGCTCAGTCAGACCCAGTGTTGACACGTGACAAGACGCTCCTCGGGGCGCGTCTTGCTTGGGCTTCTCTCATGGAGGCCCTCAGTCAGAACCATTGTTGATATGTGGCAAGACGCTCCTCGGGGCGCGTCTTGCTTGGGCCTCTCTCCTGGAGGCACTCATTCAGACCGAGTGCTGACATGTGGCAAGACACTCCTCGGGACACGTCTTGCTTGGGCTTCTCTCCTGGAGGCCCTCAGTCAGACTCATTGTTGACATGTGGCAAGACGCTCCTCGGGGCGCGTCTTGCTTGGGCCTCTCTCCTGGAGGCGCTCAGTCAGACCGAGTGGTGACATGTGGCAAGACGCTCCTCGGGGCGCGTCTTGCTTGGGCCTCTCTCCTGGAGACGCTCAGTCAGACCCAGTGTTGACACGTGACAAGACGCTCCTCGGGGCGCGTCTTGCTTGGGCTTCTCTCATGGAGGCGCTCAGTCAGACCCATTGTTGATATGTGGCAAGACGCTCCTCGGGGCGAGTCTTGCTTGGGCCTCTCTCCTGGAGGTGCTCAGTCAGACCCAGTGTTGACATGGTGCAAGACGCTCCTCGGGGCGCGTCTTGCTTAGGCTTCTCTCTTGGAGGCCCTCAGTCAGACCCATTGTTGACATGTGGCAAGACGCTCCTCGGAGCGCGTCTTGCTTGGGCTTCTCTCCTGGAGGCGCTCAGTCAGACCGAGTGCTGACATAAGGCAAGACGCTCCTCGGGGCGCGTCTTGCTGGGGCCTCTCTCCTGGAGGCGCTCAGTCAGACCCAGTGCTTACATGTGGCAAGACGCTCCTCGGGGCGCGTCTTGCTTGGGCCTCTCTCCTGGAGGCGCTCAGTCAGACCCAGTGGTGACATGTGGCAAGACGCTCTTCGGGGCGCGTCTTGCTTGAGCCTCTCTCCTGGAGATGCTCAGTCAGACCCAGTGTTGACACGTGACAAGACGCTCCTCGGGGCGCGTCTTGCTTGGGCTTCTCTCATGGAGGCCCTCAGTCAGACCCATTGTTGATATGTGGCAAGACGCTCCTCGGGGCGCGTCTTGCTTGGGCCTCTCTCCTGGAGGCGCTCAGTCAGACCGAGTGCTGACATGTGGCAAGACGCTCCTCGGGGCGCGTCTTGCTTGGGCTTCTCTCCTGGAGGCACTCAGTCAGACCCATTGTTTACATGTGGCAAGACGCTCCTTGGGGCGCATCTTGCTTGGGCCTCTCTCCTGGAGACCCTCTGTCAGCCCCATGTTGACATGTGTCAAGACGCTCCTCGGGGCGCGTCTTGCTTGGGCTTCTCTCCTGGAGGCCCTCAGTCAGACCCATTGTTCACATGTGGCAAGACGCTCCTCGGGGCGCATCTTGCTTGGGCCTCTCTCCTGGAGGCCCTCTGTCAGCCCCAGTGTTGACATGTGTCAAGACGCTCCTCGGGGTGCGTCTTGCTTGGGCCTCTCTCCTGGAGGCGCTCAGTCAGACCGAGTGCTGACATGTGGCAAGACGCTCCTCGGGGCGCGTCTTGCTTGGGCTTCTCTCCTGGAGGCCCTCAGTCAGACCCATTGGTGTCATGTGGCAAGACGCTCCTCGGGGCGCATCTTGCTTGGAACTCTCTCCTGGAGGCGCTCAGTCAGACCGAGAGCTGACATAAGGCAAGACACTCCTCGGGGCGCGTCTTGCTGGGGCCTCTCTCCTGGAGGCGCTCAGTCAGACCCAGTGCTTACATGTGGCAAGACGCTCCTCGGGGCGCGTCTTGCTGGGGCTTCTCTCCTGGAGGCGTTCAGTCAGACCGAGTGCTGACATGTGGCAAGACACTCCTCGGGACGCGTCTTACTTGGGCTTCTCTCCTGGAGGCCCTCAGTCAGACTCATTGTTGACATGTGGCAAGACGCTCCTCGGGGCGCGTCTTGCTTGGGCTTCTCTCCTGGAGGCGCTCAGTCAGACCCAGTGGTGACATGTGGCAAGATGCTCCTCGGGGCGCGTCTTGCTTGGGCCTCTCTCCTGGAGACGCTCAGTCAGACCCAGTGTTGACACGTGACAAGACGCTCCTCGGGGCGCGTCTTGCTTGGGCTTCTCTCATGGAGGCCCTCAGTCAGACCCATTGTTGATATGTGGCAAGACGCTCCTCGGGGCGCGTCTTGCTTGGGCCTCTCTCCTGGAGGCGCTCAGTCAGGCCGAGTGCTGACATGTGGCAAGACACTCCTCGGGACGCGTCTTGCTTGGGCTTCTCTCCTGGAGGCCCTCAGTCAGACTCATTGTTGACATGTGGCAAGACGCTCCTCGGGGCGCGTCTTGCTTGGGCCTCTCTCCTGGAGGCGCTCAGTCAGACCCAGTGGTGACATGTGGCAAGAAGCTCCTCAGGGCGCGTCTTGCTTGGGCCTCTCTCCTGGAGACGCTCAGTCAGACCCAGTGTTGACACGTGACAAAACGCTCCTCGGGGCGCGTCTTGCTTGGGCTTCTCTCATGGAGGCCCTCAGTCAGACCCATTGTTGATATGTGGCAAGACGCTCCTCGGGGCGCGTCTTGCTTGGGCCTCTCTCCTGTAGGCGCTCATTCAGACCGAGTGCTGACATGTGGCAAGACACTCCTCGGGACGCGTCTTGCTTGGGCTTCTCTCCTGGAGGCCCTCAGTCAAACTCATTGTTGACATGTGGCAAGACGCTCCTCGGGGCGCGTCTTGCTTGGGCCTCTCTCCTGGAGGCACTCAGTCAGACCGAGTGGTGACATGTGGCAAGACGCTCCTCGGGGCGCGTCTTGCTTAGGCTTCTCTCTTGGAGGCCCTCAGTCAGACCCATTGTTGACATGTGGCAAGACGCTCGTCGGGGCGCGTCTTGCTTGGGCTTCTCTCCTGGAGGCCCTCAGTCAGACCCATTGTTTACATGTGGCAAGACGCTCCTCGGGGCGCGTCTTGCTTGGGCCTCTCTACTGGAGGCGCTCAGTCAGACCGAGTGCTGACATAAGGCAAGACGCTCCTCGGGGCGCGTCTTGCTGGGGCCTCTCTCCTGGAGGCGCTCAGTCAGACCCAGTGCTTACATGTGGCAAGACGCTCCTCGGGGCGCGTCTTGCTTGGGCCTCTCTCCTGGAGGCGCTCAGTCAGACCCAGTGGTGACATGTGGCAAGACGCTCTTCGGGGCGCGTCTTGCTTGAGCCTCTCTCCTGGAGATGCTCAGTCAGACCCAGTGTTGACACGTGACAAGACGCTCCTCGGGGCGCATCTTGCTTGGGCTTCTCTCATGGAGGCCCTCAGTCAGACCCATTGTTGATATGTGGCAAGACGCTCCTCGGGGCGCGTCTTGCTTGGGCCTCTCTCCTGGAGGCGCTCAGTCAGACCGAGTGCTGACATGTGGCAAGACGCTCCTCGGGGCGCGTCCTGCTTGGGCTTCTCTCCTGGAGGCCCTCTGTCATCCCCAGTGTTGACATGTGTCAAGACGCTCCTCGGGGTGCGTCTTGCTTGGGCCTCTCTCCTGGAGGCGCTCAGTCAGACCGAGTGCTGACATGTGGCAAGACGCTCCTCGGGGCGCGTCTTGCTTGGGCTTCTCTCCTGGAGGCCCTCAGTCAGACCCATTGTTGACATGTGGCAAGACGCTCCTCGGGGCGCGTCTTGCTTGTGCTTCTCTCCTGGAGGCCCTCAGTCAGACCCATTGTTTACATGTGGCAAGACGCTCCTCGGGGTGCATCTTGCTTGGGCCTCTCTCCTGGAGGCCCTCTGTCAGCCCCAGTGTTGACATGTGTCAAGACGCTCCTCGGGGCGCGTCTTGCTGGGGCCTCTCTCCTGTAGGCGCTCAGTCAGACCCAGTGCTGACATGTGGTAAGACGCTCCTCGGGGCGCGTCTTGCTGGGGCTTCTCTCCTGGAGGCGCTCAGTCAGACCCAGTGCTTACATGTGGCAAGACGCTCCTCGGGGCGCGTCTTGCTTGGGCCTCTCTCCTGGAGGCGCTCAGTCAGACCCAGTGGTGACATGTGGCAAGACGCTCCTCGGGGCGCGTCTTGCTTGGGCCTCTCTCCTGGAGACGCTCAGTCAGACCCAGTGTTGAGACGTGGCAAGACGCTCCTCGGGGCGCGTCTTGCTTGGGCCTCTCTCCTGGAGGCGCTCAGTCAGACCCAGTGGTGACATGTGGCAAGACGCTCCTCGGGGCGCGTCTTGCTTGGGCCTCTCTCCTGGAGACGCTCAGTCAGACCCAGTGTTGACACGTGGCAAGACGCTCCTCGGGGCGCGTCTTGCTTGGGCTTCTCTCATGGAGGCCCTCAGTCAGACCCATTGTTGATATGTGGCAAGACGCTCCTCGGGGCGCGTCTTGCTTGGGCCTCTCTCCTGGAGGTGCTCAGTAAGACCGAGTGCTGACATGTGGCAAGACGCTGCTCGGGGCGCGTCTTGTTTGGGCTTCTCTCCTGGAGGCACTGAGTCAGACCCATTGTTTACATGTGGCAAGACGCTCCTTTGGGCGCATCTTGCTTGGGCTTCTCTCCTGGAGGCCCTCAGTCAGACCCATTGTTGACATGTGGCAAGACGCTCCTCGGGGCGCGTCTTGCTTGGGCCTCTCTCCTGGAGGCACTCAGTCAGACCGAGTGGTGACATGTGGCAAGACGCTCCTCGGGGCGCGTCTTGCTTAGGCTTCTCTCTTGGAGGCCCTCAGTCAGACCCATTGTTGACATGTGGCAAGACGCTCGTCGGGGCGCGTCTTGCTTGGGCTTCTCTCCTGGAGGCCCTCAGTCAGACCCATTGTTTACATGTGGCAAGACGCTCCTCGGGGCGCGTCTTGCTTGGGCCTCTCTACTGGAGGCGCTCAGTCAGACCGAGTGCTGACATAAGGCAAGACGCTCCTCGGGGCGCGTCTTGCTGGGGCCTCTCTCCTGGAGGCGCTCAGTCAGACCCAGTGCTTACATGTGGCAAGACGCTCCTCGGGGCGCGTCTTGCTTGGGCCTCTCTCCTGGAGGCGCTCAGTCAGACCCAGTGGTGACATGTGGCAAGACGCTCTTCGGGGCGCGTCTTGCTTGAGCCTCTCTCCTGGAGATGCTCAGTCAGACCCAGTGTTGACACGTGACAAGACGCTCCTCGGGGCGCATCTTGCTTGGGCTTCTCTCATGGAGGCCCTCAGTCAGACCCATTGTTGATATGTGGCAAGACGCTCCTCGGGGCGCGTCTTGCTTGGGCCTCTCTCCTGGAGGCGCTCAGTCAGACCGAGTGCTGACATGTGGCAAGACGCTCCTCGGGGCGCGTCCTGCTTGGGCTTCTCTCCTGGAGGCCCTCTGTCATCCCCAGTGTTGACATGTGTCAAGACGCTCCTCGGGGTGCGTCTTGCTTGGGCCTCTCTCCTGGAGGCGCTCAGTCAGACCGAGTGCTGACATGTGGCAAGACGCTCCTCGGGGCGCGTCTTGCTTGGGCTTCTCTCCTGGAGGCCCTCAGTCAGACCCATTGTTGACATGTGGCAAGACGCTCCTCGGGGCGCGTCTTGCTTGTGCTTCTCTCCTGGAGGCCCTCAGTCAGACCCATTGTTTACATGTGGCAAGACGCTCCTCGGGGTGCATCTTGCTTGGGCCTCTCTCCTGGAGGCCCTCTGTCAGCCCCAGTGTTGACATGTGTCAAGACGCTCCTCGGGGCGCGTCTTGCTGGGGCCTCTCTCCTGTAGGCGCTCAGTCAGACCCAGTGCTGACATGTGGTAAGACGCTCCTCGGGGCGCGTCTTGCTGGGGCTTCTCTCCTGGAGGCGCTCAGTCAGACCCAGTGCTTACATGTGGCAAGACGCTCCTCGGGGCGCGTCTTGCTTGGGCCTCTCTCCTGGAGGCGCTCAGTCAGACCCAGTGGTGACATGTGGCAAGACGCTCCTCGGGGCGCGTCTTGCTTGGGCCTCTCTCCTGGAGACGCTCAGTCAGACCCAGTGTTGAGACGTGGCAAGACGCTCCTCGGGGCGCGTCTTGCTTGGGCCTCTCTCCTGGAGGCGCTCAGTCAGACCCAGTGGTGACATGTGGCAAGACGCTCCTCGGGGCGCGTCTTGCTTGGGCCTCTCTCCTGGAGACGCTCAGTCAGACCCAGTGTTGACACGTGGCAAGACGCTCCTCGGGGCGCGTCTTGCTTGGGCTTCTCTCATGGAGGCCCTCAGTCAGACCCATTGTTGATATGTGGCAAGACGCTCCTCGGGGCGCGTCTTGCTTGGGCCTCTCTCCTGGAGGTGCTCAGTAAGACCGAGTGCTGACATGTGGCAAGACGCTGCTCGGGGCGCGTCTTGTTTGGGCTTCTCTCCTGGAGGCACTGAGTCAGACCCATTGTTTACATGTGGCAAGACGCTCCTTTGGGCGCATCTTGCTTGGGCTTCTCTCCTGGAGGCCCTCAGTCAGACCCATTGTTGACATGTGGCAAGACGCTCCTCGGGGCGCGTCTTGCTTGGGCCTCTCTCCTGGAGGCGCTCAGTCAGACCCAGTGGTGACATGTGGCAAGACGCTCTTCGGGGCGCGTCTTGCTTGAGCCTCTCTCCTGGAGATGCTCAGTCAGACCCAGTGTTGACACGTGACAAGACGCTCCTCGGGGCGCGTCTTGCTTGGGCTTCTCTCATGGAGGCCCTCAGTCAGACCCATTGTTGATATGTGGCAAGACGCTCCTCGGGGTGCGTCTTGCTTGGGCCTCTCTCCTGGAGGTGCTCAGTCAGACCGAGTGCTGACATGTGGCAAGACGCTCCTCGGGGCGCGTCTTGCTTGGGCTTCTCTCCTGGAGGCCCTCAGTCAGACCCATTGTTGACATGTGGCAAGACGCTCCTCGGGGCGCGTCTTGCTTGTGCTTCTCTCCTGGAGGCCCTCAGTCAGACCCATTGTTTACATGTGGCAAGACGCTCCTCTGGGCGCATCTTGCTTGGGCCTCTCTCCTGGAGGCCCTATGTCAGCCCCAGTGTTGACATGTGTCAAGACGCTCCTCGGGGCGCGTCTTGCTGGGGCCTCTCTCCTGGAGGCGCTCAGTCAGACCCAGTGCTTACATGTGGCAAGACGCTCCTCGGGGCGCGTCTTGCTGGGGCTTCTCTCCTGGAGGCGTTCAGTCAGACCGAGTGCTGACAAGTGGCAAGACGCTCCTCGGGGCGCGTCTTGCTTGGGCTTCTCTCCTGGATGCGTTCAGTCAGACCGAGTGCTGACATGTGGTAAGACGCTCCTCGGGGCACGTCTTGCTGGGGCTTCTCTCCTGGAGGCGCTCAGTCAGACCCAGTGCTTACATGTGGCAAGACGCTCCTCGGGGCGCTTCTTGATTGGGCCTCTCTCCTGGAGAAGCTCAGTCAGACCCAGTGGTGACATGTGGCAAGACGCTCCTCGGGGCGCGTCTTGCTTGGGCCTCTCTCCTGGAGACGCTCAGTCAGACCCAGTGTTGACACGTGGCAAGACGCTCCTCGGGGCGTGTCTTGCTTGGGCCTCTCTCCTGGAGGCGCTCAGTCAGACCCAGTGGTGACATGTGGCAAGACGCTCCTCGGGGCGCGTCTTGCTTGGGCTTCTCTCATGGAGGCCCTCAGTCAGACCCATTGTTGATATGTGGCAAGACGCTCCTCGGGGCGCGTCTTGCTTGGGCCTCTCTCCTGGAGACGCTCAGTCAGACCCAGTGTTGACACGTGACAAGACGCTCCTCGGGGCGCGTCTTGCTTGGGCCTCTCTCATGGAGGCCCTCAGTCAGACCCATTGTTGATATGTGGCAAGACGCTGCTCGGGGCGCGTCTTGCTTGGGCTTCTCTCCTGGAGGCCCTGAGTCAGACCCATTGTTTACATGTGGCAAGACGCTCCTTTGGGCGCATCTTGCTTGGGCTTCTCTCCTGGAGGCCCTCAGTCAGACCCATTTTTGACATGTGGCAAGGCGCTCCTCGGGGCGCGTCTTGCTTGGGCCTCTCTCCTGGAGGCGCTCAGTCAGACCCAGTGCTTACATGTGGCAAGACGCTCCTCGGGGCGCGTCTTGCTTGGGCCTCTCTCCTGGAGGCGCTCAGTCAGACCCAGTGGTGACATGTGGCAAGACGCTCTTCGGGGCGCGTCTTGCTTGAGCCTCTCTCCTGGAGATGCTCAGTCAGACCCAGTGTTGACACGTGACAAGACGCTCCTCGGGGCGCGTCTTGCTTGGGCTTCTCTCATGGAGGCCCTCAGTCAGACCCATTGTTGATATGTGGCAAGACGCTCCTCGGGGCGCGTCTTGCTTGGGCCTCTCTCCTGGAGGCGCTCAGTCAGACCGAGTGCTGACATGTGGAAAGACGCTCCTCGGGGCGCCTCTTGCTTGGGCTTCTCTCCTGGAGGCCCTCAGTCAGACCCATTGTTTACATGTGGCAAAACGCTCCTTGGGGCGCATCTTGCTTGGGCCTCTCTCCTGGAGGCCCTCTGTCAGCCCCAGTGTTGACATGTGTCAAGACGCTCCTCGGGGTGCGTCTTGCTTGGGCCTCTCTCCTGGAGGCGCTCAGTCAGACCGAGTGCTGACATGTGGCAAGACGCTCCTCGGGGCGCGTCTTGCTTGGGCTTCTCTCCTGGAGGCCCTCAGTCAGACCCATTGTTGACATGTGGCAAGACGCTCCTCGGGGCGCGTCTTGCTTGTGCTTCTCTCCTGGAGGCCCTCAGTCAGACCCATTGTTTACATGTGGCAAGACGCTCCTCGGGGCGCATCTTGCTTGGGCCTCTCTCCTGGAGGCCCTATGTCAGCCCCAGTGTTGACATGTGTCAAGACGCTCCTCGGGGCGCGTCTTGCTGGGGCTTCTCTCCTGGAGGCCCTCAGTCAGACCCATTGTTTACATGTGGCAAGACGCTCCTTTGGGCGCATCTTGCTTGGGCTTCTCTCCTGGAGGCCCTCAGTCAGACCCATTGTTGACATGTGGCAAGACGCTTCTCGGGGCGCGTCTTTCTTGGGCCTCTCTCCTGGAGGCGCTCAGTCAGACCCAGTGCTTACATGTGGCAAGACGCTCCTCGGGGCGCGTCTTGCTGGGGCTTCTCTCCTGGAGGCGTTCAGTCAGACCGAGTGCTGACATGTGGCAAGACGCTCCTCGGGACGCGTCTTGCTTGGGCTTCTCTCCTGGAGGCCCTCAGTCAGACACATTGTTGACATGTGGCAAGACGCTCCTCGGGGCGCGTCTTGCTTGGGCCTCTCTCCTGGAGACGCTCAGTCAGACCCAGTGTTGACACGTGACAAGACGCTCCTCGGGGCGCGTCTTGCTTGGGCCTCTCTCATGGAGGCCCTCAGTCAGACCCATTGTTGATATGTGGCAAGACGCTCCTCGGGGCGCGTCTTGCTTGGGCCTCTCTCCTGGAGGCGCTCAGTCAGGCCGAGTGCTGACATGTGGCAAGACACTGCTCGGGACGCGTCTTGCTTGGGCTTCTCTCCTGGAGGCCCTCAGTCAGACTCATTGTTGACATGTGGCAAGACGCTCCTCGGGGCGCGTCTTGCTTGGGCCTCTCTCCTGGAGGCGCTCAGTCAGACCCAGTGGTGACATGTGGCAAGAAGCTCAACAGGGCGCGTCTTGCTTGGGCCTCTCTCCTGGAGACGCTCAGTCAGACCCAGTGTTGACACGTGACAAGACGCTCCTCGGGGCGCGTCTTGCTTGGGCTTCTCTCATGGAGGCCCTCAGTCAGACCCATTGTTGATATGTGGCAAGACGCTCCTCGGGGCGCGTCTTGCTTGGGCCTCTCTCCTGGAGGCGCTCATTCAGACCGAGTGCTGACATGTGGCAAGACACTCCTCGGGACGCGTCTTGCTTGGGCTTCTCTCCTGGAGGCCCTCAGTCAGACTCATTGTTGACATGTGGCAAGACGCTCCTCGGGGCGCGTCTTAATTGGGCCTCTCTCCTGGAGGCACTCAGTCAGACCGAGTGGTGACATGTGGCAAGACGCTCCTCGGGGCGCGTCTTGCTTGGGCCTCTCTCCTGGAGACGCTCAGTCAGACCCAGTGTTGACACGTGACAAGACGCTCCTCGGGGCGCGTCTTGCTTGGGCTTCTCTCATGGAGGCCCTCAGTCAGACCCATTGTTGATATGTGGCAAGACGCTCCTCGGGGCGCGTCTTGCTTGGGCCTCTCTCCTGGAGGCGCTCAGTCAGACCGAGTGCTGACATGTGGCAAGACGCTCCTCGGGGCGCGTCTTGCTTGGGCTTCTCTCATGGAGGCCCTCAGTCAGACCCATTGTTGATATGTGGCAAGACGCTCCTCGGGGCGAGTCTTGCTTGGGCCTCTCTCCTGGAGGCGCTCAGTCAGACCGAGTGCTGACATGTGGCAAGACGCTCCTCGGGGCGCGTCTTGCTTGGGCTTCTCTCCTGGAGGCCCTCAGTCAGACCCATTGTTGACATGTGGCAAGACGCTCCTCGGGGCGCGTCTTGCTTGTGCTTCTCTCCTGGAGGCCCTCAGTCAGACCCATTGTTTACATGTGGCAAGACGCTCCTCGGGGCGCATCTTGCTTGGGCCTCTCTCCTGGAGGCCCTCTGTCAGCCCCAGTGTTGACATGTGTCAAGACACTCCTCGGGGCGCGTCTTGCTGGGGCCTCTCTCCTGGAGGCGCTCAGTCAGACCCAGTGCTGACATGTGGTAAGACGCTCCTCGGGGCGCGTCTTGCTGGGGCTTCTCTCCTGGAGGCGCTCAGTCAGACCCAGTGCTTACATGTGGCAAGACGCTCCTCGGGGCGCGTCTTGCTTGGGCCTCTCTCCTGGAGGCGCTCAGTCAGACCCAGTGGTGACATGTGGCAAGACGCTCCTCGGGGCGCGTCTTGCTTGGGCCTCTCTCCTGGAGACGCTCAGTCAGACCCAGTGTTGACACGTGGCAAGACGCTCCTCGGGGCGCGTCTTGCTTGGGCCTCTCTCCTGGAGGCGCTCAGTCAGACCCAGTGGTGACATGTGGCAAGACGCTCCTCGGGGCGCGTCTTGCTTGGGCTTCTCTCATGGAGGCCCTCAGTCAGACCCATTGTTGATATGTGGCAAGACGCTCCTCGGGGCGCGTCTTGCTTGGGCCTCTCTCCTGGAGGCGCTCAGTCAGACCGAGTGCTGACATGTGGCAAGACGCTGCTCGGGGCGCGTCTTGCTTGGGCTTCTCTCCTGGAGGCCCTGAGTCAGACCCATTGTTTACATGTGGCAATACGCTCCTTTGGGCGCATCTTGCTTGGGCTTCTCTCCTGGAGGCCCTCAGTCAGACCCATTGTTGACATGTGGCAAGACGCTCCTCGGGGCGCGTCTTGCTTGGGCCTCTCTCCAGGAGGAGCTCAGTCAGACCCAGTGCTTACATGTGGCAAGACGCTCCTCGGGGCGCGTCTTGCTTGGGCCTCTCTCCTGGAGGCGCTCAGTCAGACCCAGTGGTGACATGTGGCAAGACGCTCTTCGGGGCGCGTCTTGCTTGAGCCTCTCTCCTGGAGATGCTCAGTCAGACCCAGTGTTGACACGTGACAAGACGCTCCTCGGGGCGCGTCTTACTTGGGCTTCTCTCATGGAGGCCCTCAGTCAGACCCATTGTTGATATGTGGCAAGACGCTCCTCGGGGCGCGTCTTGCTTGGGCCTCTCTCCTGGAGGCGCTCAGTCAGACCGAGTGCTGACATGTGGCAAGACGCTCCTCGGGGCGCGTCTTGCTTGGGCTTCTCTCCTGGAGGCCCTCAGTCAGACACATTGTTTACATGTGGCAAGACGCTCCTTGGGGCGCATCTTGCTTGGGCCTCTCTCCTGGAGGCCCTCTGTCAGCCCCGTTGTTGACATGTGTCAAGACGCTCCTCGGGGTGCGTCTTGCTTGGGCCTCTCTCCTGGAGGCGCTCAGTCAGACAGAGTGCTGACATGTGGCAAGACGCTCCTCGGGGCGCGTCTTGCTTGTGCTTCTCTCCTGGAGGCCCTCAGTCAGACCCATTGTTTACATGTGGCAAGACGCTCCTCGGGGCGCGTCTTGCTGGGGCCTCTCTCCTGGAGGCGCTCAGTCAGACCCAGTGCTTACATGTGGCAAGACGCTCCTCGGGGCGCGTCTTGCTGGGGCTTCTCTCCTGGAGGCGTTCAGTCAGACCGAGTGCTGACATGTGGCAAGACGCTCCTCGGGGCGCGTCTTGCTTGGGCTTCTCTCCTGGAGGCGTTCAGTCTGACCGAGTGCTGACATGTGGTAAGACGCTCCTCGGGGCGCGTCTTGCTGGGGCTTCTCTCCTGGAGGCGCTCAGTCAGACCCAGTGTTTACATGTGGCAAGACGCTCCTCGGGGCGCGTCTTGATTGGGCCTCTCTCCTGGAGGCGCTCAGTCAGACCCAGTGGTGACATGTGGCAAGACGCTCCTCGGGGCGCGTCTTGCTTGGGCCTCTCTCCTGGAGACGCTCAGTCAGACCCAGTGTTGACACGTGGCAAGACGCTCCTCGGGGCGTGTATTGCTTGGGCCTCTCTCCTGGAGGCGCTCAGTCAGACCGAGTGCTGACATAAGGCAAGACGCTCCTCGGGGCGCGTCTTGCTGGGGCCTCTCTCCTGGAGGCGCTCAGTCAGACCCAGTGCTTACATGTGGCAAGAGGCTCCTCGGGGCGCGTCTTGCTTGGGCCTCTCTCCTGGAGGCGCTCAGTCAGACCCAGTGGTGACATGTGGCAAGACGCTCTTCGGGGCGCGTCTTGCTTGAGCCTCTCTCCTGGAGATGCTCAGTCAGACCCAGTGTTGACACGTGACAAGACGCTCCTCGGGGCGCGTCTTGCTTGGGCTTCTCTCATGGAGGCCCTCAGTCAGACCCATTGTTGATATGTGGCAAGACGCTCCTCGGGGCGCGTCTTGCTTGGGCCTCTCTCCTGGAGGCGCTCAGTCAGACCGAGTGCTGACATGTGGCACGACGCTCCTCGGGGCGCGTCTTGCTTGGGCTTCTCTCCTGGAGGCCCTCAGTCAGACCCATTGTTTACATGTGGCAAGACGCTCCTTGGGGCGCATCTTGCTTGGGCCTCTCTCCTGGAGGCCCTCTCTCATCCCCAGTGTTGACATGTGTCAAGACGCTCCTCGGGTGCGTCTTGCTTGGGCCTCTCTCCTGGAGGCGCTCAGTCAGACCGAGTGCTGACATGTGGCAAGACGCTCCTCGGGGCGCGTCTTGCTTGGGCTTCTCTCCTGGAGGCCATCAGTCAGACCCATTGTTGACATGTGGCAAGACGCTCCTCGGGGCGCGTCTTGCTTGTGCTTCTCTCCTGGAGGCCCTCAGTCAGACCCATTGTTTACATGTGGCAAGACGCTCCTCGGGGCGCATCTTGCTTGGGCCTCTCTCCTGGAGGCCCTCTGTCAGCCCCAGTGTTGACATGTGTCAAGACGCTCCTCGGGGCGCGTCTTGCTGGGGCCTCTCTCCTGGAGGCGCTCAGTCAGACCCAGTGCTGACATGAGGTAAGACGCTCCTCGGGGCGCGTCTTGCTGGGGCTTCTCTCATGGAGGCCCTCAGTCAGACCCATTGTTGATATGTGGCAAGACGCTCCTCGGGGCGCGTCTTGCTTGGGCCTCTCTCCTGGAGGCGCTCAGTCAGACCGAGTGCTGACATGTGGCAAGACGCTGCTCGGGGCGCGTCTTGCTTGGGCTTCTCTCCTGGAGGCCCTGAGTCAGACCCATTGTTTACATGTGGCAAGACGCTCCTTTGGGCGCAACTTGCTTGGGCTTCTCTCCTGGAGGCCCTCAGTCAGACCCATTGTTGACATGTGGCAAGACGCTCCTCGGGGCGCGTCTTGCTTGGGCCTCTCTCCTGGAGGCGCTCAGTCAGACCCAGTGCTTACATGTGGCAAGACGCTCCTCGGGACGCGTCTTGCTTGGGCCTCTCTCCTGGAGGCGCTCAGTCAGACCCAGTGGTGACATGTGGCAAGACGCTCTTCGGGGTGCGTCTTGCTTGAGCCTCTCTCCTGGAGATGCTCAGTCAGACCCAGTGTTGACACGTGACAAGACGCTCCTCGGGGAGCGTCTTGCTTGGGCTTCTCTCATGGAGGCCCTCAGTCAGACCCATTGTTGATATGTGGCAAGACGCTCCTCGGGGCGCGTCTTGCTTGGGCCTCTCTCCTGGAGGCGCTCAGTCAGACCGAGTGCTGACATGTGGCAAGACGCTCCTCGGGGCGCGTCTTGCTTGGGCTTCTCTCCTGGAGGCCCTCAGTCAGACACATTGTTTACATGTGGCAAGACGCTCCTTGGGGCGCATCTTGCTTGGGCCTCTCTCCTGGAGGCCCTCTGTCAGCCCCAGTGTTGACATGTGTCAAGACGCTCCTCGGGGTGCATCTTGCTTGGGCCTCTCTCCTGGAGGCGCTCAGTCAGACAGTGTGCTGACATGTGGCAAGACGCTCCTCGGGGCGCGTCTTGCTTGGGCTTCTCTCCTGGAGGCCCTCAGTCAGACCCATTGTTGACATGTGGCAAGACGCTCCTCGGGGCGCATCTTGCTTGGGCCTCTCTCCTGGAGGCCCTATGTCAGCCCCAGTGTTGACATGTGTCAAGACGCTCCTCGGGGCGCGTCTTGCTGGGGCCTCTCTCCTGGAGGCGCTCAGTCAGACCCAGTGCTTACATGTGGCAAGATGCTCCTCGGGGCGCGTCTGGCTGGGGCTTCTCTCCTGGAGGCGTTCACTCAGACCGAGTGCTGACATGTGGCAAGACGCTCCTCGGGGCGCGTCTTGCTTGGGCTTCTCTCCTGGAGGCGTTCAGTCAGACCGAGTGCTGACATGTGGTAAGACGCTCCTCGGGGCGCGTCTTGCTGGGGCTTCTCTCCTGGAGGCGCTCAGTCAGACCCAGTGCTTACATGTGGCAAGACGCTCCTCGGGGCGCGTCTTGATTGGGCCTCTCTCCTGGAGGCGCTCAGTCAGACCCAGTGGTGACATGTGGCAAGACGCTCCTCGGGGCGCGTCTTGCTTGGGCCTCTCTCCTGGAGACGCTCAGTCAGACCCAGTGTTGACACGTGGCAAGACGCTCCTCGGGGCGTGTCTTGCTTGGGCCTCTCTCCTGGAGGCGCTCAGTCGAACCAGTGGTGACATGTGGCAAGACGCTCCTCGGGGCGCGTCTTGCTTGGGCTTCTCTCCTGGAGGCCCTCAGTCAGACCCATTGTTGACATGTGGCAAGACGCTCCTCGGGGCGCGTCTTGCTTGGGCCTCTCTCCTGGAGGCACTCAGTCAGACCCAGTGCTTACATGTGGCAAGACGCTCCTCGGGGCGCGTCTTGCTTGGGCCTCTCTCCTGGAGGCACTCAGTGAGACCGAGTGGTGACATGTGGCAAGACGCTCCTCGGGGCGCGTCTTGCTTGGGCCTCTCTCCTGGAGACGCTCAGTCAGACCCAGTGTTGACACGTGACAAGACGCTCCTCGGGGCGCGTCTTGCTTGGGCTTCTCTCATGGAGGCCCTCAGTCAGACCCATTGTTGATATGTGGCAAGACGCTCCTCAGGGCGCGTCTTGCTTGGGCCTCTCTCCTGGAGGCGCTCAGTCAGACCGAGTGCTGACATGTGGCAAGACGCTCCTCGGGGCGCGTCTTGCTTGGGCTTCTCTCATGGAGGCCCTCAGTCAGACCCATTGTTGATATGTGGCAAGACGCTCCTCGGGGCGAGTCTTGCTTGGGCCTCTCTCCTGGAGGCGCTCAGTCAGACCGAGTGCTGACATGTGGCAAGACGCTCCTCGGGGCGCGTCTTGCTTGGGCTTCTCTCCTGGAGGCCCTCAGTCAGACCCATTGTTGACATGTGGCAAGACGCTCCTCGGGGCGCGTCTTGCTTGTGCTTCTCTCCTGGAGGCCCTCTGTCAGCCCCAGTGTTGACATGTGTCAAGACACTCCTCGGGGCGCGTCTTGCTGGGGCCTCTCTCCTGGAGGCGCTCAGTCAGACCCAGTGCTGACATGTGGTAAGACGCTCCTCGGGGCGCGTCTTGCTGGGGCTTCTCTCCTGGAGGCGCTCAGTCAGACCCAGTGCTTACATGTGGCAAGACGCTCCTCGGGGCGCGTCTTGCTTGGGCCTCTCTCCTATAGCGCTCAGTCAGACCCAGTGGTGACATGTGGCAAGACGCTCCTCGGGGCGCTTCTTGCTTGGGCCTCTCTCCTGGAGACGCTCAGTCAGACCCAGTGTTGACACGTGGCAAGACGCTCCTCGGGGCGCGTCTTGCTTGGGCCTCTCTCCTGGAGGCGCTCAGTCAGACGCAGTGGTGACATGTGGCAAGACGCTCCTCGGGGCGCGTCTTGCTTGGGCTTCTCTCATGGAGGCCCTCAGTCAGACCCATTGTTGATATGTGGCAAGACGCTCCTCGGGGCGCGTCTTGCTTGGGCCTCTCTCCTGGAGGCGCTCAGTCAGACCGAGTGCTGACATGTGGCAAGACGCTGCTCGGGGCGCGTCTTGCTTGGGCTTCTCTCCTGGAGGCCCTGAGTCAGACCCATTGTTTACATGTGGCAAGACGCTCCTTTGGGCGCATGTTGCTTGGGCTTCTCTCCTGGAGGCCCTCAGTCAGACCCATTGTTGACATGTGGCAAGACGCTCCTCGGGGCGCGTCTTGCTTGGGCCTCTCTCCTGGAGGCGCTCAGTCAGACCCAGTGGTGACATGTGGCAAGACGCTCTTCGGGGCGCGTCTTGCTTGAGCCTCTCTCCTGGAGATGCTCAGTCAGACCCAGTGTTGACACGTGACAAGACGCTCCTCGGGGCGCGTCTTGCTTGGGCTTCTCTCATGGAGGCCCTCAGTCAGACCCATTGTTGATATGTGGCAAGACGCTCCTCGGGGCGCGTCTTGCTTGGGCCTCTCTCCTGGAGGCGCTCAGTCAGACCGAGTGCTGACATGTGGCAAGACGCTCCTCGGGGCGCGTCTTGCTTGGGCTTCTCTCCTGGAGGCCCTCAGTCAGACACATTGTTTACATGTGGCAAGACGCTCCTCGGGGTGCGTCTTGCTTGGGCCTCTCTCCTGGAGGCGCTCAGTCAGACAGAGTGCTGACATGTGGCAAGACGCTCCTCGGGGCGCGTCTTGCTTGTGCTTCTCTCCTGGAGGCCCTCAGTCAGACCCATTGTTTACATGTGGCAAGACGCTCCTCGGGGCGCGTCTTGCTGGGGCCTCTCTCCTGGAGGCGCTCAGTCAGACCCAGTGCTGACATGTGGCAAGACGCTCCTCGGGGCGCGTCTTGCTTGGGCTTCTCTCCTGGAGGCGTTCAGTCTGACCGAGTGCTGACATGTGGTAAGACGCTCCTCGGGGCGCGTCTTGCTGGGGCTTCTCTCCTGGAGGCGCTCAGTCAGACCCAGTGCTTACATGTGGCAAGACGCTCCTCGGGGCGCGTCTTGATTGGGCCTCTCTCCTGGAGGCGCTCAGTCAGACCCAGTGGTGACATGTGGCAAGACGCTCCTCGGGGCGCGTCTTGCTTGGGCCTCTCTCCTGGAGACGCTCAGTCAGACCCAGTGTTGACACGTGGCAAGACGCTCCTCGGGGCGTTTATTGCTTGGGCCTCTCTCCTGGAGGCGCTCAGTCAGACCCAGTGGTGACATGTGGCAAGACGCTCCTCGGGGCGCGTCTTGCTTGGGCTTCTCTCCTGGAGGCCCTCAGTCAGACCCATTGTTGACATGTGGCAAGACGCTCCTCGGGGCGCGTCTTGCTTGGGCCTCTCTCCTGGAGGCGCTCGGTCAGACCCAGTGGTGACATGTGGCAAGACGCTCTTCGGGGCGCGTCTTGCTTGAGCCTCTCTCCTGGAGATGCTCAGTCAGACCCAGTGTTGACAAGTGACAAGACGCTCCTCGGGGCGCGTCTTGCTTGGGCTTCTCTCCTGGAGGCCCTCAGTCAGACCCATTGTTTACATGTGGCAAGACGCTCCTTGGGGCGCATCTTGCTTGGGCCTCTCTCCTGGAGGCCCTATGTCAGCCCCAGTGTTGACATGTGTCAAGACGCTCCTCGGGGCGCGTCTTGCTGGGGCCTCTCTCCTGGAGGCGCTCAGTCAGACCCAGTGCTTACATGTGGCAAGATGCTCCTCGGGGCGCGTCTGGCTGGGGCTTCTCTCCTGGAGGCGTTCACTCAGACCGAGTGCTGACATGTGGCAAGACGCTCCTCGGGGCGCGTCTTGATTGGGCCTCTCTCCTGGAGGCGCTCAGTCAGACCCAGTGGTGACATGTGGCAAGACGCTCCTCGGGGCGCGTCTTGCTTGGGCCTCTCTCCTGGAGACGCTCAGTCAGACCCAGTGTTGACACGTGGCAAGACGCTCCTCGGGGTGTGTCTTGCTTGGGCCTCTCTCCTGGAGGCGCTCAGTCGAACCAGTGGTGACATGTGGCAAGACGCTCCTCGGGGCGCGTCTTGCTTGGGCTTCTCTCCTGCAGGCCCTCAGTCAGACCCATTGTTGACGTGTGGCAAGACGCTCCTCGGGGCGCGTCTTGCTTGGGCCTCTCTCCTGGAGACGCTCAGTCAGACCCAGTGTTGACACGTGACAAGACGCTCCTCGGGGCGCGTCTTGCTTGGGCTTCTCTCATGGAGGCCGTCAGTCAGACCCATTGTTGATATGTGGCAAGACGCTCCTCGGGGCGCGTCTTGCTTGGGCCTCTCTCCTGGAGGCGCTCAGTCAGACCGAGTGCTGACATGTGGCAAGACGCTCCTCGGGGCGCGTCTTGTTTGGGCTTCTCTCCTGGAGGCCCTCAGTCAGACCCATTGTCTACATGTGGCAAGACGCTCCTCGGGGCGCATCTTGCTTGGGCCTCACTCCTGGAGTTCCTCTGTCAGCCCCAGTGTTGACATGTGTCAAGACGCTCCTCGGGGTGCGTCTTGCTTGGGCCTCTCTCCTGGAGGCGCTCAGTCAGACCGAGTGCTGACATGTGGCAAGACGCTCCTCGGGACGCGTCTTGCTTGGGCCTCTCTCCTGGAGGCGCTCAGTCAGACCGAGTGCTGACATAAGGCAAGACGCTCCTCGGGGCGTGTCTTGCTTGGGCCTCTCTCCTGGAGGCGCTCAGTCAGACCCAGTGGTGACATGTGGCAAGACGCTCCTCGGGGCGCGTCTTGCTTTGGCTTCTCTCATGGAGGCCCTCAGTCAGACCCATTGTTGATATGTGGCAAGACGCTCCTCGGGGCGCGTCTTGCTTGGGCCTCTCTCCTGGAGGCGCTCAGTCAGACCGAGTGCTGACATGTGGCAAGACGCTCCTCGGGGCGCGTCTTGCTTGGGCTTCTCTCCTGGAGGCCCTCAGTCAGACCCATTGTTTACATGTGGCAAGATGCTCCTTTGGGCGCATCTTGCTTGGGCTTCTCTCCTGGAGGCCCTCAGTCAGACCCATTGTTGACATGTGGCAAGACACTCCTCGGGGCGCGTCTTGCTTGGGCCTCTCTCCTGGAGGCCCTCAGTCAGACCCATTGTTTACATGTGGCAAGATGCTCCTTTGGGCGCATCTTGCTTGGGCTTCTCTCCTGGAGGCCCTCAGTCAGACCCATTGTTGATATGTGGCAAGACGCTCCTCGGGGCGCGTCTTGCTTGGGCCTCTCTCCTGGAGGCGCTAAGTCAGACCGAGTGCTGACATGTGGCACGACGCTCCTCGGGGCGCGTCTTGCTTGGGCTTCTCTCCTGGAGGCCCTCAGTCAGACCCATTGTTTACATGTGGCAAGACGCTCCTTGGGGCGCATCTTGCTTGGGCCTCTCTCCTGGAGGCCCTCTCTCATCCCCAGTGTTGACATGTGTCAAGACGCTCCTCGGGGTGCGTCTTGCTTGGGCCTCTCTCCTGGAGGCGCTCAGTCAGACCGAGTGCTGACATGTGGCAAGACGCTCCTCGGGGCGCGTCTTGCTTGGGCTTCTCTCCTGGAGGCCATCAGTCAGACCCATTGTTGACATGTGGCAAGACGCTCCTCGGGGCGCGTCTTGCTTGTGCTTCTCTCCTGGAGGCCCTCAGTCAGACCCATTGTTTACATGTGGCAAGACGCTCCTCGGGGCGCATCTTGCTTGGGCCTCTCTCCTGGAGGCCCTCTGTCAGACCCAGTGCTGACATGTGGTAAGACGCTCCTCGGGGCGCGTCTTGCTGGGGCTTCTCTCCTGGAGGCGCTCAGTCAGACCCAGTGCTTACATGTGGCAAGACGCTCCTCGGGGCGCGTCTTGCTTGGGCCTCTCTCCTGGAGGCGCTCAGTCAGACCCAGTGTTGACACGTGGCAAGACGCTCCTCGGGGCGCGTCTTACTTGGGCCTCTCTCCTGGAGGCGCTCAGTCAGACCCAGTGCTTACATGTGGCAAGACGCTCCTCGGGGCGCGTCTTGCTTGGGCCTCTCTCCTGGAGACGCTCAGTCAGACCCAGTGTTGACACGTGGCAAGACGCTCCACGGGGCGCGTCTTGCTTGGGCCTCTCTCCTGGAGGCGCTCAGTCAGACCCAGTGGTGACAAGTGGCAAGACGCTCCTCGGGGCGCGTCTTGCTTGGGCTTCTCTCATGGAGGCCCTCAGTCAGACCCATTGTTGATATGTGGCAAGACGCTCCTCGGGGCGCGTCTTGCTTGGGCCTCTCTCCTGGAGGCGCTCAGTCAGACCGAGTGCTGACATGTGGCAAGACGCTGCTCGGGGCGCGTCTTGCTTGGGCTTCTCTCCTGGAGGCCCTGAGTCAGACCCATTGTTTACATGTGGCAAGACGCTCCTTTGGGCGCAACTTGCTTGGGCTTCTCTCCTGGAGGCCCTCAGTCAGACCCATTGTTGACATGTGGCAAGACGCTCCTCGGGGCGCGTCTTGCTTGGGCCTCTCTCCTGGAGGCGCTCAGTCAGACCCAGTGCTTACATGTGGCAAGACGCTCCTTGGGACGCGTCTTGCTTGGGCCTCTCTCCTGGAGGCGCTCAGTCAGACCCAGTGGTGACATGTGGCAAGACGCTCTTCGGGGTGCGTCTTGCTTGAGCCTCTCTCCTGGAGATGCTCAGTCAGACCCAGTGTTGACACGTGACAAGACGCTCCTCGGGGCGCGTCTTGCTTGGGCTTCTCTCATGGAGGCCCTCAGTCAGACCCATTGTTGATATGTGGCAAGACGCTCCTCGGGGCGCGTCTTGCTTGGGCCTCTCTCCTGGAGGCGCTCAGTCAGACCGAGTGCTGACATGTGGCAAGACGCTCCTCGGGGCGCGTCTTGCTTGGGCTTCTCTCCTGGAGGCCCTCAGTCAGACACATTGTTTACATGTGGCAAGACGCTCCTTGGGGCGCATCTTGCTTGGGCCTCTCTCCTGGAGGCCCTCTGTCAGCCCCAGTGTTGACATGTGTCAAGACGCTCCTCGGGGTGCATCTTGCTTGGGCCTCTCTCCTGGAGGCGCTCAGTCAGACAGTGTGCTCACACGTGGCAAGACGCTCCTCGGGGCGCGTCTTGCTTGGGCTTCTCTCCTGGAGGCCCTCAGTCAGACCCATTGTTGACATGTGGCAAGACGCTCCTCGGGGCGCATCTTGCTTGGGCCTCTCTCCTGGAGGCCCTATGTCAGCCCCAGTGTTGACATGTGTCAAGACGCTCCTCGGGGCGCGTCTTGCTGGGGCCTCTCTCCTGGAGGCGCTCAGTCAGACCCAGTGCTTACATGTGGCAAGATGCTCCTCGGGGCGCGTCTGGCTGGGGCTTCTCTCCTGGAGGCGTTCACTCAGACCGAGTGCTGACATGTGGCAAGAAGCTCCTCGGGGCGCGTCTTGCTTGGGCTTCTCTCCTGGAGGCGTTCAGTCAGACCGAGTGCTGACATGTGGTAAGACGCTCCTCGGGGCGCGTCTTGCTGGGGCTTCTCTCCTGGAGGCGCTCAGTCAGACCCAGTGCTTACATGTGGCAAGACGCTCCTCGGGGCGCGTCTTGATTGGGCCTCTCTCCTGGAGGCGCTCAGTCAGACCCAGTGGTGACATGTGGCAAGACGCTCCTCGGGGCGCGTCTTGCTTGGGCCTCTCTCCTGGAGACGCTCAGTCAGACCCAGTGTTGACACGTGGCAAGACGCTCCTCGGGGCGTGTCTTGCTTGGGCCTCTCTCCTGGAGGCGCTCAGTCGAACCAGTGGTGACATGTGGCAAGACGCTCCTCGGGGCGCGTCTTGCTTGGGCTTCTCTCCTGGGGGCCCTCAGTCAGACCCATTGTTGATATGTGGCAAGACGCTCCTCGGGGCGCGTCTTGCTTGGGCCTCTCTCCTGGAGGCGCTCAGTCAGGCCGAGTGCTGACATGTGGCAAGACACTCCTCGGGACGCGTCTTGCTTGGACTTCTCTCCTGGAGGCCCTCAGTCAGACTCATTGTTGACATGTGGCAAGACGCTCCTCGGGGCGCGTCTTGCTTGGGCCTCTCTCCTGGAGGCGCTCAGTCAGACCCAGTGGTGACATGTGGCAAGAAGCTCCTCAGGGCGCGTCTTGCTTGGGCCTCTCTCCTGGAGACGCTCAGTCAGACCCAGTGTTGACACGTGACAAGACGCTCCTCGGGGCGCGTCTTGCTTGGGCTTCTCTCATGGAGGCCCTCAGTCAGAACCATTGTTGATATGTGGCAAGACGCTCCTCGGGGCGCGTCTTGCTTGGGCCTCTCTCCTGGAGGCACTCATTCAGACCGAGTGCTGACATGTGGCAAGACACTCCTCGGGACACGTCTTGCTTGGGCTTCTCTCCTGGAGGCCCTCAGTCAGACTCATTGTTGACATGTGGCAAGACGCTCCTCGGGGCGCGTCTTGCTTGGGCCTCTCTCCTGGAGGCGCTCAGTCAGACCGAGTGGTGACATGTGGCAAGACGCTCCTCGGGGCGCGTCTTGCTTGGGCCTCTCTCCTGGAGACGCTCAGTCAGACCCAGTGTTGACACGTGACAAGACGCTCCTCGGGGCGCGTCTTGCTTGGGCTTCTCTCATGGAGGCGCTCAGTCAGACCCATTGTTGATATGTGGCAAGACGCTCCTCGGGGCGAGTCTTGCTTGGGCCTCTCTCCTGGAGGTGCTCAGTCAGACCCAGTGTTGACATGGTGCAAGACGCTCCTCGGGGCGCGTCTTGCTTAGGCTTCTCTCTTGGAGGCCCTCAGTCAGACCCATTGTTGACATGTGGCAAGACGCTCCTCGGAGCGCGTCTTGCTTGGGCTTCTCTCCTGGAGGCGCTCAGTCAGACCGAGTGCTGACATAAGGCAAGACGCTCCTCGGGGCGCGTCTTGCTTGGGCCTCTCTCCTGGAGGCGCTCAGTCAGACCCAGTGGTGACATGTGGCAAGACGCTCTTCGGGGCGCGTCTTGCTTGAGCCTCTCTCCTGGAGATGCTCAGTCAGACCCAGTGTTGACACGTGACAAGACGCTCCTCGGGGCGCGTCTTGCTTGGGCTTCTCTCATGGAGGCCCTCAGTCAGACCCATTGTTGATATGTGGCAAGACGCTCCTCGGGGCGCGTCTTGCTTGGGCCTCTCTCCTGGAGGCGCTCAGTCAGACCGAGTGCTGACATGTGGCAAGACGCTCCTCGGGGCGCGTCTTGCTTGGGCTTCTCTCCTGGAGGCACTCAGTCAGACCCATTGTTTACATGTGGCAAGACGCTCCTTGGGGCGCATCTTGCTTGGGCCTCTCTCCTGGAGACCCTCTGTCAGCCCCATGTTGACATGTGTCAAGACGCTCCTCGGGGCGCGTCTTGCTTGGGCTTCTCTCCTGGAGGCCCTCAGTCAGACCCATTGTTCACATGTGGCAAGACGCTCCTCGGGGCGCATCTTGCTTGGGCCTCTCTCCTGGAGGCCCTCTGTCAGCCCCAGTGTTGACATGTGTCAAGACGCTCCTCGGGGTGCGTCTTGCTTGGGCCTCTCTCCTGGAGGCGCTCAGTCAGACCGAGTGCTGACATGTGGCAAGACGCTCCTCGGGGCGCGTCTTGCTTGGGCTTCTCTCCTGGAGGCCCTCAGTCAGACCCATTGGTGTCATGTGGCAAGACGCTCCTCGGGGCGCATCTTGCTTGGAACTCTCTCCTGGAGGCGCTCAGTCAGACCGAGAGCTGACATAAGGCAAGACACTCCTCGGGGCGCGTCTTGCTGGGGCCTCTCTCCTGGAGGCGCTCAGTCAGACCCAGTGCTTACATGTGGCAAGACGCTCCTCGGGGCGCGTCTTGCTGGGGCTTCTCTCCTGGAGGCGTTCAGTCAGACCGAGTGCTGACATGTGGCAAGACACTCCTCGGGACGCGTCTTACTTGGGCTTCTCTCCTGGAGGCCCTCAGTCAGACTCATTGTTGACATGTGGCAAGACGCTCCTCGGGGCGCGTCTTGCTTGGGCTTCTCTCCTGGAGGCGCTCAGTCAGACCCAGTGGTGACATGTGGCAAGACGCTCCTCGGGGCGCGTCTTGCTTGGGCCTCTCTCCTGGAGACGCTCAGTCAGACCCAGTGTTGACACGTGACAAGACGCTCCTCGGGGCGCGTCTTGCTTGGGCTTCTCTCATGGAGGCCCTCAGTCAGACCCATTGTTGATATGTGGCAAGACGCTCCTCGGGGCGCGTCTTGCTTGGGCCTCTCTCCTGGAGGCGCTCAGTCAGGCCGAGTGCTGACATGTGGCAAGACACTCCTCGGGACGCGTCTTGCTTGGGCTTCTCTCATGGAGGCCCTCAGTCAGACCCATTGTTGATATGTGGCAAGACGCTCCTCGGGGCGCGTCTTGCTTGGGCCTCTCTCCTGTAGGCGCTCATTCAGACCGAGTGCTGACATGTGGCAAGACACTCCTCGGGACGCGTCTTGCTTGGGCTTCTCTCCTGGAGGCCCTCAGTCAAACTCATTGTTGACATGTGGCAAGACGCTCCTCGGGGCGCGTCTTGCTTGGGCCTCTCTCCTGGAGGCACTCAGTCAGACCGAGTGGTGACATGTGGCAAGACGCTCCTCGGGGCGCGTCTTGCTTAGGCTTCTCTCTTGGAGGCCCTCAGTCAGACCCATTGTTGACATGTGGCAAGACGCTCCTCGGGGCGCGTCTTGCTTGGGCTTCTCTCCTGGAGGCCCTCAGTCAGACCCATTGTTTACATGTGGCAAGACGCTCCTCGGGGCGCGTCTTGCTTGGGCCTCTCTACTGGAGGCGCTCAGTCAGACCGAGTGCTGACATAAGGCAAGACGCTCCTCGGGGCGCGTCTTGCTGGGGCCTCTCTCCTGGAGGCGCTCAGTCAGACCCAGTGCTTACATGTGGCAAGACGCTCCTCGGGGCGCGTCTTGCTTGGGCCTCTCTCCTGGAGGCGCTCAGTCAGACCCAGTGGTGACATGTGGCAAGACGCTCTTCGGGGCGCGTCTTGCTTGAGCCTCTCTCCTGGAGATGCTCAGTCAGACCCAGTGTTGACACGTGACAAGACGCTCCTCGGGGCGCATCTTGCTTGGGCTTCTCTCATGGAGGCCCTCAGTCAGACCCATTGTTGATATGTGGCAAGACGCTCCTCGGGGCGCGTCTTGCTTGGGCCTCTCTCCTGGAGGCGCTCAGTCAGACCGAGTGCTGACATGTGGCAAGACGCTCCTCGGGGCGCGTCCTGCTTGGGCTTCTCTCCTGGAGGCCCTCAGTCAGACCCATTGTTTACATGTGGCAAGACGCTCCTTGGGGCGCATCTTGCTTGGGCCTCTCTCCTGGAGGCCCTCTGTCATCCCCAGTGTTGACATGTGTCAAGACGCTCCTCGGGGTGCGTCTTGCTTGGGCCTCTCTCCTGGAGGCGCTCAGTCAGACCGAGTGCTGACATGTGGCAAGACGCTCCTCGGGGCGCGTCTTGCTTGGGCTTCTCTCCTGGAGGCCCTCAGTCAGACCCATTGTTGACATGTGGCAAGACGCTCCTCGGGGCGCGTCTTGCTTGTGCTTCTCTCCTGGAGGCCCTCAGTCAGACCCATTGTTTACATGTGGCAAGACGCTCCTCGGGGTGCATCTTGCTTGGGCCTCTCTCCTGGAGGCCCTCTGTCAGCCCCAGTGTTGACATGTGTCAAGACGCTCCTCGGGGCGCGTCTTGCTGGGGCCTCTCTCCTGTAGGCGCTCAGTCAGACCCAGTGCTGACATGTGGTAAGACGCTCCTCGGGGCGCGTCTTGCTGGGGCTTCTCTCCTGGAGGCGCTCAGTCAGACCCAGTGCTTACATGTGGCAAGACGCTCCTCGGGGCGCGTCTTGCTTGGGCCTCTCTCCTGGAGGCGCTCAGTCAGACCCAGTGGTGACATGTGGCAAGACGCTCCTCGGGGCGCGTCTTGCTTGGGCCTCTCTCCTGGAGACGCTCAGTCAGACCCAGTGTTGAGACGTGGCAAGACGCTCCTCGGGGCGCGTCTTGCTTGGGCCTCTCTCCTGGAGGCGCTCAGTCAGACCCAGTGGTGACATGTGGCAAGACGCTCCTCGGGGCGCGTCTTGCTTGGGCCTCTCTCCTGGAGACGCTCAGTCAGACCCAGTGTTGACACGTGGCAAGACGCTCCTCGGGGCGCGTCTTGCTTGGGCTTCTCTCATGGAGGCCCTCAGTCAGACCCATTGTTGATATGTGGCAAGACGCTCCTCGGGGCGCGTCTTGCTTGGGCCTCTCTCCTGGAGGTGCTCAGTAAGACCGAGTGCTGACATGTGGCAAGACGCTGCTCGGGGCGCGTCTTGTTTGGGCTTCTCTCCTGGAGGCACTGAGTCAGACCCATTGTTTACATGTGGCAAGACGCTCCTTTGGGCGCATCTTGCTTGGGCTTCTCTCCTGGAGGCCCTCAGTCAGACCCATTGTTGACATGTGGCAAGACGCTCCTCGGGGCGCGTCTTGCTTGGGCCTCTCTCCTGGAGGCGCTCAGTCAGACCCAGTGGTGACATGTGGCAAGACGCTCTTCGGGGCGCGTCTTGCTTGAGCCTCTCTCCTGGAGATGCTCAGTCAGACCCAGTGTTGACACGTGACAAGACGCTCCTCGGGGCGCGTCTTGCTTGGGCTTCTCTCATGGAGGCCCTCAGTCAGACCCATTGTTGATATGTGGCAAGACGCTCCTCGGGGTGCGTCTTGCTTGGGCCTCTCTCCTGGAGGTGCTCAGTCAGACCGAGTGCTGACATGTGGCAAGACGCTCCTCGGGGCGCGTCTTGCTTGGGCTTCTCTCCTGGAGGCCCTCAGTCAGACCCATTGTTGACATGTGGCAAGACGCTCCTCGGGGCGCGTCTTGCTTGTGCTTCTCTCCTGGAGGCCCTCAGTCAGACCCATTGTTTACATGTGGCAAGACGCTCCTCTGGGCGCATCTTGCTTGGGCCTCTCTCCTGGAGGCCCTATGTCAGCCCCAGTGTTGACATGTGTCAAGACGCTCCTCGGGGCGCGTCTTGCTGGGGCCTCTCTCCTGGAGGCGCTCAGTCAGACCCAGTGCTTACATGTGGCAAGACGCTCCTCGGGGCGCGTCTTGCTGGGGCTTCTCTCCTGGAGGCGTTCAGTCAGACCGAGTGCTGACAAGTGGCAAGACGCTCCTCGGGGCGCGTCTTGCTTGGGCTTCTCTCCTGGAGGCGTTCAGTCAGACCGAGTGCTGACATGTGGTAAGACGCTCCTCGGGGCACGTCTTGCTGGGGCTTCTCTCCTGGAGGCGCTCAGTCAGACCCAGTGCTTACATGTGGCAAGACGCTCCTCGGGGCGCTTCTTGATTGGGCCTCTCTCCTGGAGAAGCTCAGTCAGACCCAGTGGTGACATGTGGCAAGACGCTCCTCGGGGCGCGTCTTGCTTGGGCCTCTCTCCTGGAGACGCTCAGTCAGACCCAGTGTTGACACGTGGCAAGACGCTCCTCGGGGCGTGTCTTGCTTGGGCCTCTCTCCTGGAGGCGCTCAGTCAGACCCAGTGGTGACATGTGGCAAGACGCTCCTCGGGGCGCGTCTTGCTTGGGCTTCTCTCATGGAGGCCCTCAGTCAGACCCATTGTTGATATGTGGCAAGACGCTCCTCGGGGCGCGTCTTGCTTGGGCCTCTCTCCTGGAGACGCTCAGTCAGACCCAGTGTTGACACGTGACAAGACGCTCCTCGGGGCGCGTCTTGCTTGGGCCTCTCTCATGGAGGCCCTCAGTCAGACCCATTGTTGATATGTGGCAAGACGCTGCTCGGGGCGCGTCTTGCTTGGGCTTCTCTCCTGGAGGCCCTGAGTCAGACCCATTGTTTACATGTGGCAAGACGCTCCTTTGGGCGCATCTTGCTTGGGCTTCTCTCCTGGAGGCCCTCAGTCAGACCCATTTTTGACATGTGGCAAGGCGCTCCTCGGGGCGCGTCTTGCTTGGGCCTCTCTCCTGGAGGCGCTCAGTCAGACCCAGTGCTTACATGTGGCAAGACGCTCCTCGGGGCGCGTCTTGCTTGGGCCTCTCTCCTGGAGGCGCTCAGTCAGACCCAGTGGTGACATGTGGCAAGACGCTCTTCGGGGCGCGTCTTGCTTGAGCCTCTCTCCTGGAGATGCTCAGTCAGACCCAGTGTTGACACGTGACAAGACGCTCCTCGGGGCGCGTCTTGCTTGGGCTTCTCTCATGGAGGCCCTCAGTCAGACCCATTGTTGATATGTGGCAAGACGCTCCTCGGGGCGCGTCTTGCTTGGGCCTCTCTCCTGGAGGCGCTCAGTCAGACCGAGTGCTGACATGTGGAAAGACGCTCCTCGGGGCGCCTCTTGCTTGGGCTTCTCTCCTGGAGGCCCTCAGTCAGACCCATTGTTTACATGTGGCAAAACGCTCCTTGGGGCGCATCTTGCTTGGGCCTCTCTCCTGGAGGCCCTCTGTCAGCCCCAGTGTTGACATGTGTCAAGACGCTCCTCGGGGTGCGTCTTGCTTGGGCCTCTCTCCTGGAGGCGCTCAGTCAGACCGAGTGCTGACATGTGGCAAGACGCTCCTCGGGGCGCGTCTTGCTTGGGCTTCTCTCCTGGAGGCCCTCAGTCAGACCCATTGTTGACATGTGGCAAGACGCTCCTCGGGGCGCGTCTTGCTTGTGCTTCTCTCCTGGAGGCCCTCAGTCAGACCCATTGTTTACATGTGGCAAGACGCTCCTCGGGGCGCATCTTGCTTGGGCCTCTCTCCTGGAGGCCCTATGTCAGCCCCAGTGTTGACATGTGTCAAGACGCTCCTCGGGGCGCGTCTTGCTGGGGCTTCTCTCCTGGAGGCCCTCAGTCAGACCCATTGTTTACATGTGGCAAGACGCTCCTTTGGGCGCATCTTGCTTGGGCTTCTCTCCTGGAGGCCCTCAGTCAGACCCATTGTTGACATGTGGCAAGACGCTCCTCGGGGCGCGTCTTTCTTGGGCCTCTCTCCTGGAGGCGCTCAGTCAGACCCAGTGCTTACATGTGGCAAGACGCTCCTCGGGGCGCGTCTTGCTGGGGCTTCTCTCCTGGAGGCGTTCAGTCAGACCGAGTGCTGACATGTGGCAAGACGCTCCTCGGGACGCGTCTTGCTTGGGCTTCTCTCCTGGAGGCCCTCAGTCAGACCCATTGTTGACATGTGGCAAGACGCTCCTCGGGGCGCGTCTTGCTTGGGCCTCTCTCCTGGAGACGCTCAGTCAGACCCAGTGTTGACACGTGACAAGACGCTCCTCGGGGCGCGTCTTGCTTGGGCCTCTCTCATGGAGGCCCTCAGTCAGACCCATTGTTGATATATGGCAAGACGCTCCTCGGGGCGCGTCTTGCTTGGGCCTCTCTCCTGGAGGCGCTCAGTCAGGCCGAGTGCTGACATGTGGCAAGACACTGCTCGGGACGCGTCTTGCTTGGGCTTCTCTCCTGGAGGCCCTCAGTCAGACTCATTGTTGACATGTGGCAAGACGCTCCTCGGGGCGCGTCTTGCTTGGGCCTCTCTCCTGGAGGCGCTCAGTCAGACCCAGTGGTGACATGTGGCAAGAAGCTCAACAGGGCGCGTCTTGCTTGGGCCTCTCTCCTGGAGACGCTCAGTCAGACCCAGTGTTGACACGTGACAAGACGCTCCTCGGGGCGCGTCTTGCTTGGGCTTCTCTCATGGAGGCCCTCAGTCAGACCCATTGTTGATATGTGGCAAGACGCTCCTCGGGGCGCGTCTTGCTTGGGCCTCTCTCCTGGAGGCGCTCATTCAGACCGAGTGCTGACATGTGGCAAGACACTCCTCGGGACGCGTCTTGCTTGGGCTTCTCTCCTGGAGGCCCTCAGTCAGACTCATTGTTGACATGTGGCAAGACGCTCCTCGGGGCGCGTCTTAATTGGGCCTCTCTCCTGGAGGCACTCAGTCAGACCGAGTGGTGACATGTGGCAAGACGCTCCTCGGGGCGCGTCTTGCTTGGGCCTCTCTCCTGGAGACGCTCAGTCAGACCCAGTGTTGACACGTGACAAGACGCTCCTCGGGGCGCGTCTTGCTTGGGCTTCTCTCATGGAGGCCCTCAGTCAGACCCATTGTTGATATGTGGCAAGACGCTCCTCGGGGCGCGTCTTGCTTGGGCCTCTCTCCTGGAGGCGCTCAGTCAGACCGAGTGCTGACATGTGGCAAGACGCTCCTCGGGGCGCGTCTTGCTTGGGCTTCTCTCATGGAGGCCCTCAGTCAGACCCATTGTTGATATGTGGCAAGACGCTCCTCGGGGCGAGTCTTGCTTGGGCCTCTCTCCTGGAGGCGCTCAGTCAGACCGAGTGCTGACATGTGGCAAGACGCTCCTCGGGGCGCGTCTTGCTTGGGCTTCTCTCCTGGAGGCCCTCAGTCAGACCCATTGTTGACATGTGGCAAGACGCTCCTCGGGGCGCGTCTTGCTTGTGCTTCTCTCCTGGAGGCCCTCAGTCAGACCCATTGTTTACATGTGGCAAGACGCTCCTCGGGGCGCATCTTGCTTGGGCCTCTCTCCTGGAGGCCCTCTGTCAGCCCCAGTGTTGACATGTGTCAAGACACTCCTCGGGGCGCGTCTTGCTGGGGCCTCTCTCCTGGAGGCGCTCAGTCAGACCCAGTGCTGACATGTGGTAAGACGCTCCTCGGGGCGCGTCTTGCTGGGGCTTCTCTCCTGGAGGCGCTCAGTCAGACCCAGTGCTTACATGTGGCAAGACGCTCCTCGGGGCGCGTCTTGCTTGGGCCTCTCTCCTGGAGGCGCTCAGTCAGACCCAGTGGTGACATGTGGCAAGACGCTCCTCGGGGCGCGTCTTGCTTGGGCCTCTCTCCTGGAGACGTTCAGTCAGACCCAGTGTTGACACGTGGCAAGACGCTCCTCGGGGCGCGTCTTGCTTGGGCCTCTCTCCTGGAGGCGCTCAGTCAGACCCAGTGGTGACATGTGGCAAGACGCTCCTCGGGGCGCGTCTTGCTTGGGCTTCTCTCATGGAGGCCCTCAGTCAGACCCATTGTTGATATTTGGCAAGACGCTCCTCGGGGCGCGTCTTGCTTGGGCCTCTCTCCTGGAGGCGCTCAGTCAGACCGAGTGCTGACATGTGGCAAGACGCTGCTCGGGGCGCGTCTTGCTTGGGCTTCTCTCCTGGAGGCCCTGAGTCAGACCCATTGTTTACATGTGGCAAGACGCTCCTTTGGGCGCATCTTGCTTGGGCTTCTCTCCTGGAGGCCCTCAGTCAGACCCATTGTTGACATGTGGCAAGACGCTCCTCGGGGCGCGTCTTGCTTGGGCCTCTCTCCAGGAGGAGCTCAGTCAGACCCAGTGCTTACATGTGGCAAGACGCTCCTCGGGGCGCGTCTTGCTTGGGCCTCTCTCCTGGAGGCGCTCAGTCAGACCCAGTGGTGACATGTGGCAAGACGCTCTTCGGGGCGCGTCTTGCTTGAGCCTCTCTCCTGGAGATGCTCAGTCAGACCCAGTGTTGACACGTGACAAGACGCTCCTCGGGGCGCGTCTTACTTGGGCTTCTCTCATGGAGGCCCTCAGTCAGACCCATTGTTGATATGTGGCAAGACGCTCCTCGGGGCGCGTCTTGCTTGGGCCTCTCTCCTGGAGGCGCTCAGTCAGACCGAGTGCTGACATGTGGCAAGACGCTCCTCGGGGCGCGTCTTGCTTGGGCTTCTCTCCTGGAGGCCCTCAGTCAGACACATTGTTTACATGTGGCAAGACGCTCCTTGGGGCGCATCTTGCTTGGGCCTCTCTCCTGGAGGCCCTCTGTCAGCCCCGTTGTTGACATGTGTCAAGACGCTCCTCGGGGTGCGTCTTGCTTGGGCCTCTCTCCTGGAGGCGCTCAGTCAGACAGAGTGCTGACATGTGGCAAGACGCTCCTCGGGGCGCGTCTTGCTTGTGCTTCTCTCCTGGAGGCCCTCAGTCAGACCCATTGTTTACATGTGGCAAGACGCTCCTCGGGGCGCGTCTTGCTGGGGCCTCTCTCCTGGAGGCGCTCAGTCAGACCCAGTGCTTACATGTGGCAAGACGCTCCTCGGGGTGCGTCTTGCTGGGGCTTCTCTCCTGGAGGCGTTCAGTCAGACCGAGTGCTGACATGTGGCAAGACGCTCCTCGGGGCGCGTCTTGCTTGGGCTTCTCTCCTGGAGGCGTTCAGTCTGACCGAGTGCTGACATGTGGTAAGACGCTCCTCGGGGCGCGTCTTGCTGGGGCTTCTCTCCTGGAGGCGCTCTGTCAGACCCAGTGCTTACATGTGGCAAGACGCTCCTCGGGGCGCGTCTTGATTGGGCCTCTCTCCTGGAGGCGCTCAGTCAGACCCAGTGGTGACATGTGGCAAGACGCTCCTCGGGGCGCGTCTTGCTTGGGCCTCTCTCCTGGAGACGCTCAGTCAGACCCAGTGTTGACACGTGGCAAGACGCTCCTCGGGGCGTGTATTGCTTGGGCCTCTCTCCTGGAGGCGCTCAGTCAGACCGAGTGCTGACATAAAGCAAGACGCTCCTCGGGGCGCGTCTTGCTGGGGCCTCTCTCCTGGAGGCGCTCAGTCAGACCGAGTGCTGACATGTGGTAAGACGCTCCTCGGGGCGCGTCTTGCTGGGGCTTCTCTCCTGGAGGCCCTCAGTCAGACCCATTGTTGATATGTGGCAAGACGCTCCTCGGGGCGCGTCTTGCTTGGGCCTCTCTCCTGGAGGCGTTCAGTCAGACCGAGTGCTGACATGTGGTAAGACGCTCCTCGGGGCGCGTCTTGCTGGGGCTTCTCTCCTGGAGGCGCTCAGTCAGACCCAGTGCTTACATGTGGCAAGACGCTCCTCGGGGCGCGTCTTGATTGGGCCTCTCTCCTGGAGGCGCTCAGTCAGACCCAGTGGTGACATGTGGCAAGACGCTCCTCGGGGCGCGTCTTGCTTGGGCCTCTCTCCTGGAGACGCTCAGTCAGACCCAGTGTTGACACGTGGCAAGACGCTCCTCGGGGCGTGTCTTGCTTGGGCCTCTCTCCTGGAGGCGCTCAGTCAGACCCAGTGGTGACATGTGGCAAGACGCTCCTCGGGGCGCGTCTTGCTTGGGCCTCTCTCCTGGAGACGCTCAGTCAGACCCAGTGTTGACACGTGGCAAGACGCTCCTCGGGGCGTGTCTTGCTTGGGCCTCTCTCCTGGAGGCGCTCAGTCGAACCAGTGGTGACATGTGGCAAGACGCTCCTCGGGGCGCGTCTTGCTTGGGCTTCTCTCCTGGAGGCCCTCAGTCAGACCCATTGTTGACATGTGGCAAGACGCTCCTCGGGGCGCGTCTTGCTTGGGCCTCTCTCCTGGAGGCACTCAGTCAGACCCAGTGCTGACATGTGGTAAGACGCTCCTCGGGGCGCGTCTTGCTGGGGCTTCTCTCCTGGAGGCGCTCAGTCAGACCCAGTGCTTACATGTGGCAAGACGCTCCTCGGGGCGCGTCTTGCTTGGGCCTCTCTCCTGGAGGCGCTCAGTCAGACCCAGTGGTGACATGTGGCAAGACGCTCCTCGGGGCGCGTCTTGCTTGGGCCTCTCTCCTGGAGACGTTCAGTCAGACCCAGTGTTGACACGTGGCAAGACGCTCCTCGGGGCGCGTCTTGCTTGGGCCTCTCTCCTGGAGGCGCTCAGTCAGACCCAGTGGTGACATGTGGCAAGACGCTCCTCGGGGCGCGTCTTGCTTGGGCTTCTCTCATGGAGGCCCTCAGTCAGACCCATTGTTGATATTTGGCAAGACGCTCCTCGGGGCGCGTCTTGCTTGGGCCTCTCTCCTGGAGGCGCTCAGTCAGACCGAGTGCTGACATGTGGCAAGACGCTGCTCGGGGCGCGTCTTGCTTGGGCTTCTCTCCTGGAGGCCCTGAGTCAGACCCATTGTTTACATGTGGCAAGACGCTCCTTTGGGCGCATCTTGCTTGGGCTTCTCTCCTGGAGGCCCTCAGTCAGACCCATTGTTGACATGTGGCAAGACGCTCCTCGGGGCGCGTCTTGCTTGGGCCTCTCTCCAGGAGGAGCTCAGTCAGACCCAGTGCTTACATGTGGCAAGACGCTCCTCGGGGCGCGTCTTGCTTGGGCCTCTCTCCTGGAGGCGCTCAGTCAGACCCAGTGGTGACATGTGGCAAGACGCTCTTCGGGGCGCGTCTTGCTTGAGCCTCTCTCCTGGAGATGCTCAGTCAGACCCAGTGTTGACACGTGACAAGACGCTCCTCGGGGCGCGTCTTACTTGGGCTTCTCTCATGGAGGCCCTCAGTCAGACCCATTGTTGATATGTGGCAAGACGCTCCTCGGGGCGCGTCTTGCTTGGGCCTCTCTCCTGGAGGCGCTCAGTCAGACCGAGTGCTGACATGTGGCAAGACGCTCCTCGGGGCGCGTCTTGCTTGGGCTTCTCTCCTGGAGGCCCTCAGTCAGACACATTGTTTACATGTGGCAAGACGCTCCTTGGGGCGCATCTTGCTTGGGCCTCTCTCCTGGAGGCCCTCTGTCAGCCCCGTTGTTGACATGTGTCAAGACGCTCCTCGGGGTGCGTCTTGCTTGGGCCTCTCTCCTGGAGGCGCTCAGTCAGACAGAGTGCTGACATGTGGCAAGACGCTCCTCGGGGCGCGTCTTGCTTGTGCTTCTCTCCTGGAGGCCCTCAGTCAGACCCATTGTTTACATGTGGCAAGACGCTCCTCGGGGCGCGTCTTGCTGGGGCCTCTCTCCTGGAGGCGCTCAGTCAGACCCAGTGCTTACATGTGGCAAGACGCTCCTCGGGGCGCGTCTTGCTGGGGCTTCTCTCCTGGAGGCGTTCAGTCAGACCGAGTGCTGACATGTGGCAAGACGCTCCTCGGGGCGCGTCTTGCTTGGGCTTCTCTCCTGGAGGCGTTCAGTCTGACCGAGTGCTGACATGTGGTAAGACGCTCCTCGGGGCGCGTCTTGCTGGGGCTTCTCTCCTGGAGGCGCTCTGTCAGACCCAGTGCTTACATGTGGCAAGACGCTCCTCGGGGCGCGTCTTGATTGGGCCTCTCTCCTGGAGGCGCTCAGTCAGACCCAGTGGTGACATGTGGCAAGACGCTCCTCGGGGCGCGTCTTGCTTGGGCCTCTCTCCTGGAGACGCTCAGTCAGACCCAGTGTTGACACGTGGCAAGACGCTCCTCGGGGCGTGTATTGCTTGGGCCTCTCTCCTGGAGGCGCTCAGTCAGACCGAGTGCTGACATAAAGCAAGACGCTCCTCGGGGCGCGTCTTGCTGGGGCCTCTCTCCTGGAGGCGCTCAGTCAGACCGAGTGCTGACATGTGGTAAGACGCTCCTCGGGGCGCGTCTTGCTGGGGCTTCTCTCCTGGAGGCCCTCAGTCAGACCCATTGTTGATATGTGGCAAGACGCTCCTCGGGGCGCGTCTTGCTTGGGCCTCTCTCCTGGAGGCGTTCAGTCAGACCGAGTGCTGACATGTGGTAAGACGCTCCTCGGGGCGCGTCTTGCTGGGGCTTCTCTCCTGGAGGCGCTCAGTCAGACCCAGTGCTTACATGTGGCAAGACGCTCCTCGGGGCGCGTCTTGATTGGGCCTCTCTCCTGGAGGCGCTCAGTCAGACCCAGTGGTGACATGTGGCAAGACGCTCCTCGGGGCGCGTCTTGCTTGGGCCTCTCTCCTGGAGACGCTCAGTCAGACCCAGTGTTGACACGTGGCAAGACGCTCCTCGGGGCGTGTCTTGCTTGGGCCTCTCTCCTGGAGGCGCTCAGTCAGACCCAGTGGTGACATGTGGCAAGACGCTCCTCGGGGCGCGTCTTGCTTGGGCCTCTCTCCTGGAGACGCTCAGTCAGACCCAGTGTTGACACGTGGCAAGACGCTCCTCGGGGCGTGTCTTGCTTGGGCCTCTCTCCTGGAGGCGCTCAGTCGAACCAGTGGTGACATGTGGCAAGACGCTCCTCGGGGCGCGTCTTGCTTGGGCTTCTCTCCTGGAGGCCCTCAGTCAGACCCATTGTTGACATGTGGCAAGACGCTCCTCGGGGCGCGTCTTGCTTGGGCCTCTCTCCTGGAGGCACTCAGTCAGACCCAGTGCTTACATGTGGCAAGACGCTCCTCGGGGCGCGTCTTGCTTGGGCCTCTCTCCTGGAGGCACTCAGTGAGACCGAGTGGTGACATGTGGCAAGACGCTCCTCGGGGCGCGTCTTGCTTGGGCCTCTCTCCTGGAGACGCTCAGTCAGACCCAGTGTTGACACGTGACAAGACGCTCCTCGGGGCGCGTCTTGCTTGGGCTTCTCTCATGGAGGCCCTCAGTCAGACCCATTGTTGATATGTGGCAAGACGCTCCTCAGGGCGCGTCTTGCTTGGGCCTCTCTCCTGGAGGCGCTCAGTCAGACCGAGTGCTGACATGTGGCAAGACGCTCCTCGGGGCGCGTCTTGCTTGGGCTTCTCTCATGGAGGCCCTCAGTCAGACCCATTGTTGATATGTGGCAAGACGCTCCTCGGGGCGAGTCTTGCTTGGGCCTCTCTCCTGGAGGCGCTCAGTCAGACCGAGTGCTGACATGTGGCAAGACGCTCCTCGGGGCGCGTCTTGCTTGGGCTTCTCTCCTGGAGGCCCTCAGTCAGACCCATTGTTGACATGTGGCAAGACGCTCCTCGGGGCGCGTCTTGCTTGTGCTTCTCTCCTGGAGGCCCTCTGTCAGCCCCAGTGTTGACATGTGTCAAGACACTCCTCGGGGCGCGTCTTGCTGGGGCCTCTCTCCTGGAGGCGCTCAGTCAGACCCAGTGCTGACATGTGGTAAGACGCTCCTCGGGGCGCGTCTTGCTGGGGCTTCTCTCCTGGAGGCGCTCAGTCAGACCCAGTGCTTACATGTGGCAAGACGCTCCTCGGGGCGCGTCTTGCTTGGGCCTCTCTCCTATAGCGCTCAGTCAGACCCAGTGGTGACATGTGGCAAGACGCTCCTCGGGGCGCTTCTTGCTTGGGCCTCTCTCCTGGAGACGCTCAGTCAGACCCAGTGTTGACACGTGGCAAGACGCTCCTCGGGGCGCGTCTTGCTTGGGCCTCTCTCCTGGAGGCGCTCAGTCAGACGCAGTGGTGACATGTGGCAAGACGCTCCTCGGGGCGCGTCTTGCTTGGGCTTCTCTCATGGAGGCCCTCAGTCAGACCCATTGTTGATATGTGGCAAGACGCTCCTCGGGGCGCGTCTTGCTTGGGCCTCTCTCCTGGAGGCGCTCAGTCAGACCGAGTGCTGACATGTGGCAAGACGCTGCTCGGGGCGCGTCTTGCTTGGGCTTCTCTCCTGGAGGCCCTGAGTCAGACCCATTGTTTACATGTGGCAAGACGCTCCTTTGGGCGCATGTTGCTTGGGCTTCTCTCCTGGAGGCCCTCAGTCAGACCCATTGTTGACATGTGGCAAGACGCTCCTCGGGGCGCGTCTTGCTTGGGCCTCTCTCCTGGAGGCGCTCAGTCAGACCCAGTGGTGACATGTGGCAAGACGCTCTTCGGGGCGCGTCTTGCTTGAGCCTCTCTCCTGGAGATGCTCAGTCAGACCCAGTGTTGACACGTGACAAGACGCTCCTCGGGGCGCGTCTTGCTTGGGCTTCTCTCATGGAGGCCCTCAGTCAGACCCATTGTTGATATGTGGCAAGACGCTCCTCGGGGCGCGTCTTGCTTGGGCCTCTCTCCTGGAGGCGCTCAGTCAGACCGAGTGCTGACATGTGGCAAGACGCTCCTCGGGGCGCGTCTTGCTTGGGCTTCTCTCCTGGAGGCACTCAGTCAGACACATTGTTTACATGTGGCAAGACGCTCCTTGGGGCGCATCTTGCTTGGGCCTCTCTCCTGGAGGCCCTCTGTCAGCCCCAGTGTTGACATGTGTCAAGACGCTCCTCGGGGTGCGTCTTGCTTGGGCCTCTCTCCTGGAGGCGCTCAGTCAGACAGAGTGCTGACATGTGGCAAGACGCTCCTCGGGGCGCGTCTTGCTTGTGCTTCTCTCCTGGAGGCCCTCAGCAGACCCATTGTTTACATGTGGCAAGACGCTCCTCGGGGCGCGTCTTGCTGGGGCCTCTCTCCTGGAGGCGCTCAGTCAGACCCAGTGCTGACATGTGGCAAGACGCTCCTCGGGGCGCGTCTTGCTTGGGCTTCTCTCCTGGAGGCGTTCAGTCTGACCGAGTGCTGACATGTGGTAAGACGCTCCTCGGGGCGCGTCTTGCTGGGGCTTCTCTCCTGGAGGCGCTCAGTCAGACCCAGTGCTTACATGTGGCAAGACGCTCCTCGGGGCGCGTCTTGATTGGGCCTCTCTCCTGGAGGCGCTCAGTCAGACCCAGTGGTGACATGTGGCAAGACGCTCCTCGGGGCGCGTCTTGCTTGGGCCTCTCTCCTGGAGACGCTCAGTCAGACCCAGTGTTGACACGTGGCAAGACGCTCCTCGGGGCGTGTATTGCTTGGGCCTCTCTCCTGGAGGCGCTCAGTCAGACCCAGTGGTGACATGTGGCAAGACGCTCCTCGGGGCGCGTCTTGCTTGGGCCTCTCTCCTGGAGGCGCTCGGTCAGACCCAGTGGTGACATGTGGCAAGACGCTCTTCGGGGCGCGTCTTGCTTGAGCCTCTCTCCTGGAGATGCTCAGTCAGACCCAGTGTTGACAAGTGACAAGACGCTCCTCGGGGCGCGTCTTGCTTGGGCTTCTCTCATGGAGGCCCTCAGTCAGACCCATTGTTGATATGTGGCAAGACGCTCCTCGGGGCGCGTCTTGCTTGGGCCTCTCTCCTGGAGGCGCTCAGTCAGACCGAGTGCTGACATGTGGCACGACGCTCCTCGGGGCGCGTCTTGCTTGGGCTTCTCTCCTGGAGGCCCTCAGTCAGACCCATTGTTTACATGTGGCAAGACGCTCCTTGGGGCGCATCTTGCTTGGGCCTCTCTCCTGGAGGCCCTATGTCAGCCCCAGTGTTGACATGTGTCAAGACGCTCCTCGGGGCGCGTCTTGCTGGGGCCTCTCTCCTGGAGGCGCTCAGTCAGACCCAGTGCTTACATGTGGCAAGATGCTCCTCGGGGCGCGTCTGGCTGGGGCTTCTCTCCTGGAGGCGTTCACTCAGACCGAGTGCTGACATGTGGCAAGACGCTCCTCGGGGCGCGTCTTGATTGGGCCTCTCTCCTGGAGGCGCTCAGTCAGACCCAGTGGTGACATGTGGCAAGACGCTCCTCGGGGCGCGTCTTGCTTGGGCCTCTCTCCTGGAGACGCTCAGTCAGACCCAGTGTTGACACGTGGCAAGACGCTCCTCGGGGCGTGTCTTGCTTGGGCCTCTCTCCTGGAGGCGCTCAGTCGAACCAGTGGTGACATGTGGCAAGACGCTCCTCGGGGCGCGTCTTGCTTGGGCTTCTCTCCTGCAGGCCCTCAGTCAGACCCATTGTTGACATGTGGCAAGACGCTCCTCGGGGCGCGTCTTGCTTGGGCCTCTCTCCTGGAGGCGCTCAGTCAGACCCAGTGCTTACATGTGGCAAGACGCTCCTCGGGGCGCGTCTTGCTGGGGCTTCTCTCCTGGAGGCGTTCAGTCAGACCGAGTGCTGACATGTGGCAAGACGCTCCTCGGGACGCGTCTTGCTTGGGCTTCTCTCCTGGAGGCCCTCAGTCAGACCCATTGTTGACATGTGGCAAGACGCTCCTCGGGGCGAGTCTTGCTTGGGCCTCTCTCCTGGAGGCGCTCAGTCAGACCCAGTGGTGACATGTGGCAAGACGCTCCTCGGGGCGCTTCTTGCTTGGGCCTCTCTCCTGGAGGCGCGCAGTCAGACCCATTGTTGACATGTGGCAAGACGCTCCTCGGGGCGCGTCTTGCTTGGGCTTCTCTCCTGGAGGCCCTCAGTCAGACCCATTGTTGACATGTGGCAAGACACTCCTCGGGGCGCGTCTTGCTTGGGCCTCTCTCCTGGAGGCGCTCAGTCAGACCGAGTGCTGACATAAGGCAAGACGCTCCTCGGGGCGCGTCTTGCTGGGGCCTCTCTCCTGGAGGCGCTCAGTCAGACCCAGTGCTTACATGTGGCAAGACGCTCCTCGGGGCGCGTCTTGCTTGGGCCTCTCTCCTGGAGACGCTCAGTCAGACCCAGTGTTGACACGTGACAAGACGCTCCTCGGGGCGCGTCTTGCTTGGGCTTCTCTCATGGAGGCCGTCAGTCAGACCCATTGTTGATATGTGGCAAGACGCTCCTCGGGGCGCGTCTTGCTTGGGCCTCTCTCCTGGAGGCGCTCAGTCAGACCGAGTGCTGACATGTGGCAAGACGCTCCTCGGGGCGCGTCTTGTTTGGGCTTCTCTCCTGGAGGCCCTCAGTCAGACCCATTGTCTACATGTGGCAAGACGCTCCTCGGGGCGCATCTTGCTTGGGCCTCACTCCTGGAGTTCCTCTGTCAGCCCCAGTGTTGACATGTGTCAAGACGCTCCTCGGGGTGCGTCTTGCTTGGGCCTCTCTCCTGGAGGCGCTCAGTCAGACCGAGTGCTGACATGTGGCAAGACGCTCCTCGGGACGCGTCTTGCTTGGGCCTCTCTCCTGGAGGCGCTCAGTCAGACCGAGTGCTGACATAAGGCAAGACGCTCCTCGGGGCGTGTCTTGCTTGGGCCTCTCTCCTGGAGGCGCTCAGTCAGACCCAGTGGTGACATGTGGCAAGACGCTCCTCGGGGCGCGTCTTGCTTTGGCTTCTCTCATGGAGGCCCTCAGTCAGACCCATTGTTGATATGTGGCAAGACGCTCCTCGGGGCGCGTCTTGCTTGGGCCTCTCTCCTGGAGGCGCTCAGTCAGACCGAGTGCTGACATGTGGCAAGACGCTCCTCGGGGCGCGTCTTGCTTGGGCTTCTCTCCTGGAGGCCCTCAGTCAGACCCATTGTTTACATGTGGCAAGATGCTCCTTTGGGCGCATCTTGCTTGGGCTTCTCTCCTGGAGGCCCTCAGTCAGACCCATTGTTGACATGTGGCAAGACACTCCTCGGGGCGCGTCTTGCTTGGGCCTCTCTCCTGGAGGCGCTCAGTCAGACCCAGTGCTTACATGTGGCAAGACGCTCCTCGGGGCGCGTCTTGCTTGGGCCTCTCTCCTGGAGGCGCTCAGTCAGACCCAGTGCTTACATGTGGCAAGACGCTCCTCGGGGCGCGTCTTGCTTGGGCCTCTCTCCTGGAGACGCTCAGTCAGACCCAGTGTTGACACGTGACAAGACGCTCCTCGGGGCGCGTCTTGCTTGGGCTTCTCTCATGGAGGCCCTCAGTCAGACCCATTGTTGATATGTGGCAAGACGCTCCTCGGGGCGCGTCTTGCTTGGGCCTCTCTCCTGGAGGCGCTCAGTCAGACCGAGTGCTGACATGTGGCAAGACGCTCCTCGGGGCGCGTCTTGCTTGGGCTTCTCTCCTGGAGGCCCTCAGTCAGACCCATTGTTTACATGTGGCAAGACGCTCCTCGGGGCGCATCTTGCTTGGGCCTCTCTCCTGGAGTTCCTCTGTCAGCCCCAGTGTTGACATGTGTCAAGACGCTCCTCGGGTTGCGTCTTGCTTGGGCCTCTCTCCTGGAGGCGCTCAGTCAGACCGAGTGCTGACATGTGGCAAGACGCTCCTCGGGGCGCGTCTTGCTTGGGCTTCTCTCCTGGAGGCCCTCAGTCAGACCCATTGTTGACATGTGGCAAGACACTCCTCGGGACGCGTCTTGCTTGGGCTTCTCTCCTGGAGGCCCTCAGTCAGACTCATTGTTGACATGTGGCAAGACACTCCTCGGGACGCGTCTTGCTTGGGCCTCTCTCCTGGAGGCGCTCAGTCAGACCGAGTGCTGACATAAGGCAAGACGCTCCTCGGGGCGCGTCTTGCTGGGGCCTCTCTCCTGGAGGCGCTAAGTCAGACCCAGTGCTTACATGTGGCAAGACGCTCCTCGGGGCGCGTCTTGCTGGGGCTTCTCTCCTGGAGGCGTTCAGTCAGACCGAATGCTGACATGTGGCAAGACACTCCTCGGGGCGTGTCTTGCTTGGGCCTCTCTCCTGGAGGCGCTCAGTCAGACCCAGTGGTGACATGTGGCAAGACGCTCCTCGGGGCGCGTCTTGCTTGGGCCTCTCTCCTGGAGATGCTCAGTCAGACCCAGTGTTGACACGTGACAAGACGCTCCTCGGGGCGCGTCTTGCTTGGGCTTCTCTCATGGAGGCCCTCAGTCAGACCCATTGTTGATATGTGGCAAGACGCTCCTCGGGGCGCGTCTTGCTTGGGCCTCTCTCCTGGAGGCCCTCTGTCAGCCCCAGTGTTGACATGTGTCAAGACGCTCCTCGGGGTGCGTCTTGCTTGGGACTCTCTCCTGGAGTCGCTCAGTCAGACCGAGTGCTGACATGTGGCAAGATGCTCCTCGGGGCGCGTCTTGCTTGGGCTTCTCTCATGGAGGCCCTCAGTCAGACCCATTGTTGATATGTGGCAAGACGCTCCTCGGGGCGAGTCTTGCTTGGGCCTCTCTCCTGGAGGTGCTCAGTCAGACCCAGTGTTGACATGGTGCAAGACGCTCCTCGGGGCACGTCTTGCTTGGGCTTCTCTCTTGGAGGCCCTCAGTCAGACCCATTGTTTACATGTGGCAAGACGCTCCTCGGGGCGCATCTTGCTTGGGCCTCTCTCCTGGAGGCCCTCTGTCAGCCCCAGTGTTGACATGTGTCAAGACGCTCCCCGGGGTGCGTCTTGCTTGGGCCTCTCTCCTGGAGTCGCTCAGTCAGACCGAGTGCTGACATGTGTCAAGACGCTCCTCGGGGCGCGTCTTGCTTGGGCTTCTCTCCTGGAGGCCCTCAGTCAGACCCATTGTTGACATGTGGCAAGACGCTCCGCGGGGCGCGTCTTGCTTGGGCCTCTCTCCTGGAGGCGCTCAGTCAGACCGAGTGCTGACATAAGGCAAGACGCTCCTCGGGGCGCGTCTTGCTGGGGCCTCTCTCCTGGAGGCGCTCAGTCAGACCCAGTGCTTACATGTGGCAAGACGCTCCTCGGGGCGTGTCTTGCTGGGGCTTCTCTCCTGGAGGCGTTCAGTCAGACCGAGTGCTGACATGTGGCAAGACGCTCCTCGGGGCGCGTCTTGCTTGGGCTTCTCTCCTGGAGGCGTTCAGTCAGACCGAGTGCTGACATGTGGTAAGACGCTCCTCGGGGCGCGTCTTGCTGGGGCTTCTCTCCTGGAGGCGCTCAGTCAGACCCAGTGCTTACATGTGGCAAGACGCTCCTCGGGGCGCGTCTTGCTTGGGCCTCTCTCCTGGAGGCGCTCAGTCAGACCCAGTGCTTACATGTGGCAAATCGCTCCTCGGGGCGCGTCTTGCTGGGGCTTCTCTCCTGGAGGCGCTCAGTCAGACCCAGTGCTTACATGTGGCAAGACGCTCCTCGGGGCGCGTCTTGCTTGGGCTTCTCTCCTGGAGGCCCTCAGTCAGACCCATTGTTTACATGTGGCAAGACGCTCCTTTGGGCGCATCTTGCTTGGGCTTCTCTCCTGGAGGCCCTCAGTCAGACCCATTGTTGACATGTGGCAAGACGCTCCTCGGGGCGCGTCTTGCTTGGGCCTCTCTCCAGGAGGCGCTCAGTCAGACCGTGTGCTGACATAAGGCAAGATGCTCCTCGGGGCGCTCCTTGCTGGGGCCTCTCTCCTGGAGGCGCTCAGTCAGACCCAGTGCTTACATGTGGCAAGACGCTCCTCGGGGCGCGTCTTGCTTGGGCCTCTCTCCAGGAGGCGCTCAGTCAGACCCAGTGGTGACATGTGACAAGACGCTCCTCGGGGCGCGTCTTGCTTGGGCTTCTCTCATGGAGGCCCTCAGTCAGACCCATTGTTGATATGTGGCAAGACGCTCCTCGGGGCGCGTCTTGCTGGGGCTTCTCTCCTAGAGGCGTTCAGTCAGACCGAGTGCCGACATGTGGCAAGACGCTCCTCGCGACGCGTCTTGCTTGGGCTTCTCTCCTCGAGGCCCTCAGTCAGACTCATTGTTGACATGTGGCAAGACGCTCCTCGGGGTGTGTTTTGCTTGGGCCTCTCTCCTGGAGGCGCTCAGTCAGACCCAGTGGTGACATGTGACAAGATGCTCCTCGGGGCGCGTCTTGCTTGGGCCTCTCTCCTGTAGTCGCTCAGTGAGACCGAGTGCTGACATGTGGCAAGACGCTCCTCGGGGCGCGTCTTGCTTGGGCTTCTCTCCTGGAGGCCCTCAGTCAGACCCATTGTTGACATGTGGCAAGACGCTCCTCGGGGCGCGTCTTGCTTGCTCCTCTCTCCTGGAGGCGCTCAGTCAGACCGAGTGCTGACATAAGGCAAGACGCTCCTCGGGGCGCGTCTTGCTGGGGCCTCTCTCCTGGAGGCCCTCAGTCAGACCCAGTGCTTACATGTGGCAAGACGCTCCTCGGGGCGTGTCTTGCTGGGGCTTCTCTCCTGGAGGCGTTCAGTCAGACCGAGTGCTGACATGTGGCAAGACGCTCCTCGGGGCGCGTCTTGCTGGGGCTTCTCTCCTGGAGGCGCTCAGTCAGATCCAGTGCTTACATGTGGCAAGACGCTCCTCGGGGCGCGTCTTGCTGGGGCTTCTCTCCTGTAGGCGCTCAGTCAGACCCAGTGCTTACATGTGGCAAGACGCTCCTCGGGGCGCGTCTTGCTTGGGCTTCTCTCATGGAGGCCCTCAGTCAGACCCATTGTTGATATGTGGCAAGACGCTCCTCGGGGCGCGTCTTGCTTGGGCTTCTCTCCTGGAGGCCCTCAGTCAGACCCATTGTTTACATGTGGCAAGACGCTCCTTTGGGCGCATCTTGCTTGGGCTTCTCTCCTGGAGGCCCTCAGTCAGACCCATTGTTGACATGTGGCAAGACGCTCCTCGGGGCGCGTCTTGCTTGGGCCTCTCTCCTGGAGGCGCTCAGTCAGACCGAGTGCTGACATAAGGCAAGACGCTCCTCGGGGCGCGTCTTGATGGGGCCTCTCTCCTGGTGGCGCTCAGTCAGACCCAGAGCTTACATGTGGCAAGACGCTCCTCGGGGCGCGTCTTGCTGGGGCTTCTCTCCTGGAGGCGTTCAGTCAGACCGAGTGCTGACACGTGGCAAGACGCTCCTCGGGGCGCGTCTTGCTTGGGCTTCTCTCATGGAGGCCCTCAGTCAGACCCATTGTTGATATGTGGCAAGACGCTCCTCGGGGCGCGTCTTGCTTTGGCTTCTCTCCTGGAGGCCCTCAGTCAGACCCATTGTTGACATGTGGCAAGACGCTCCTCGGGGCGCATCTTGCTTGGGCCTCTCTCCTGGAGGCGCTCAGTCAGACCGAGTGCTGACATGTGGCAAGACACTCCTCGGGGCGCGTCTTGCTTGGGCTTCTCTCCTGGAGGCCCTCAGTCAGACTCATTGTTGACATGTGGCAAGACGCTCCTCGGGGCGCGTCTTGCTTGGGCCTCTCCCCTGGAGGCCCTCTGTCAGACCCAGTGTTGACATGTGGCAAGACTCTCCTCGGGGCGCGTCTTGCATGGGCCTCTCTCCTGGAGGTGCTCAGTCAGACCCAGTGTTGACATGTGGCAAGACGCTCCTCGGGGCGCGTCTTGCTTGGGCTTCTCTCCTGGAGGCCCTCAGTCAGACCCATTGTTGACATGTTGCAAGACGCTCCTCGGGGTGCGTCTTGCTTGGGCCTCTCTCCTGGAGGCGCTCAGTCAGACCGAGTTCTGACATGTTGCAAGACGCTCCTCGGGGCGCGTCTTGCTTGGGCTTCTCTCCTGGAGGCCCTCAGTCAGACCCATTGTTGACATGTGGCAAGACACTCCTCGGGACGCGTCTTGCTTGGGCTTCTCTCCTGGAGGCCCTCAGTCAGACTCATTGTTGACATGTGGCAAGACACTCCTCGGGACGCGTCTTGCTTGGGCCTCTCTCCTGGAGGCGCTCAGTCAGACCGAGTGCTGACATAAGGCAAAACGCTCCTCGGGGCGCGTCTTGCTGGGGCCTCTCTCCTGGAGGCGCTCAGTCAGACCCAGTGCTTACATGTGGCAAGACGCTCCTCGGGGCGCGTCTTGCTGGGGCTTCTCTCCTGGAGGCGTTCAGTCAGACCGAATGCTGACATGTGGCAAGACACTCCTCGGGACGCGTCTTGCTTGGGCTTCTCTCCTGGAGGCCCTCAGTCAGACTCATTGTTGACATGTGGCAAGACGCTCCTCGGGGCGTGTCTTGCTTGGGCCTCTCTCCTGGAGGCGCTCAGTCAGACCCAGTGGTGACATGTGGCAAGACGCTCCTCGGGGCGCGTCTTGCTTGGGCTTCTCTCCTGGAGATGCTCAGTCAGACCCAGTGTTGACACGTGACAAGACGCTCCTTGGGGCGCGTCTTGCTTGGGCTTCTCTCATGGAGGCCCTCAGTCAGACCCATTGTTGATATGTGGCAAGACGCTCCTCGGGGCGCGTCTTGCTTGGGCCTCTCTCCTGGAGATGCTCAGTCAGACCGAGTGCTGACATGTGGCAAGACGCTCCTCGGGGCGCGTCTTGCTTGGGCTTCTCTCATGGAGGCCCTCAGTCAGACCCATTGTTGATATGTGGCAAGACGCTCCTCGGGGCGAGTCTTGCTTGGGCCTCTCTCCTGGAGGTGCTCAGTCAGACCCAGTGTTGACATGGTGCAAGACGCTCCTCGGGGCGCGTCTTGCTTGGGCTTCTCTCTTGGAGGCCCTCAGTCAGACCCATTGTTGACATGTGGCAAGACGCTCCTCGGGGCGCATCTTGCTTGGGCCTCTCTCCTGGAGGCCCTCTGTCAGCCCCAGTGTTGACATGTGTCAAGACGCTCCTCGGGGTGCGTCTTGCTTGGGACTCTCTCCTGGAGTCGCTCAGTCAGACCGAGTGCTGACATGTGGCAAGATGCTCCTCGGGGCGCGTCTTGCTTGGGCTTCTCTCATGGAGGCCCTCAGTCAGACCCATTGTTGATATGTGGCAAGACGCTCCTCGGGGCGAGTCTTGCTTGGGCCTCTCTCCTGGAGGTGCTCAGTCAGACCCAGTGTTGACATGGTGCAAGACGCTCCTCGGGGCACGTCTTGCTTGGGCTTCTCTCTTGGAGGCCCTCAGTCAGACCCATTGTTTACATTTGGCAAGACGCTCCTCGGGGCGCATCTTGATTGGGCCTCTCTCCTGGAGGCCCTCTGTCAGCCCCAGTGTTGACATGTGTCAAGACGCTCCCCGGGGTGCGTCTTGCTTGGGCCTCTCTCCTGGAGTCGCTCAGTCAGACCGAGTGCTGACATGTGTCAAGACGCTCCTCGGGGCGCGTCTTGCTTGGGCTTCTCTCCTGGAGGCCCTCAGTCAGACCCATTGTTGACATGTGGCAAGACGCTCCGCGGGGCGCGTCTTGCTTGGGCCTCTCTCCTGGAGGCGCTCAGTCAGACCGAGTGCTGACATAAGGCAAGACGCTCCTCGGGGCGCGTCTTGCTGGGGCCTCTCTCCTGGACGCGCTCAGTCAGACCCAGTGCTTACATGTGGCAAGACGCTCCTCGGGGCGTGTCTTGCTGGGGCTTCTCTCCTGGAGGCGTTCAGTCAGACCGAGTGCTGACATGTGGTAAGACGCTCCTCGGGGCGCGTCTTGCTGGGGCTTCTCTCCTGGAGGCGCTCAGTCAGACCCAGTGCTTACATGTGGCAAGACGCTCCTCGGGGCGCGTCTTGCTTGGGCCTCTCTCCTGGAGGCGCTCAGTCAGACCCAGTGCTTACATGTGGCAAATCGCTCCTCGGGGCGCGTCTTGCTGGGGCTTCTCTCCTGGAGGCGCTCAGTCAGACCCAGTGCTTACATGTGGCAAGACGCTCCTCGGGGCGCGTCTTGCTGGGGCTTCTCTCCTGGAGGCGCTCAGTCAGACCGAGTGCTGACATGTGGCAAGACGCTCCTCGGGGCGCGTCTTGCTTGGGCTTCTCTCCTGGAGGCCCTCAGTCAGACCCATTGTTTACATGTGGCAAGACGCTCCTTTGGGCGCATCTTGCTTGGGCTTCTCTCCTGGAGGCCCTCAGTCAGACCCATTGTTGACATGTGGCAAGACGCTCCTCGGGGCGCGTCTTGCTTGGGCCTCTCTCCTGGAGGCGCTCAGTCAGACCCAGTGGTGACATGTGACAAGACGCTCCTCGGGGCGCGTCTTGCTTGGGCCTCTCTCCTGGAGGCGCTCAGTCAGACCGTGTGCTGACATAAGGCAAGATGCTCCTCGGGGCGCTTCTTGCTGGGGCCTCTCTCCTGGAGGCGCTCAGTCAGACCCAGTGCTTACATGTGGCAAGACGCTCCTCGGGGCGCGTCTTGCTTGGGCCTCTCTCCAGGAGGCGCTCAGTCAGACCCAGTGGTGACATGTGACAAGACGCTCCTCGGGGCGCGTCTTGCTTGGGCTTCTCTCATGGAGGCCCTCAGTCAGACCCATTGTTGATATGTGGCAAGACGCTCCTCGGGGCGCGTCTTGCTGGGGCTTCTCTCCTAGAGGCGTTCAGTCAGACTCATTGTTGACATGTGGCAAGACGCTCCTCGGGGCGTGTTTTGCTTGGGCCTCTCTCCTGGAGGCGCTCAGTCAGACCCAGTGGTGACATGTGACAAGATGCTCCTCGGGGCGCGTCTTGCTTTGGCCTCTCTCCTGTAGTCGCTCAGTGAGACCGAGTGCTGACATGTGGCAAGACGCTCCTCGGGGCGCGTCTTGCTTGGGCTTCTCTCCTGGAGGCCCTCAGTCAGACCCATTGTTGACATGTGGCAAGACGCTCCTCGGGGCGCGTCTTGCTTGCGCCTCTCTCCTGGAGGCGCTCAGTCAGACCGAGTGCTGACATAAGGCAAGACGCTCCTCGGGGCGCGTCTTGCTGGGGCCTCTCTCCTGGAGGCGCTCAGTCAGACCCAGTGCTTACATGTGGCAAGACGCTCCTCGGGGAGTGTCTTGCTGGGGCTTCTCTCCTGGAGGCGTTCAGTCAGACCGAGTGCTGACATGTGGCAAGACGCTCCTCGGGGCGCGTCTTGCTTGGGCTTCTCTCCTGGAGGCGTTCAGTCAGACCGAGTGCTGACATGTGGCAAGACGCTCCTCGGGGCGCGTCTTGCTGGGGCTTCTCTCCTGGAGGCGCTCAGTCAGATCCAGTGCTTACATGTGGCAAGACGCTCCTCGGGGCGCGTCTTGCTGGGGCTTCTCTCCTGTAGGCGCTCAGTCAGACCCAGTGCTTACATGTGGCAAGACGCTCCTCGGGGCGCGTCTTGCTTGGGCTTCTCTCATGGAGGCCCTCAGTCAGACCCATTGTTGATATGTGGCAAGACGCTCCTCGGGGCGCGTCTTGCTTGGGCTTCTCTCCTGGAGGCCCTCAGTCAGACCCATTGTTTACATGTGGCAAGACGCTCCTTTGGGCGCATCTTGCTTGGGCTTCTCTCCTGGAGGCCCTCAGTCAGACCCATTGTTGACATGTGGCAAGACGCTCCTCGGGGCGCGTCTTGCTTGGGCCTCTCTCCTGGAGGCGCTCAGTCAGACCGAGTGCTGACATAAGGCAAGACGCTCCTCGGGGCGCGTCTTGATGGGGCCTCTCTCCTGGTGGCGCTCAGTCAGACCCAGAGCTTACATGTGGCAAGACGCTCCTCGGGGCGCGTCTTGCTGGGGCTTCTCTCCTGGAGGCGTTCAGTCAGACCGAGTGCTGACACGTGGCAAGACGCTCCTCGGGGCGCGTCTTGCTTGGGCTTCTCTCCTGGAGGCCCTCAGTCAGACTCATTGTTGACAAGTGGCAAGATGCTCCTCGGGGCGCGTCTTGCTTGGGCTTCTCTCCTGGAGGCCCTCAGTCAGACTCATTGTTGACAAGTGGCAAGATGCTCCTCGGGGCGCGTCTTGCTTGGGGCCTCTCTCCTGGAGGCGCACAGTCAGACCGAGTGCTGACATAAGGCAAGACGGTCCTCGGGGCGCGTCTTGCTGGGGCCTCTCTCCTGGAGGCGCTCAGTCAGACCGAGTGCTGAAATGTGGCAAGACGCTCCTCGGGGCGCGTCTTGCTTGGGCTTCTCTCCTGGAGGCCCTAAGTTCAGACCCATTGTTGACATGTGGCAAGACGCTCCTCGGGGCGCGTCTTGCTTGGGCCTCTCTCCTGGAGGCGCTCAGTCAGACCGAGTGCTGACATGTGGCAAGACGCTCCCCAGGGCGCGTCTTGCTTGGGCTTCTCTCCTGGAGGCCCTCAGTCAGACTCATTGTTGACATGTGGCAAGACGCTCCTCGGGGCGCGTCTTGCTTGGGCCTCTCTCCTGGAGGCCCTCTGTCAGACCCAGTGTTGACATGTGGCAAGACTCTCCTCGGGGCGCGTCTTGCTTGGGCCTCTCTCCTGGAGGTGCTCAGTCAGACCCAGTGTTGACATGTGGCAAGACGCTCCTCGGCACGCGTCTTGCTTGGGCTTCTCTCCTGGAGGCCCTCAGTCAGACCACATTGTTGACATGTTGCAAGACGCTCCTCGGGGTGCGTCTTGCTTGGGCCTCTCTCCTGGAGGCGCTCAGTCAGACCGAGTGCTGACATAAGGCAAGACGGTCCTCGGGGCGCGTCTTGCTGGGGCCTCTCTCCTGGAGGCGCTCAGTCAGACCCAGTGCTTACATGTGGCAAGACGCTCCTCGGGGCGCGTCTTGCTTGGGCCTCTCTCCTGGAGGCCCTCTGTCAGCCCCAGTGTTGACATGTGTCAAGACGCTCCTCGGGGTGCGTCTTGCTTGGGCCTCTCTCCTGGAGGCGCTCAGTCAGACCGAGTGCTGACATGTGGCAAGACGCTCCTCGGGGCGCGTCTTGCTTGGGCTTCTCTCCTGGAGGCCCTCAGTAAGACCCATTGTTGACATGTGGCAAGACACTCCTCGGGACGCGTCTTGCTTGGGCTTCTCTCCTGGAGGCCCTCAGTCAGACTCATTGTTGACATGTGGCAAGACACTCCTCGGGACGCGTCTTGCTTGGGCCTCTCTCCTGGAGGCGCTCAGTCAGACCGAGTGCTGACATAAGGCAAGACGCTCCTCGGGGCGCGTCTTGCTGGGGCCTCTCTCCTGGAGGCGCTCAGTCAGACCCAGTGCTTACATGTGGCAAGACGCTCCTCGGGGCGCGTCTTGCTGGGGCTTCTCTCCTGGAGGCGTTCAGTCAGACCGAGTGCTGACATGTGGCAAGACACTCCTCGGGACGCGTCTTGCTTGGGCTTCTCTCCTGGAGGCCCTCAGTCAGACTCATTGTTGACATGTGGCAAGACGCTCCTCGGGGCGCGTCTTGCTTGGGCCTCTCTCCTGGAGGCGCTCAGTCAGACCCAGTGGTGACATGTGGCAAGACGCTCCTCGGGGCGCGTCTTGCTTGGGCCTCTCTCCTGGAGACGCTCAGTGAGACCCACTGTTGACATGTGACAAGACGCTCCTCGGGGCGAGTCTTGCTTGGGCTTCTCTCATGGAGGCCCTCAGTCAGACTCATTGTTGACATGTGGCAAGATGCTCCTCGGGGCGCGTCTTGCTTGGGGCCTCTCTCCTGGAGGCGCACAGTCAGACAGAGTGCTGACATGTGGCCAGACGCTCCTCGGGGCGCATCTTGCTGGGGCCTCTCTCCTGGAGGCGCTCAGTCAGACCGAGTGCTGACATGTGGCAAGACGCTCCTCGGGGCGCGTCTTGCTTGGGCTTCTCTCCTGGAGGCCCTCAGTCAGACCCATTGTTTACATGTGGCAAGACGCTCCTCGGGGCGCATCTGGCTTGGGCCTCTCTCCTGGAGGCCCTCTGTCAGCCCCAGTGTTGACATGTGTCAAGACGCTCCTCGGGGCGAGTCTTGCTTGGGCCTCTCTCCTGGAGGTGCTCAGTCAGACCCAGTGTTGACGTGGTGCAAGACGCTCCTCGGGGCGCGTCTTGCTTGGGCTTCTCTCTTGGAGGCCCTCAGTCAGACCCATTGTTGACATGTGGCAAGACGCTCCTCGGGGCGCGTCTTGCTTGGGCTTCTCTCCTGGAGGCCCTCAGTCAGACCCATTGTTGACATGTGGCAAGACGCTCCTCGAGGCTCGTCTTGCTTGGGCCTCTCTCCTGGAGGCGCTCAGTCAGACCGAGTGCTGACATAAGGCAAGACGCTCCTCGGGGCGCGTCTTGCTGGGGCCTCTCTCCTGGAGGCGCTCAGTCAGACCCAGTGCTTACATGTGGCAAGACGCTCCTCGGGGTGTGTCTTGCTGGGGCTTCTCTCCTGGAGGCGTTCAGTCAGACCGAGTGCTGACATGTGGCAAGGAGCTCCTCGGGGCGCGTCTTGCTTGGGCTTCTCTCCTGGAGGCGTTCAGTCAGACCGAGTGCTGACATGTGGTAAGACGCTCCTCGGGGCGCGTCTTGCTGGGGCTTCTCTCCTGGAGGTGCTCAGTCAGACCCAGTGCTTACATGTGGCAAGACGCTCCTCGGGGCGCGTCTTGCTTGGGCCTCTCTCCTGGAGACGCTCAGTCAGACCCAGTGTTGACACGTGGCAAGACGCTCCTCGGGGCGCGTCTTGCTTGGGCCTCTTTCCTGGAGGCGCTCAGTCAGACCGAGTGCTGACATGCAGCAAGACGCTCCTCAGGGCGCGTCTTGCTTGGGCTTCTCTCCTGGAGGCCCTCAGTCAGACCCATTGTTGACATGTGGCAAGACGCTCCTCGGGGCGCATCTTGCTTGGGCCTCTCTCCTGGAGGCGCTCAGTCAGACCGAGTGCTGACATGTGGCAAGACACTCCTCGCGGCGCATCTTGCTTGGGCTTCTCTCCTGGAGGCCCTCAGTCAGACTCATTGTTGACATGTGGCAAGACGCTCCTCGGGGCGCGTCTTGCTTGGGCCTCTCTCCTGGAGGCCCTCTGTCAGACCCAGTGTTGACATGTGGCAAGACGCTCCTCGGGGCGCGTCTTGCTTGGGCCTCTCTCCTGGAGGTGCTCAGTCAGACCCAGTGTTGACATGTGGCAAGACGCTCCTCGGGGCGCGTCTTGCTTGGGCTTCTCTCCTGGAGGCCCTCAGTCAGACCCATTGTTTACATGTGGCAAGACGCTCCTAGGGGCGCATCTTGCTTGGGCCTCTCTCCTGGAGGCGCTCAGTCAGACCGAGTGCTGACATGTGGCAAGACGCTCCTCAGGGCGCGTCTTGCTTGGGCTTCTCTCCTGGAGGCCCTCAGTCAGACCCATTGTTGACATGTGGCAAGACGCTCCTCGGGGCGCGTCTTGCTTGGGCCTCTCTCCTGGAGGCGCTCAGTCAGACCGAGTGCTGACATAAGGCAAGACGCTCCTCGGGGCGCGTCTTGCTGGGGCCTCTCTCCTGGAGGCGCTCAGTCAGACCCAGTGCTTACATGTGGCAAGACGCTCCTCGGGGCGCGTCTTGCTTGGGCCTCTCTCCTGGAGACCCTCAGTCAGACCCAGTGTTGACACGTGGCAAGAAGCTCCTCGGGGCGCGTCTTGCTTGGGCCTCTCTCCTGGAGGCGCTCAGTCAGACCCAGTGGTGACAAGTGGCAAGACGCTCCTCGGGGCGCGTCTTGCTTGGGCTTCTCTCATGGAGGCCCTCAGTCAGACCCATTGTTGATATGTGGCAAGACGCTCCTCGGGGCGCATCTTGCTTGGGCCTCTCTCCTGGAGGCGCTCAGTCAGACCGAGTGCTGACATGTGGCAAGACGCTGCTCGGGGCGCGTCTTGCTTGGGCTTCTCTCCTGGAGGCCCTGAGTCAGACCCATTGTTTACATGTGGCAAGACGCTCCTTTGGGCGCAATTTGCTTGGGCTTCTCTCCTGGAGGCCCTCAGTCAGACCCATTGTTGACATGTGGCAAGACGCTCCTCGGGGCGCGTCTTGCTTGGGCCTCTCTCCTGGAGGCGCTCAGTCAGACCCAGTGCTTACATGTGGCAAGACGCTCCTCGGGACGCGTCTTGCTTGGGCCTCTCTCCTGGAGGCGCTCAGTCAGACCCAGTGGTGACATGTGGCAAGACGCTCTTCGGGGTGCGTCTTGCTTGAGCCTCTCTCCTGGAGATGCTCAGTCAGACCCAGTGTTGACACGTGACAAGACGCTCCTCGGGGCGCGTCTTGCTTGGGCTTCTCTCATGGAGGCCCTCAGTCAGACCCATTGTTGATATGTGGCAAGACGCTCCTCGGGGCGCGTCTTGCTTGGGCCTCTCTCCTGGAGGCGCTCAGTCAGACCGAGTGCTGACATGTGGCAAGACGCTCCTCGGGGCGCGTCTTGCTTGGGCTTCTCTCCTGGAGGCCCTCAGTCAGACACATTGTTTACATGTGGCAAGACGCTCCTTGGGGCGCATCTTGCTTGGGCCTCTCTCCTGGAGGCCCTCTGTCAGCCCCAGTGTTGACATGTGTCAAGACGCTCCTCGGGGTGCATCTTGCTTGGGCCTCTCTCCTGGAGGCGCTCAGTCAGACAGTGTGCTGACATGTGGCAAGACGCTCCTCGGGGCGCGTCTTGCTTGGGCTTCTCTCCTGGAGGCCCTCAGTCAGACCCATTGTTGACATGTGGCAAGACGCTCCTTGGGGCGCATCTTGCTTGGGCCTCTCTCCTGGAGGCCCTATGTCAGCCCCAGTGTTGACATGTGTCAAGACGCTCCTCGGGGCGCGTCTTGCTGGGGCCTCTCTCCTGGAGGCGCTCAGTCAGACCCAGTGCTTACATGTGGCAAGATGCTCCTCGGGGCGCGTCTTGCTTGGGCTTCTCTCCTGGAGGCGTTCAGTCAGACCGAGTGCTGACATGTGGTAAGACGCTCCTCGGGGCGCGTCTTGCTGGGGCTTCTCTCCTGGAGGCGCTCAGTCAGACCCAGTGCTTACATGTGGCAAGACGCTCCTCGGGGCGCGTCTTGATTGGGCCTCTCTCCTGGAGGCGCTCAGTCAGACCCAGTGGTGACATGTGGCAAGACGCTCCTCGGGGCGCGTCTTGCTTGGGCCTCTCTCCTGGAGACGCTCAGTCAGACCCAGTGTTGACACGTGGCAAGACGCTCCTCGGGGCGTGTCTTGCTTGGGCCTCTCTCCTGGAGGCGCTCAGTCGAACCAGTGGTGACATGTGGCAAGACGCTCCTCGGGGCGCGTCTTGCTTGGGCTTCTCTCCTGGAGGCCCTCAGTCAGACCCATTGTTGATATGTGGCAAGACGCTCCTCGGGGCGCGTCTTGCTTGGGCCTCTCTCCTGGAGGCGCTCAGTCAGGCCGAGTGCTGACATGTGGCAAGACACTCCTCGGGACGCGTCTTGCTTGGACTTCTCTCCTGGAGGCCCTCAGTCAGACTCATTGTTGACATGTGGCAAGACGCACCTCGGGGCGCGTCTTGCTTGGGCCTCTCTCCTGGAGGCGCTCAGTCAGACCCAGTGGTGACATGTGGCAAGAAGCTCCTCAGGGCGCGTCTTGCTTGGGCCTCTCTCCTGGAGACGCTCAGTCAGACCCAGTGTTGACACGTGACAAGACGCTCCTCGGGGCGCGTCTTGCTTGGGCTTCTCTCATGGAGGCCCTCAGTCAGAACCATTGTTGATATGTGGCAAGACGCTCCTCGGGGCGCGTCTTGCTTGGGCCTCTCTCCTGGAGGCGCTCAGTCAGACCGAGTGGTGACATGTGGCAAGACGCTCCTCGGGGCGCGTCTTGCTTGGGCCTCTCTCCTGGAGACGCTCAGTCAGACCCAGTGTTGACACGTGACAAGACGCTCCTCGGGGCGCGTCTTGCTTGGGCTTCTCTCATGGAGGCGCTCAGTCAGACCCATTGTTGATATGTGGCAAGACGCTCCTCGGGGCGAGTCTTGCTTGGGCCTCTCTCCTGGAGGTGCTCAGTCAGACCCAGTGTTGACATGGTGCAAGACGCTCCTCGGGGCGCGTCTTGCTTAGGCTTCTCTCTTGGAGGCCCTCAGTCAGACCCATTGTTGACATGTGGCAAGACGCTCCTCGGGGCGCGTCTTGCTTGGGCTTCTCTCCTGGAGGCGCTCAGTCAGACCGAGTGCTGACATAAGGCAAGACGCTCCTCGGGGCGCGTCTTGCTGGGGCCTCTCTCCTGGAGGCGCTCAGTCAGACCCAGTGCTTACATGTGGCAAGACGCTCCTCGGGGCGCGTCTTGCTTGGGCCTCTCTCCTGGAGGCGCTCAGTCAGACCCAGTGGTGACATGTGGCAAGACGCTCTTCGGGGCGCGTCTTGCTTGAGCCTCTCTCCTGGAGATGCTCAGTCAGACCCAGTGTTGACACGTGACAAGACGCTCCTCGGGGCGCGTCTTGCTTGGGCTTCTCTCATGGAGGCCCTCAGTCAGACCCATTGTTGATATGTGGCAAGACGCTCCTCGGCGCGCGTCTTGCTTGGGCCTCTCTCCTGGAGGCGCTCAGTCAGACCGAGTGCTGACATGTGGCAAGACGCTCCTCGGGGCGCGTCTTGCTTGGGCTTCTCTCCTGGAGGCACTCAGTCAGACCCATTGTTTACATGTGGCAAGACGCTCCTTGGGGCGCATCTTGCTTGGGCCTCTCTCCTGGAGGCCCTCTGTCAGCCCCAGTGTTGACATGTGTCAAGACGCTCCTCGGGGCGCGTCTTGCTTGGGCTTCTCTCCTGGAGGCCCTCAGTCAGACCCATTGTTCACATGTGGCAAGACGCTCCTCGGGGCGCATCTTGCTTGGGCCTCTCTCCTGGAGGCCCTCTGTCAGCCCCAGTGTTGACATGTGTCAAGACGCTCCTCGGGGTGCGTCTTGCTTGGGCCTCTCTCCTGGAGGCGCTCAGTCAGACCGAGTGCTGACATGTGGCAAGACGCTCCTCGGGGCGCGTCTTGCTTGGGCTTCTCTCCTGGAGGCCCTCAGTCAGACCCATTGGTGTCATGTGGCAAGACGCTCCTCGGGGCGCATCTTGCTTGGAACTCTCTCCTGGAGGCGCTCAGTCAGACCCAGTGCTTACATGTGGCAAGACGCTCCTCGGGGCGCGTCTTGCTGGGGCTTCTCTCCTGGAGGCGTTCAGTCAGACCGAGTGGTGACATGTGGCAAGACACTCCTCAGGACGCGTCTTGCTTGGGCTTCTCTCCTGGAGGCCCTCAGTCAGACTCATTGTTGACATGTGGCAAGACGCTCCTCGGGGCGCGTCTTGCTTGGGCTTCTCTCCTGGAGGCGCTCAGTCAGACCCAGTGGTGACATGTGGCAAGACGCTCCTCGGGGCGCGTCTTGCTTGGGCCTCTCTCCTGGAGACGCTCAGTCAGACCCAGTGTTGACACGTGACAAGACGCTCCTCGGGGCGCGTCTTGCTTGGGCTTCTCTCATGGAGGCCCTCAGTCAGACCCATTGTTGATATGTGGCAAGACGCTCCTCGGGGCGCGTCTTGCTTGGGCCTCTCTCCTGGAGGCGCTCAGTCAGGCCGAGTGCTGACATGTGGCAAGACACTCCTCGGGACGCGTCTTGCTTGGGCTTCTCTCCTGGAGGCCCTCAGTCAGACTCATTGTTGACATGTGGCAAGACGCTCCTCGGGGCGCGTCTTGCTTGGGCCTCTCTCCTGGAGGCGCTCAGTCAGACCCAGTGGTGACATGTGGCAAGAAGCTCCTCAGGGCGCGTCTTGCTTGGGCCTCTCTCCTGGAGACGCTCAGTCAGACCCAGTGTTGACACGTGACAAGACGCTCCTCGGGGCGCGTCTTGCTTGGGCTTCTCTCATGGAGGCCCTCAGTCAGACCCATTGTTGATATGTGGCAAGACGCTCCTCGGGGCGCGTCTTGCTTGGGCCTCTCTCCTGTAGGCGCTCATTCAGACCGAGTGCTGACATGTGGCAAGACACTCCTCGGGACGCGTCTTGCTTGGGCTTCTCTCCTGGAGGCCCTCAGTCAAACTCATTGTTGACATGTGGCAAGACGCTCCTCGGGGCGCGTCTTGCTTGGGCCTCTCTCCTGGAGGCACTCAGTCAGACCGAGTGGTGACATGTGGCAAGACGCTCCTCGGGGCGCGTCTTGCTTAGGCTTCTCTCTTGGAGGCCCTCAGTCAGACCCATTGTTGACATGTGGCAAGATGCTCCTCGGGGCGCGTCTTGCTTGGGCTTCTCTCCTGGAGGCCCTCAGTCAGACCCATTGTTTACATGTGGCAAGACGCTCCTCGGGGCGCGTCTTGCTTGGGCCTCTCTACTGGAGGCGCTCAGTCAGACCGAGTGCTGACATAAGGCAAGACGCTCCTCGGGGCGCGTCTTGCTGGGGCCTCTCTCCTGGAGGCGCTCAGTCAGACCCAGTGCTTACATGTGGCAAGACGCTCCTCAGGGCGCGTCTTGCTTGGGCCTCTCTCCTGGAGGCGCTCAGTCAGACCCAGTGGTGACATGTGGCAAGACGCTCTTCGGGGCGCGTCTTGCTTGAGCCTCTCTCCTGGAGATGCTCAGTCAGACCCAGTGTTGACACGTGACAAGACGCTCCTCGGGGCGCATCTTGCTTGGGCTTCTCTCATGGAGGCCCTCAGTCAGACCCATTGTTGATATGTGGCAAGACGCTCCTCGGGGCGCGTCTTGCTTGGGCCTCTCTCCTGGAGGCGCTCAGTCAGACCGAGTGCTGACATGTGGCAAGACGCTCCTCGGGGCGCGTCCTGCTTGGGCTTCTCTCCTGGAGGCCCTCAGTCAGACCCATTGTTGACATGTGGCAAGACGCTCCTCGGGGCGCGTCTTGCTTGTGCTTCTCTCCTGGAGGCCCTCAGTCAGACCCATTGTTTACATGTGGCAAGACGCTCCTCGGGGTGCATCTTGCTTGGGCCTCTCTCCTGGAGGCCCTCTGTCAGCCCCAGTGTTGACATGTGTCAAGACGCTCCTCGGGGCGCGTCTTGCTGGGGCCTCTCTCCTGTAGGCGCTCAGTCAGACCCAGTGCTGACATGTGGTAAGACGCTCCTCGGGGCGCGTCTTGCTGGGGCTTCTCTCCTGGAGGCCCTCAGTCAGACCCATTGGTGTCATGTGGCAAGACGCTCCTCGGGGCGCATCTTGCTTGGAACTCTCTCCTGGAGGCGCTCAGTCAGACCCAGTGCTTACATGTGGCAAGACGCTCCTCGGGGCGCGTCTTGCTGGGGCTTCTCTCCTGGAGGCGTTCAGTCAGACCGAGTGGTGACATGTGGCAAGACACTCCTCAGGACGCGTCTTGCTTGGGCTTCTCTCCTGGAGGCCCTCAGTCAGACTCATTGTTGACATGTGGCAAGACGCTCCTCGGGGCGCGTCTTGCTTGGGCTTCTCTCCTGGAGGCGCTCAGTCAGACCCAGTGGTGACATGTGGCAAGACGCTCCTCGGGGCGCGTCTTGCTTGGGCCTCTCTCCTGGAGACGCTCAGTCAGACCCAGTGTTGACACGTGACAAGACGCTCCTCGGGGCGCGTCTTGCTTGGGCTTCTCTCATGGAGGCCCTCAGTCAGACCCATTGTTGATATGTGGCAAGACGCTCCTCGGGGCGCGTCTTGCTTGGGCCTCTCTCCTGGAGGCGCTCAGTCAGGCCGAGTGCTGACATGTGGCAAGACACTCCTCGGGACGCGTCTTGCTTGGGCTTCTCTCCTGGAGGCCCTCAGTCAGACTCATTGTTGACATGTGGCAAGACGCTCCTCGGGGCGCGTCTTGCTTGGGCCTCTCTCCTGGAGGCGCTCAGTCAGACCCAGTGGTGACATGTGGCAAGAAGCTCCTCAGGGCGCGTCTTGCTTGGGCCTCTCTCCTGGAGACGCTCAGTCAGACCCAGTGTTGACACGTGACAAGACGCTCCTCGGGGCGCGTCTTGCTTGGGCTTCTCTCATGGAGGCCCTCAGTCAGACCCATTGTTGATATGTGGCAAGACGCTCCTCGGGGCGCGTCTTGCTTGGGCCTCTCTCCTGTAGGCGCTCATTCAGACCGAGTGCTGACATGTGGCAAGACACTCCTCGGGACGCGTCTTGCTTGGGCTTCTCTCCTGGAGGCCCTCAGTCAAACTCATTGTTGACATGTGGCAAGACGCTCCTCGGGGCGCGTCTTGCTTGGGCCTCTCTCCTGGAGGCACTCAGTCAGACCGAGTGGTGACATGTGGCAAGACGCTCCTCGGGGCGCGTCTTGCTTAGGCTTCTCTCTTGGAGGCCCTCAGTCAGACCCATTGTTGACATGTGGCAAGATGCTCCTCGGGGCGCGTCTTGCTTGGGCTTCTCTCCTGGAGGCCCTCAGTCAGACCCATTGTTTACATGTGGCAAGACGCTCCTCGGGGCGCGTCTTGCTTGGGCCTCTCTACTGGAGGCGCTCAGTCAGACCGAGTGCTGACATAAGGCAAGACGCTCCTCGGGGCGCGTCTTGCTGGGGCCTCTCTCCTGGAGGCGCTCAGTCAGACCCAGTGCTTACATGTGGCAAGACGCTCCTCAGGGCGCGTCTTGCTTGGGCCTCTCTCCTGGAGGCGCTCAGTCAGACCCAGTGGTGACATGTGGCAAGACGCTCTTCGGGGCGCGTCTTGCTTGAGCCTCTCTCCTGGAGATGCTCAGTCAGACCCAGTGTTGACACGTGACAAGACGCTCCTCGGGGCGCATCTTGCTTGGGCTTCTCTCATGGAGGCCCTCAGTCAGACCCATTGTTGATATGTGGCAAGACGCTCCTCGGGGCGCGTCTTGCTTGGGCCTCTCTCCTGGAGGCGCTCAGTCAGACCGAGTGCTGACATGTGGCAAGACGCTCCTCGGGGCGCGTCCTGCTTGGGCTTCTCTCCTGGAGGCCCTCAGTCAGACCCATTGTTGACATGTGGCAAGACGCTCCTCGGGGCGCGTCTTGCTTGTGCTTCTCTCCTGGAGGCCCTCAGTCAGACCCATTGTTTACATGTGGCAAGACGCTCCTCGGGGTGCATCTTGCTTGGGCCTCTCTCCTGGAGGCCCTCTGTCAGCCCCAGTGTTGACATGTGTCAAGACGCTCCTCGGGGCGCGTCTTGCTGGGGCCTCTCTCCTGTAGGCGCTCAGTCAGACCCAGTGCTGACATGTGGTAAGACGCTCCTCGGGGCGCGTCTTGCTGGGGCTTCTCTCCTGGAGGCGCTCAGTCAGACCCAGTGCTTACATGTGGCAAGACGCTCCTCGGGGCGCGTCTTGCTTGGGCCTCTCTCCTGGAGGCGCTCAGTCAGACCCAGTGGTGACATGTGGCAAGACGCTCCTCGGGGCGCGTCTTGCTTGGGCCTCTCTCCTGGAGACGCTCAGTCAGACCCAGTGTTGAGACGTGGCAAGACGCTCCTCGGGGCGCGTCTTGCTTGGGCCTCTCTCCTGGAGGCGCTCAGTCAGACCCAGTGGTGACATGTGGCAAGACGCTCCTCGGGGCGCGTCTTGCTTGGGCCTCTCTCCTGGAGACGCTCAGTCAGACCCAGTGTTGACACGTGGCAAGACGCTCCTCGGGGCGCGTCTTGCTTGGGCTTCTCTCATGGAGGCCCTCAGTCAGACCCATTGTTGATATGTGGCAAGACGCTCCTCGGGGCGCGTCTTGCTTGGGCCTCTCTCCTGGAGGTGCTCAGTCAGACCGAGTGCTGACATGTGGCAAGACGCTGCTCGGGGCGCGTCTTGTTTGGGCTTCTCTCCTGGAGGCACTGAGTCAGACCCATTGTTTACATGTGGCAAGACGCTCCTTTGGGCGCATCTTGCTTGGGCTTCTCTCCTGGAGGCCCTCAGTCAGACCCATTGTTGACATGTGGCAAGACGCTCCTCGGGGCGCGTCTTGCTTGGGCCTCTCTCCTGGAGGCGCTCAGTCAGACCCAGTGGTGACATGTGGCAAGACGCTCTTCGGGGCGCGTCTTGCTTGAGCCTCTCTCCTGGAGATGCTCAGTCAGACCCAGTGTTGACACGTGACAAGACGCTCCTCGGGGCGCGTCTTGCTTGGGCTTCTCTCATGGAGGCCCTCAGTCAGACCCATTGTTGATATGTGGCAAGACGCTCCTCGGGGTGCGTCTTGCTTGGGCCTCTCTCCTGGAGGTGCTCAGTCAGACCGAGTGCTGACATGTGGCAAGACGCTCCTCGGGGCGCGTCTTGCTTGGGCTTCTCTCCTGGAGGCCCTCAGTCAGACCCATTGTTGACATGTGGCAAGACGCTCCTCGGGGCGCGTCTTGCTTGTGCTTCTCTCCTGGAGGCCCTCAGTCAGACCCATTGTTTACATGTGGCAAGACGCTCCTCTGGGCGCATCTTGCTTGGGCCTCTCTCCTGGAGGCCCTATGTCAGCCCCAGTGTTGACATGTGTCAAGACGCTCCTCGGGGCGCGTCTTGCTGGGGCCTCTCTCCTGGAGGCGCTCAGTCAGACCCAGTGCTTACATGTGGCAAGACGCTCCTCGGGGCGCGTCTTGCTGGGGCTTCTCTCCTGGAGGCGTTCAGTCAGACCGAGTGCTGACATGTGGCAAGACGCTCCTCGGGGCGCGTCTTGCTTGGGCTTCTCTCCTGGAGGCCCTCAGTCAGACCCATTGTTGACATGTGGCAAGACGCTCCTCGGGGCGCGTCTTGCTTGTGCTTCTCTCCTGGAGGCCCTCAGTCAGACCCATTGTTTACATGTGGCAAGACGCTCCTCTGGGCGCATCTTGCTTGGGCCTCTCTCCTGGAGGCCCTATGTCAGCCCCAGTGTTGACATGTGTCAAGACGCTCCTCGGGGCGCGTCTTGCTGGGGCCTCTCTCCTGGAGGCGCTCAGTCAGACCCAGTGCTTACATGTGGCAAGACGCTCCTCGGGGCGCGTCTTGCTGGGGCTTCTCTCCTGGAGGCGTTCAGTCAGACCGAGTGCTGACACGTGGCAAGACGCTCCTTGGGGCGCATCTTGCTTGGGCCTCTCTCCTGGAGGCCCTCTGTCATCCCCAGTGTTGACATGTGTCAAGATGCTCCTCGGGGTGCGTCTTGCTTGGGCCTCTCTCCTGGAGGCGCTCAGTCAGACCGAGTGCTGACATGTGGCAAGACGCTCCTCGGGGCGCGTCTTGCTTGGGCTTCTCTCCTGGAGGCCCTCAGTCAGACCCATTGTTGACATGTGGCAAGACGCTCCTCGGGGCGCGTCTTGCTTGTGCTTCTCTCCTGGAGGCCCTCAGTCAGACCCATTGTTTACATGTGGCAAGACGCTCCTCGGGGTGCATCTTGCTTGGGCCTCTCTCCTGGAGGCCCTCTGTCAGCCCCAGTGTTGACATGTGTCAAGACGCTCCTCGGGGCGCGTCTTGCTGGGGCCTCTCTCCTGTAGGCGCTCAGTCAGACCCAGTGCTGACATGTGGTAAGACGCTCCTCGGGGCGCGTCTTGCTGGGGCTTCTCTCCTGGAGGCGCTCAGTCAGACCCAGTGCTTACATGTGGCAAGACGCTCCTCGGGGCGCGTCTTGCTTGGGCCTCTCTCCTGGAGGCGCTCAGTCAGACCCAGTGGTGACATGTGGCAAGACGCTCCTCGGGGCGCGTCTTGCTTGGGCCTCTCTCCTGGAGACGCTCAGTCAGACCCAGTGTTGAGACGTGGCAAGACGCTCCTCGGGGCGCGTCTTGCTTGGGCCTCTCTCCTGGAGGCGCTCAGTCAGACCCAGTGGTGACATGTGGCAAGACGCTCCTCGGGGCGCGTCTTGCTTGGGCCTCTCTCCTGGAGACGCTCAGTCAGACCCAGTGTTGACACGTGGCAAGACGCTCCTCGGGGCGCGTCTTGCTTGGGCTTCTCTCATGGAGGCCCTCAGTCAGACCCATTGTTGATATGTGGCAAGACGCTCCTCGGGGCGCGTCTTGCTTGGGCCTCTCTCCTGGAGGTGCTCAGTCAGACCGAGTGCTGACATGTGGCAAGACGCTGCTCGGGGCGCGTCTTGTTTGGGCTTCTCTCCTGGAGGCACTGAGTCAGACCCATTGTTTACATGTGGCAAGACGCTCCTTTGGGCGCATCTTGCTTGGGCTTCTCTCCTGGAGGCCCTCAGTCAGACCCATTGTTGACATGTGGCAAGACGCTCCTCGGGGCGCGTCTTGCTTGGGCCTCTCTCCTGGAGGCGCTCAGTCAGACCCAGTGGTGACATGTGGCAAGACGCTCTTCGGGGCGCGTCTTGCTTGAGCCTCTCTCCTGGAGATGCTCAGTCAGACCCAGTGTTGACACGTGACAAGACGCTCCTCGGGGCGCGTCTTGCTTGGGCTTCTCTCATGGAGGCCCTCAGTCAGACCCATTGTTGATATGTGGCAAGACGCTCCTCGGGGTGCGTCTTGCTTGGGCCTCTCTCCTGGAGGTGCTCAGTCAGACCGAGTGCTGACATGTGGCAAGACGCTCCTCGGGGCGCGTCTTGCTTGGGCTTCTCTCCTGGAGGCCCTCAGTCAGACCCATTGTTGACATGTGGCAAGACGCTCCTCGGGGCGCGTCTTGCTTGTGCTTCTCTCCTGGAGGCCCTCAGTCAGACCCATTGTTTACATGTGGCAAGACGCTCCTCTGGGCGCATCTTGCTTGGGCCTCTCTCCTGGAGGCCCTATGTCAGCCCCAGTGTTGACATGTGTCAAGACGCTCCTCGGGGCGCGTCTTGCTGGGGCCTCTCTCCTGGAGGCGCTCAGTCAGACCCAGTGCTTACATGTGGCAAGACGCTCCTCGGGGCGCGTCTTGCTGGGGCTTCTCTCCTGGAGGCGTTCAGTCAGACCGAGTGCTGACAAGTGGCAAGACGCTCCTCGGGGCGCGTCTTGCTTGGGCTTCTCTCCTGGAGGCGTTCAGTCAGACCGATTGCTGACATGTGGTAAGACGCTCCTCGGGGCACGTCTTGCTGGGGCTTCTCTCCTGGAGGCGCTCAGTCAGACCCAGTGCTTACATGTGGCAAGACGCTCCTCGGGGCGCTTCTTGATTGGGCCTCTCTCCTGGAGGCGCTCAGTCAGACCCAGTGGTGACATGTGGCAAGACGCTCCTCGGGGCGCGTCTTGCTTGGGCCTCTCTCCTGGAGACGCTCAGTCAGACCCAGTGTTGACACGTGGCAAGACGCTCCTCGGGGCGTGTCTTGCTTGGGCCTCTCTCCTGGAGGCGCTCAGTCAGACCCAGTGGTGACATGTGGCAAGACGCTCCTCGGGGCGCGTCTTGCTTGGGCTTCTCTCATGGAGGCCCTCAGTCAGACCCATTGTTGATATGTGGCAAGACGCTCCTCGGGGCGCGTCTTGCTTGGGCCTCTCTCCTGGAGACGCTCAGTCAGACCCAGTGTTGACACGTGACAAGACGCTCCTCGGGGCGCGTCTTGCTTGGGCCTCTCTCATGGAGGCCCTCAGTCAGACCCATTGTTGATATGTGGCAAGACGCTGCTCGGGGCGCGTCTTGCTTGGGCTTCTCTCCTGGAGGCCCTGAGTCAGACCCATTGTTTACATGTGGCAAGACGCTCCTTTGGGCGCATCTTGCTTGGGCTTCTCTCCTGGAGGCCCTCAGTCAGACCCATTTTTGACATGTGGCAAGACGCTCCTCGGGGCGCTTCTTGCTTGGGCCTCTCTCCTGGAGGCGCTCAGTCAGACCCAGTGCTTACATGTGGCAAGACGCTCCTCGGGGCGCGTCTTGCTTGGGCCTCTCTCCTGGAGGCGCTCAGTCAGACCCAGTGGTGACATGTGGCAAGACGCTCTTCGGGGCGCGTCTTGCTTGAGCCTCTCTCCTGGAGATGCTCAGTCAGACCCAGTGTTGACACGTGACAAGACGCTCCTCGGGGCGCGTCTTGCTTGGGCTTCTCTCATGGAGGCCCTCAGTCAGACCCATTGTTGATATGTGGCAAGACGCTCCTCGGGGCGCGTCTTGCTTGGGCCTCTCTCCTGGAGGCGCTCAGTCAGACCGAGTGCTGACATGTGGAAAGACGCTCCTCGGGGCGCCTCTTGCTTGGGCTTCTCTCCTGGAGGCCCTCAGTCAGACCCATTGTTTACATGTGGCAAAACGCTCCTTGGGGCGCATCTTGCTTGGGCCTCTCTCCTGGAGGCCCTCTGTCAGCCCCAGTGTTGACATGTGTCAAGACGCTCCTCGGGGTGCGTCTTGCTTGGGCCTCTCTCCTGGAGGCGCTCAGTCAGACCGAGTGCTGACATGTGGCAAGACGCTCCTCGGGGCGCGTCTTGCTTGGGCTTCTCTCCTGGAGGCCCTCAGTCAGACCCATTGTTGACATGTGTCAAGACGCTCCTCGGGGCGCGTCTTGCTGGGGCCTCTCTGCTGGAGGCGCTCAGTCAGACCCAGTGCTTACATGTGGCAAGACGCTCCTCGGGGCGCGTCTTGCTGGGGCTTCTCTCCTGGAGGCCCTCAGTCAGACCCATTGTTTACATGTGGCAAGACGCTCCTTTGGGCGCATCTTGCTTGGGCTTCTCTCCTGGAGGCCCTCAGTCAGACCCATTGTTGACATGTGGCAAGACGCTCCTCGGGGCGCGTCTTTCTTGGGCCTCTCTCCTGGAGGCGCTCAGTCAGACCCAGTGCTTACATGTGGCAAGACGCTCCTCGGGGCGCGTCTTGCTGGGGCTTCTCTCCTGGAGGCGTTCAGTCAGACCGAGTGCTGACATGTGGCAAGACGCTCCTCGGGACGCGTCTTGCTTGGGCTTCTCTCCTGGAGGCCCTCAGTCAGACCCATTGTTGACATGTGGCAAGACGCTCCTCGGGGCGCGTCTTGCTTGGGCCTCTCTCCTGGAGACGCTCAGTCAGACCCAGTGTTGACACGTGACAAGACGCTCCTCGGGGCGCGTCTTGCTTGGGCCTCTCTCATGGAGGCCCTCAGTCAGACCCATTGTTGATATGTGGCAAGACGCTCCTCGGGGCGCGTCTTGCTGGGGCTTCTCTCCTGGAGGCGTTCAGTCAGGCCGAGTGCTGACATGTGGCAAGACACTCCTCGGGACGCGTCTTGCTTGGGCTTCTCTCCTGGAGGCCCTCAGTCAGACTCATTGTTGACATGTGGCAAGACGCTCCTCGGGGCGCGTCTTGCTTGGGCCTCTCTCCTGGAGGCGCTCAGTCAGACCCAGTGGTGACATGTGGCAAGAAGCTCAACAGGGCGCGTCTTGCTTGGGCCTCTCTCCTGGAGACGCTCAGTCAGACCCAGTGTTGACACGTGACAAGACGCTCCTCGGGGCGCGTCTTGCTTGGGCTTCTCTCATGGAGGCCCTCAGTCAGACCCATTGTTGATATGTGGCAAGACGCTCCTCGGGGCGCGTCTTGCTTGGGCCTCTCTCCTGGAGGCGCTCATTCAGACCGAGTGCTGACATGTGGCAAGACACTCCTCGGGACGCGTCTTGCTTGGGCTTCTCTCCTGGAGGCCCTCAGTCAGACTCATTGTTGACATGTGGCAAGACGCTCCTCGGGGCGCGTCTTAATTGGGCCTCTCTCCTGGAGGCACTCAGTCAGACCGAGTGGTGACATGTGGCAAGACGCTCCTCGGGGCGCGTCTTGCTTGGGCTTCTCTCCTGGAGGCCCTCAGTCAGACTCATTGTTGACATGTGGCAAGACGCTCCTCGGGGCGCGTCTTAATTGGGCCTCTCTCCTGGAGGCACTCAGTCAGACCGAGTGCTGACATGTGGCAAGACGCTCCTCGGGGCGCGTCTTGCTTGGGCCTCTCTCCTGGAGGCGCTCAGTCAGACCCAGTGGTGACATGTGGCAAGACGCTCCTCGGGGCGCGTCTTGCTTGGGCCTCTCTCCTGGAGACGCTCAGTCAGACCCAGTGTTGACACGTGGCAAGACGCTCCTCGGGGCGTGTATTGCTTGGGCCTCTCTCCTGGAGGCGCTCAGTCAGACCCAGTGGTGACATGTGGCAAGACGCTCCTCGGGGCGCGTCTTGCTTGGGCTTCTCTCCTGGAGGCCCTCAGTCAGACCCATTGTTGACATGTGGCAAGACGCTCCTCGGGGCGCGTCTTGCTTGGGCCTCTCTCCTGGAGGCGCTCAGTCAGACCGAGTGCTGACATAAGGCAAGACGCTCCTCGGGGCGCGTCTTGCTGGGGCCTCTCTCCTGGAGGCGCTCAGTCAGACCCAGTGCTTACATGTGGCAAGACGCTCCTCGGGGCGCGTCTTGCTTCGGCCTCTCTCCTGGAGGCGCTCAGTCAGACCCAGTGGTGACATGTGGCAAGACGCTCTTCGGGGCGCGTCTTGCTTGAGCCTCTCTCCTGGAGATGCTCAGTCAGACCCAGTGTTGACACGTGACAAGACGCTCCTCGGGGCGCGTCTTGCTTGGGCTTCTCTCATGGAGGCCCTCAGTCAGACCCATTGTTGATATGTGGCAAGACGCTCCTCGGGGCACGTCTTGCTGGGGCTTCTCTCCTGGAGGCGCTCAGTCAGACCCAGTGCTTACATGTGGCAAGACGCTCCTCGGGGCGCTTCTTGATTGGGCCTCTCTCCTGGAGGCGCTCAGTCAGACCCAGTGGTGACATGTGGCAAGACGCTCCTCGGGGCGCGTCTTGCTTGGGCCTCTCTCCTGGAGACGCTCAGTCAGACCCAGTGTTGACACGTGGCAAGACGCTCCTCGGGGCGTGTCTTGCTTGGGCCTCTCTCATGGAGGCCCTCAGTCAGACCCATTGTTGATATGTGGCAAGACGCTGCTCGGGGCGCGTCTTGCTTGGGCTTCTCTCCTGGAGGCCCTGAGTCAGACCCATTGTTTACATGTGGCAAGACGCTCCTCGGGGCGCGTCTTGCTGGGGCCTCTCTCCTGGAGGCGCTCAGTCAGACCCAGTGCTTACATGTGGCAAGACGCTCCTCGGGGCGCGTCTTGCTGGGGCTTCTCTCCTGGAGAGGTTAGGTCAGACCGAGTGCTGACATGTGGCAAGACGCTCCTCGGGGCGCGTCTTGCTTGGGCCTCTCTCCTGGAGGCGCTCAGTCAGACCCAGTGGTGACATGTGGCAAGACGCTCCTCGGGGCGCGTCTTGCTTGGGCCTCTCTCCTGGAGACGCTCAGTCAGACCCAGTGTTGACACGTGGCAAGACGCTCCTCGGGGCGTGTATTGCTTGGGCCTCTCTCCTGGAGGCGCTCAGTCAGACCCAGTGGTGACATGTGGCAAGACGCTCCTCGGGGCGCGTCTTGCTTGGGCTTCTCTCCTGGAGGCCCTCAGTCAGACCCATTGTTGACATGTGGCAAGACGCTCCTCGGGGCGCGTCTTGCTTGGGCCTCTCTCCTGGAGGCGCTCAGTCAGACCGAGTGCTGACATAAGGCAAGACGCTCCTCGGGGCGCGTCTTGCTGGGGCCTCTCTCCTGGAGGCGCTCAGTCAGACCCAGTGCTTACATGTGGCAAGACGCTCCTCGGGGCGCGTCTTGCTTGGGCCTCTCTCCTGGAGGCGCTCAGTCAGACCCAGTGGTGACATGTGGCAAGACGCTCTTCGGGGCGCGTTTTGCTTGAGCCTCTCTCCTGGAGATGCTCAGTCAGACCCAGTGTTGACACGTGACAAGACGCTCCTCGGGGCGCGTCTTGCTTGGGCTTCTCTCATGGAGGCCCTCAGTCAGACCCATTGTTGATATGTGGCAAGACGCTCCTCGGGGCACGTCTTGCTGGGTCTTCTCTCCTGGAGGCGCTCAGTCAGACCCAGTGCTTACATGTGGCAAGACGCTCCTCGGGGCGCTTCTTGATTGGGCCTCTCTCCTGGAGGCGCTCAGTCAGACCCAGTGGTGACATGTGGCAAGACGCTCCTCGGGGCGCGTCTTGCTTGGGCCTCTCTCCTGGAGACGCTCAGTCAGACCCAGTGTTGACACGTGGCAAGACGCTCCTCGGGGCGTGTCTTGCTTGGGCCTCTCTCCTGGAGGCGCTCAGTTAGACCCAGTGGTGACATGTGGCAAGACGCTCCTCGGGGCGCGTCTTGCTTGGGCTTCTCTCATGGAGGCCCTCAGTCAGACCCATTGTTGATATGTGGCAAGACGCTGCTCGGGGCGCGTCTTGCTTGGGCTTCTCTCCTGGAGGCCCTGAGTCAGACCCATTGTTTACATGTGGCAAGACGCTCCTTTGGGCGCATCTTGCTTGGGCTTCTCTCCTGGAGGCCCTCAGTCAGACCCATTTTTGACATGTGGCAAGACGCTCCTCGGGAAGCTTCTTGCTTGGGCCTCTCTACTGGAGGCGCTCAGTCAGACCCAGTGCTTACATGTGGCAAGACGCTCCTCGGGGCGCGTCTTGCTTGGGCCTCTCTCCTGGAGGCGCTCAGTCAGACCCAGTGGTGACATGTGGCAAGACGCTCTTCGGGGCGCGTCTTGCTTGAGCCTCTCTCCTGGAGATGCTCAGTCAGACCCAGTGTTGACACGTGACAAGACGCTCCTCGGGGCGCGTCTTGCTTGGGCTTCTCTCATGGAGGCCCTCAGTCAGACCCATTGTTGATATGTGGCAAGACGCTCCTCGGGGCGCGTCTTGCTTGGGCCTCTCTCCTGGAGGCGCTCAGTCAGACCGAGTGCTGACATGTGGAAAGACGCTCCTCGGGGCGCCTCTTGCTTGGGCTTCTCTCCTGGAGGCCCTCAGTCAGACCCATTGTTTACATGTGGCAAAACGCTCCTTGGGGCGCATCTTGCTTGGGCCTCTCTCCTGGAGGCCCTCTGTCAGCCCCAGTGTTGACATGTGTCAAGACGCTCCTCGGGGTGCGTCTTGCTTGGGCCTCTCTCCTGGAGGCGCTCAGTCAGACCGAGTGCTGACATGTGGCAAGACGCTCCTCGGGGCGCGTCTTGCTTGGGCTTCTCTCCTGGAGGCCCTCAGTCAGACCCATTGTTGACATGTGGCAAGACGCTCCTCGGGGCGCGTCTTGCTTGTGCTTCTCTCCTGGAGGCCCTCAGTCAGACCCATTGTTTACATGTGGCAAGACGCTCCTCGGGGCGCATCTTGCTTGGGCCTCTCTCCTGGAGGCCCTATGTCAGCCCCAGTGTTGACATGTGTCAAGACGCTCCTCGGGGCGCATCTTGCTTGGGCTTCTCTCCTGGAGGCCCTCAGTCAGACCCATTGTTGACATGTGGCAAGACGCTCCTCGGGGCGCGTCTTTCTTGGGCCTCTCTCCTGGAGGCGCTCAGTCAGACCCAGTGCTTACATGTGGCAAGACGCTCCTCGGGGCGCGTCTTGCTGGGGCTTCTCTCCTGGAGGCGTTCAGTCAGACCGAGTGCTGACATGTGGCAAGACGCTCCTCGGGACGCGTCTTGCTTGGGCTTCTCTCCTGGAGGCCCTCAGTCAGACCCATTGTTGACGTGTGGCAAGACGCTCCTCGGGGCGCGTCTTGCTTGGGCCTCTCTCCTGGAGACGCTCAGTCAGACCCAGTGTTGACACGTGACAAGACGCTCCTCGGGGCGCGTCTTGCTTGGGCCTCTCTCATGGAGGCCCTCAGTCAGACCCATTGTTGATATGTGGCAAGACGCTCCTCGGGGCGCGTCTTGCTGGGGCTTCTCTCCTGGAGGCGTTCAGTCAGGCCGAGTGCTGACATGTGGCAAGACACTCCTCGGGACGCGTCTTGCTTGGGCTTCTCTCCTGGAGGCCCTCAGTCAGACTCATTGTTGACATGTGGCAAGACGCTCCTCGGGGCGCGTCTTGCTTGGGCCTCTCTCCTGGAGGCGCTCAGTCAGACCCAGTGGTGACATGTGGCAAGAAGCTCAACAGGGCGCGTCTTGCTTGGGCCTCTCTCCTGGAGACGCTCAGTCAGACCCAGTGTTGACACGTGACAAGACGCTCCTCGGGGCGCGTCTTGCTTGGGCTTCTCTCATGGAGGCCCTCAGTCAGACCCATTGTTGATATGTGGCAAGACGCTCCTCGGGGCGCGTCTTGCTTGGGCCTCTCTCCTGGAGGCGCTCATTCAGACCGAGTGCTGACATGTGGCAAGACGCTCCTCGGGGCGCGTCTTAATTGGGCCTCTCTCCTGGAGGCACTCAGTCAGACCGAGTGGTGACATGTGGCAAGACGCTCCTCGGGGCGCGTCTTGCTTGGGCCTCTCTCCTGGAGACGCTCAGTCAGACCCAGTGTTGACACGTGACAAGACGCTCCTCGGGGCGCGTCTTGCTTGGGCTTCTCTCATGGAGGCCCTCAGTCAGACCCATTGTTGATATGTGGCAAGACGCTCCTCGGGGCGCGTCTTGCTTGGGCCTCTCTCCTGGAGGCGCTCAGTCAGACCGAGTGCTGACATGTGGCAAGACGCTCCTCGGGGCGCGTCTTGCTTGGGCTTCTCTCATGGAGGCCCTCAGTCAGACCCATTGTTGATATGTGGCAAGACGCTCCTCGGGGCGAGTCTTGCTTGGGCCTCTCTCCTGGAGGCGCTCAGTCAGACCGAGTGCTGACATGTGGCAAGACGCTCCTCGGGGCGCGTCTTGCTTGGGCTTCTCTCCTGGAGGCCCTCAGTCAGACCCATTGTTGACATGTGGCAAGACGCTCCTCGGGGCGCGTCTTGCTTGTGCTTCTCTCCTGGAGGCCCTCAGTCAGACCCATTGTTTACATGTGGCAAGACGCTCCTCGGGGCGCATCTTGCTTGGGCCTCTCTCCTGGAGGCCCTCTGTCAGCCCCAGTGTTGACATGTGTCAAGACACTCCTCAGGGCGCGTCTTGCTGGGGCTTCTCTCCTGGAGGCGCTCAGTCAGACCCAGTGCTTACATGTGGCAAGACGCTCCTCGGGGCGCGTCTTGCTTGGGCCTCTCTCCTGGAGGCGCTCAGTCAGACCCAGTGGTGACATGTGGCAAGACGCTCCTCGGGGCGCGTCTTGCTTGGGCCTCTCTCCTGGAGACGCTCAGTCAGACCCAGTGTTGACACGTGGCAAGACGCTCCTCGGGGCGCGTCTTGCTTGGGCCTCTCTCCTGGAGGCGCTCAGTCAGACCCAGTGGTGACATGTGGCAAGACGCTCCTCGGGGCGCGTCTTGCTTGGGCTTCTCTCATGGAGGCCCTCAGTCAGACCCATTGTTGATATGTGGCAAGACGCTCCTCGGGGCGCGTCTTGCTTGGGCCTCTCTCCTGGAGGCGCTCAGTCAGACCGAGTGCTGACATGTGGCAAGACGCTGCTCGGGGCGCGTCTTGCTTGGGCTTCTCTCCTGGAGGCCCTGAGTCAGACCCATTGTTTACATGTGGCAAGACGCTCCTTTGGGCGCATCTTGCTTGGGCTTCTCTCCTGGAGGCCCTCAGTCAGACCCATTGTTGACATGTGGCAAGACGCTCCTCGGGGCGCGTCTTGCTTGGGCCTCTCTCCAGGAGGCGCTCAGTCAGACCCAGTGCTTACATGTGGCAAGACGCTCCTCGGGGCGCGTCTTGCTTGGGCCTCTCTCCTGGAGGCGCTCAGTCAGACCCAGTGGTGACATGTGGCAAGACGCTCTTCGGGGCGAGTCTTGCTTGAGCCTCTCTCCTGGAGATGCTCAGTCAGACCCAGTGTTGACACGTGACAAGACGCTCCTCGGGGCGCGTCTTGCTTGGGCTTCTCTCATGGAGGCCCTCAGTCAGACCCATTGTTGATATGTGGCAAGACGCTCCTCGGGGCGCGTCTTGCTTGGGCCTCTCTCCTGGAGGCGCTCAGTCAGACCGAGTGCTGACATGTGGCAAGACGCTCCTCGGGGCGCGTCTTGCTTGGGCTTCTCTCCTGGAGGCCCTCAGTCAGACACATTGTTTACATGTGGCAAGACGCTCCTTGGGGCGCATCTTGCTTGGGCCTCTCTCCTGGAGGCCCTCTGTCAGCCCCGTTGTTGACATGTGTCAAGACGCTCCTCGGGGTGCGTCTTGCTTGGGCCTCTCTCCTGGAGGCGCTCAGTCAGACAGAGTGCTGACACGTGGCAAGACGCTCCTCGGGGCGCGTCTTGCTTGTGCTTCTCTCCTGGAGGCCCTCAGTCAGACCCATTGTTTACATGTGGCAAGACGCTCCTCGGGGCGCGTCTTGCTGGGGCCTCTCTCCTGGAGGCGCTCAGTCAGACCCAGTGCTTACATGTGGCAAGACGCTCCTCGGGGCGCGTCTTGCTGGGGCTTCTCTCCTGGAGGCGTTCAGTCAGACCGAGTGCTGACATGTGGCAAGACGCTCCTCGGGGCGCGTCTTGCTTGGGCCTCTCTCCTGGAGGCGCTCAGTCAGACCCAGTGGTGACATGTGGCAAGACGCTCCTCGGGGCGCGTCTTGCTTGGGCCTCTCTCCTGGAGACGCTCAGTCAGACCCAGTGTTGACACGTGGCAAGACGCTCCTCGGGGCGTGTATTGCTTGGGCCTCTCTCCTGGAGGCGCTCAGTCAGACCCAGTGGTGACATGTGGCAAGACGCTCCTCGGGGCGCGTCTTGCTTGGGCCTCTCTCCTGGAGATGCTCAGTCAGACCCAGTGTTGACACGTGACAAGACGCTCCTCGGGGCGCGTCTTGCTTGGGCTTCTCTCATGGAGGCCCTCAGTCAGACCCATTGTTGATATGTGGCAAGACGCTCCTCGGGGCGCGTCTTGCTTGGGCCTCTCTCCTGGAGGCGCTCAGTCAGACCCAGTGGTGACATGTGGCAAGACGCTCCTCGGGGCGCGTCTTGCTTGGGCCTCTCTCCTGGAGACGCTCAGTCAGACCCAGTGTTGACACGTGGCAAGACGCTCCTCGGGGCGTGTATTGCTTGGGCCTCTCTCCTGGAGGCGCTCAGTCAGACCCAGTGGTGACATGTGGCAAGACGCTCTTCGGGGCGCGTCTTGCTTGAGCCTCTCTCCTGGAGATGCTCAGTCAGACCCAGTGTTGACACGTGACAAGACGCTCCTCGGGGCGCGTCTTGCTTGGGCTTCTCTCATGGAGGCCCTCAGTCAGACCCATTGTTGATATGTGGCAAGACGCTCCTCGGGGCGCGTCTTGCTTGGGCCTCTCTCCTGGAGGCGCTCAGTCAGACCGAGTGCTGACATGTGGCACGACGCTCCTCGGGGCGCGTCTTGCTTGGGCTTCTCTCCTGGAGGCCCTCAGTCAGACCCATTGTTTACATGTGGCAAGACGCTCCTTGGGGCGCATCTTGCTTGGGCCTCTCTCCTGGAGGCCCTCTCTCATCCCCAGTGTTGACATGTGTCAAGACGCTCCTCGGGGTGCGTCTTGCTTGGGCCTCTCTCCTGGAGGCGCTCAGTCAGACCGAGTGCTGACATGTGGCAAGACGCTCCTCGGGGCGCGTCTTGCTTGGGCTTCTCTCCTGGAGGCCATCAGTCAGACCCATTGTTGACATGTGGCAAGACGCTCCTCGGGGCGCGTCTTGCTTGTGCTTCTCTCCTGGAGGCCCTCAGTCAGACCCATTGTTTACATGTGGCAAGACGCTCCTCGGGGCGCATCTTGCTTGGGCCTCTCTCCTGGAGGCCCTCTGTCAGCCCCAGTGTTGACATGTGTCAAGACGCTCCTCGGGGCGCGTCTTGCTGGGGCCTCTCTCCTGGAGGCGCTCAGTCAGACCCAGTGCTGACATGAGGTAAGACGCTCCTCGGGGCGCGTCTTGCTGGGGCTTCTCTCCTGGAGGCGCTCAGTCAGACCCAGTGCTTACATGTGGCAAGACGCTCCTCGGGGCGCGTCTTGCTTGGGCCTCTCTCCTGGAGGCGCTCAGTCAGACCCAGTGGTGACATGTGGCAAGACGCTCCTCGGGGCGCGTCTTGCTTGGGCCTCTCTCCTGGAGACGCTCAGTCAGACCCAGTGTTGACACGTGGCAAGACGCTCCTCGGGGCGCGTCTTGCTTGGGCCTCTCTCCTGGAGGCGCTCAGTCAGACCGAGTGCTGACATGTGGCAAGACGCTGCTCGGGGCGCGTCTTGCTTGGGCTTCTCTCCTGGAGGCCCTGAGTCAGACCCATTGTTTACATGTGGCAAGACGCTCCTTTGGGCGCAACTTGCTTGGGCTTCTCTCCTGGAGGCCCTCAGTCAGACCCATTGTTGACATGTGGCAAGACGCTCCTCGGGGCGCGTCTTGCTTGGGCCTCTCTCCTGGAGGCGCTCAGTCAGACCCAGTGCTTACATGTGGCAAGACGCTCCTCGGGACGCGTCTTGCTTGGGCCTCTCTCCTGGAGGCGCTCAGTCAGACCCAGTGGTGACATGTGGCAAGACGCTCTTCGGGGTGCGTCTTGCTTGAGCCTCTCTCCTGGAGATGCTCAGTCAGACCCAGTGTTGACACGTGACAAGACGCTCCTCGGGGCGCGTCTTGCTTGGGCTTCTCTCATGGAGGCCCTCAGTCAGACCCATTGTTGATATGTGGCAAGACGCTCCTCGGGGCGCGTCTTGCTTGGGCCTCTCTCCTGGAGGCGCTCAGTCAGACCGAGTGCTGATATGTGGCAAGACGCTCCTCGGGGCGCGTCTTGCTTGGGCTTCTCTCCTGGAGGCCCTCAGTCAGACACATTGTTTACATGTGGCAAGACGCTCCTTGGGGCGCATCTTGCTTGGGCCTCTCTCCTGGAGGCCCTCTGTCAGCCCCAGTGTTGACATGTGTCAAGACGCTCCTCGGGGTGCATCTTGCTTGGGCCTCTCTCCTGGAGGCGCTCAGTCAGACAGTGTGCTGACATGTGGCAAGACGCTCCTCGGGGCGCGTCTTGCTTGGGCTTCTCTCCTGGAGGCCCTCAGTCAGACCCATTGTTGACATGTGGCAAGACGCTCCTCGGGGCGCATCTTGCTTGGGCCTCTCTCCTGGAGGCCCTATGTCAGCCCCAGTGTTGACATGTGTCAAGACGCTCCTCGGGGCGCGTCTTGCTGGGGCCTCTCTCCTGGAGGCGCTCAGTCAGACCCAGTGCTTACATGTGGCAAGATGCTCCTCGGGGCGCGTCTGGCTGGGGCTTCTCTCCTGGAGGCGTTCACTCAGACCGAGTGCTGACATGTGGCAAGACGCTCCTCGGGGCGCGTCTTGCTTGGGCTTCTCTCCTGGAGGCGTTCAGTCAGACCGAGTGCTGACATGTGGTAAGACGCTCCTCGGGGCGCGTCTTGCTGGGGCTTCTCTCCTGGAGGCGCTCAGTCAGACCCAGTGCTTACATGTGGCAAGACGCTCCTCGGGGCGCGTCTTGATTGGGCCTCTCTCCTGGAGGCGCTCAGTCAGACCCAGTGGTGACATGTGGCAAGACGCTCCTCGGGGCGCGTCTTGCTTGGGCCTCTCTCCTGGAGACGCTCAGTCAGACCCAGTGTTGACACGTGGCAAGACGCTCCTCGGGGCGTGTCTTGCTTGGGCCTCTCTCCTGGAGGCGCTCAGTCGAACCAGTGGTGACATGTGGCAAGACGCTCCTCGGGGCGCGTCTTGCTTGGGCTTCTCTCCTGGAGGCCCTCAGTCAGACCCATTGTTGACATGTGGCAAGACGCTCCTCGGGGCGCGTCTTGCTTGGGCCTCTCTCCTGGAGGCGCTCAGTCAGACCCAGTGCTTACATGTGGCAAGACGCTCCTCGGGGCGCGTCTTGCTGGGGCTTCTCTCCTGGAGGCGTTCAGTCAGACCGAGTGCTGACATGTGGCAAGACGCTCCTCGGGGCGCGTCTTGCTTGGGCCTCTCTCCTGGAGGCGCTCAGTCAGACCCAGTGGTGACATGTGGCAAGACGCTCCTCGGGGCGCGTCTTGCTTGGGCCTCTCTCCTGGAGGCGCTCAGTCAGACCCAGTGCTTACATGTGGCAAGATGCTCCTCGGGGCGCGTCTGGCTGGGGCTTCTCTCCTGGAGGCGTTCACTCAGACCGAGTGCTGACATGTGGCAAGACGCTCCTCGGGGCGCGTCTTGCTTGGGCTTCTCTCCTGGAGGCGTTCAGTCAGACCGAGTGCTGACATGTGGTAAGACGCTCCTCGGGGCGCGTCTTGCTGGGGCTTCTCTCCTGGAGGCGCTCAGTCAGACCCAGTGCTTACATGTGGCAAGACGCTGCTCGGGGCGCGTCTTGCTTGGGCTTCTCTCCTGGAGGCCCTGAGTCAGACCCATTGTTTACATGTGGCAAGACGCTCCTTTGGGCGCAACTTGCTTGGGCTTCTCTCCTGGAGGCCCTCAGTCAGACCCATTGTTGACATGTGGCAAGACGCTCCTCGGGGCGCGTCTTGCTTGGGCCTCTCTCCTGGAGGCGCTCAGTCAGACCCAGTGCTTACATGTGGCAAGACGCTCCTCGGGACGCGTCTTGCTTGGGCCTCTCTCCTGGAGGCGCTCAGTCAGACCCAGTGGTGACATGTGGCAAGACGCTCTTCGGGGTGCGTCTTGCTTGAGCCTCTCTCCTGGAGATGCTCAGTCAGACCCAGTGTTGACACGTGACAAGACGCTCCTCGGGGCGCGTCTTGCTTGGGCTTCTCTCATGGAGGCCCTCAGTCAGACCCATTGTTGATATGTGGCAAGACGCTCCTCGGGGCGCGTCTTGCTTGGGCCTCTCTCCTGGAGGCGCTCAGTCAGACCGAGTGCTGACATGTGGCAAGACGCTCCTCGGGGCGCGTCTTGCTTGGGCTTCTCTCCTGGAGGCCCTCAGTCAGACACATTGTTTACATGTGGCAAGACGCTCCTTGGGGCGCATCTTGCTTGGGCCTCTCTCCTGGAGGCCCTCTGTCAGCCCCAGTGTTGACATGTGTCAAGACGCTCCTCGGGGTGCATCTTGCTTGGGCCTCTCTCCTGGAGGCGCTCAGTCAGACAGTGTGCTGACATGTGGCAAGACGCTCCTCGGGGCGCGTCTTGCTTGGGCTTCTCTCCTGGAGGCCCTCAGTCAGACCCATTGTTGACATGTGGCAAGACGCTCCTCGGGGCGCATCTTGCTTGGGCCTCTCTCCTGGAGGCCCTATGTCAGCCCCAGTGTTGACATGTGTCAAGACGCTCCTCGGGGCGCGTCTTGCTGGGGCCTCTCTCCTGGAGGCGCTCAGTCAGACCCAGTGCTTACATGTGGCAAGATGCTCCTCGGGGCGCGTCTGGCTGGGGCTTCTCTCCTGGAGGCGTTCACTCAGACCGAGTGCTGACATGTGGCAAGACGCTCCTCGGGGCGCGTCTTGCTTGAGCTTCTCTCCTGGAGGCGTTCAGTCAGACCGAGTGCTGACATGTGGTAAGACGCTCCTCGGGGCGCGTCTTGCTGGGGCTTCTCTCCTGGAGGCGCTCAGTCAGACCCAGTGCTTACATGTGGCAAGACGCTCCTCGGGGCGCGTCTTGATTGGGCCTCTCTCCTGGAGGCGCTCAGTCAGACCCAGTGGTGACATGTGGCAAGACGCTCCTCGGGGCGCGTCTTGCTTGGGCCTCTCTCCTGGAGACGCTCAGTCAGACCCAGTGTTGACACGTGGCAAGACGCTCCTCGGGGCGTGTCTTGCTTGGGCCTCTCTCCTGGAGGCGCTCAGTCGAACCAGTGGTGACATGTGGCAAGACGCTCCTCGGGGCGCGTCTTGCTTGGGCTTCTCTCCTGGAGGCCCTCAGTCAGACCCATTGTTGACATGTGGCAAGACGCTCCTCGGGGCGCGTCTTGCTTGGGCCTCTCTCCTGGAGGCGCTCAGTCAGACCCAGTGCTTACATGTGGCAAGACGCTCCTCGGGGCGCGTCTTGCTTGGGCCTCTCTCCTGGAGGCACTCAGTGAGACCGAGTGGTGACATGTGGCAAGACGCTCCTCGGGGCGCGTCTTGCTTGGGCCTCTCTCCTGGAGACGCTCAGTCAGACCCAGTGTTGACACGTGACAAGACGCTCCTCGGGGCGCGTCTTGCTTGGGCTTCTCTCATGGAGGCCCTCAGTCAGACCCATTGTTGATATGTGGCAAGACGCTCCTCAGGGCGCGTCTTGCTTGGGCCTCTCTCCTGGAGGCGCTCAGTCAGACCGAGTGCTGACATGTGGCAAGACGCTCCTCGGGGCGCGTCTTGCTTGGGCTTCTCTCATGGAGGCCCTCAGTCAGACCCATTGTTGATATGTGGCAAGACGCTCTTCGGGGTGCGTCTTGCTTGAGCCTCTCTCCTGGAGATGCTCAGTCAGACCCAGTGTTGACACGTGACAAGACGCTCCTCGGGGCGCGTCTTGCTTGGGCTTCTCTCATGGAGGCCCTCAGTCAGACCCATTGTTGATATGTGGCAAGACGCTCCTCGGGGCGCGTCTTGCTTGGGCCTCTCTCCTGGAGGCGCTCAGTCAGACCGAGTGCTGACATGTGACAAGACGCTCCTCGGGGCGCGTCTTGCTTGGGCTTCTCTCCTGGAGGCCCTCAGTCAGACACATTGTTTACATGTGGCAAGACGCTCCTTGGGGCGCATCTTGCTTGGGCCTCTCTCCTGGAGGCCCTCTGTCAGCCCCAGTGTTGACATGTGTCAAGACGCTCCTCGGGGTGCATCTTGCTTGGGCCTCTCTCCTGGAGGCGCTCAGTCAGACAGTGTGCTGACATGTGGCAAGACTCTCCTCGGGGCGCGTCTTGCTTGGGCTTCTCTCATGGAGGCCCTCAGTCAGACCCATTGTTGATATGTGGCAAGACGCTCCTCGGGGCGCGTCTTGCTTGGGCCTCTCTCCTGGAGGCGCTCAGTCAGACCGAGTGCTGACATGTGGCAAGACGCTCCTCGGGGCGCGTCTTGATTGGGCTTCTCTCCTGGAGGCCCTCAGTCAGACACATTGTTTACATGTGGCAAGACGCTCCTTGGGGCGCATCTTGCTTGGGCCTCTCTCCTGGAGGCCCTCTGTCAGCCCCAGTGTTGACATGTGTCAAGACGCTCCTCGGGGTGCATCTTGCTTGGGCCTCTCTCCTGGAGGCGCTCAGTCAGACAGTGTGCTGACATGTGGCAAGACGCTCCTCGGGGCGCGTCTTGCTTGGGCTTCTCTCCTGGAGGCCCTCAGTCAGACCCATTGTTGACATGTGGCAAGACGCTCCTCGGGGCGCATCTTGCTTGGGCCTCTCTCCTGGAGGCCCTATGTCAGCCCCAGTGTTGACATGTGTCAAGACGCTCCTCGGGGCGCGTCTTGCTGGGGCCTCTCTCCTGGAGGCGCTCAGTCAGACCCAGTGCTTACATGTGGCAAGATGCTCCTCGGGGCGCGTCTGGCTGGGGCTTCTCTCCTGGAGGCGTTCACTCAGACCGAGTGCTGACATGTGGCAAGACGCTCCTCGGGGCGCGTCTTGCTTGGGCTTCTCTCCTGGAGGCGTTCAGTCAGACCGAGTGCTGACATGTGGTAAGACGCTCCTTGGGGCGCGTCTTGCTGGGGCTTCTCTCCTGGAGGCGCTCAGTCAGACCCAGTGCTTACATGTGGCAAGACGCTCCTCGGGGCGCGTCTTGCTTGGGCCTCTCTCCTGGAGACGCTCAGTCAGACCCAGTGTTGACACGTGGCAAGACGCTCCTCGGGGCGTGTCTTGCTTGGGCCTCTCTCCTGGAGGCGCTCAGTCGAACCAGTGGTGACATGTGGCAAGACGCTCCTCGGGGCGCGTCTTGCTTGGGCTTCTCTCCTGGAGGCCCTCAGTCAGACCCATTGTTGACATGTGGCAAGACGCTCCTCGGGGCGCGTCTTGCTTGGGCCTCTCTCCTGGAGGCGCTCAGTCAGAACCAGTTCTTACATGTGGCAAGACGCTCCTCGGGGCGCGTCTTGCTTGGGCTTCTCTCATGGAGGCCCTCAGTCAGACCCATTGTTGATATGTGGCAAGACGCTCCTCGGGGCGAGTCTTGCTTGGGCCTCTCTCCTGGAGGCGCTCAGTCAGACCGAGTGCTGACATGTGGCAAGACGCTCCTCGGGGCGCGTCTTGCTTGGGCTTCTCTCCTGGAGGCCCTCAGTCAGACCCATTGTTGACATGTGGCAAGACGCTCCTCGGGGCGCGTCTTGCTTGTGCTTCTCTCCTGGAGGCCCTCAGTCAGACCCATTGTTTACATGTGGCAAGACGCTCCTCGGGGCGCATCTTGCTTGGGCCTCTCTCCTGGAGGCCCTCTGTCAGCCCCAGTGTTGACATGTGTCAAGACACTCCTCGGGGCGCGTCTTGCTGGGGCCTCTCTCCTGGAGGCGCTCAGTCAGACCCAGTGCTGACATGTGGTAAGACGCTCCTCGGGGCGCGTCTTGCTGGGGCTTCTCTCCTGGAGGCGCTCAGTCAGACCCAGTGCTTACATGTGGCAAGACGCTCCTCGGGGCGCGTCTTGCTTGGGCCTCTCTCCTGGAGGCGCTCAGTCAGACCCAGTGGTGACATGTGGCAAGACGCTCCTCGGGGCGCTTCTTGCTTGGGCCTCTCTCCTGGAGACGCTCAGTCAGACCCAGTGTTGACACGTGGCAAGACGCTCCTCGGGGCGCGTCTTGCTTGGGCCTCTCTCCTGGAGGCGCTCAGTCAGACGCAGTGGTGACATGTGGCAAGACGCTCCTCGAGGCGCGTCTTGCTTGGGCTTCTCTCCTGGAGGCCCTGAGTCAGACCCATTGTTTACATGTGGCAAGACGCTCCTTTGGGCGCATCTTGCTTGGGCTTCTCTCCTGGAGGCCCTCAGTCAGACCCATTGTTGACCTGTGGCAAGACGCTCCTCGGGGTGCGTCTTGCTTGGGCCTCTCTCCTGGAGGCGCTCAGTCAGACACAGTGCTTACATGTGGCAAGACGCTCCTCGGGGCGCGTCTTGCTTGGGCCTCTCTCCTGGAGGCGCTCAGTCAGACCCAGTGGTGACATGTGGCAAGACGCTCTTCGGGGCGCGTCTTGCTTGAGCCTCTCTCCTGGAGATGCTCAGTCAGACCCAGTGTTGACACGTGACAAGACGCTCCTCGGGGCGCGTCTTGCTTGGGCTTCTCTCATGGAGGCCCTCAGTCAGACCCATTGTTGATATGTGGCAAGACGCTCCTCGGGGCGCGTCTTGCTTGGGCCTCTCTCCTGGAGGCGCTCAGTCAGACCGAGTGCTGACATGTGGCAAGACGCTCCTCGGGGCGCGTCTTGCTTGGGCTTCTCTCCTGGAGGCCCTCAGTCAGACACATTGTTTACATGTGGCAAGACGCTCCTTGGGGCGCATCTTGCTTGGGCCTCTCTCCTGGAGGCCCTCTGTCAGCCCCAGTGTTGACATGTGTCAAGACGCTCCTCGGGGTGCATCTTGCTTGGGCCTCTCTCCTGGAGGCGCTCAGTCAGACAGTGTGCTGACATGTGGCAAGACGCTCCTCGGGGCGCGTCTTGCTTGGGCTTCTCTCCTGGAGGCCCTCAGTCAGACCCATTGTTGACATGTGGCAAGACGCTCCTCGGGGCGCATCTTGCTTGGGCCTCTCTCCTGGAGGCCCTATGTCAGCCCCAGTGTTGACATGTGTCAAGACGCTCCTCGGGGCGCGTCTTGCTGGGGCCTCTCTCCTGGAGGCGCTCAGTCAGACCCAGTGCTTACATGTGGCAAGATGCTCCTCGGGGCGCGTCTGGCTGGGGCTTCTCTCCTGGAGGCGTTCACTCAGACCGAGTGCTGACATGTGGCAAGACGCTCCTCGGGGCGCGTCTTGCTTGGGCTTCTCTCCTGGAGGCGTTCAGTCAGACCGAGTGCTGACATGTGGTAAGACGCTCCTCGGGGCGCGTCTTGCTGGGGCTTCTCTCCTGGAGGCGCTCAGTCAGACCCAGTGCTTACATGTGGCAAGACGCTCCTCGGGGCGCGTCTTGATTGGGCCTCTCTCCTGGAGGCGCTCAGTCAGACCCAGTGGTGACATGTGGCAAGACGCTCCTCGGGGCGCGTCTTGCTTGGGCCTCTCTCCTGGAGACGCTCAGTCAGACCCAGTGTTGACACGTGGCAAGACGCTCCTCGGGGCGTGTCTTGCTTGGGCCTCTCTCCTGGAGGCGCTCAGTCGAACCAGTGGTGACATGTGGCAAGACGCTCCTCGGGGCGCGTCTTGCTTGGGCTTCTCTCCTGGAGGCCCTCAGTCAGACCCATTGTTGACATGTGGCAAGACGCTCCTCGGGGCGCGTCTTGCTTGGGCCTCTCTCCTGGAGGCGCTCAGTCAGACCCAGTGCTTACATGTGGCAAGACGCTCCTCGGGGCGCGTCTTGCTTGGGCCTCTCTCCTGGAGGCACTCAGTGAGACCGAGTGGTGACATGTGGCAAGACGCTCCTCGGGGCGCGTCTTGCTTGGGCCTCTCTCCTGGAGACGCTCAGTCAGACCCAGTGTTGACACGTGACAAGACGCTCCTCGGGGCGCGTCTTGCTTGGGCTTCTCTCATGGAGGCCCTCAGTCAGACCCATTGTTGATATGTGGCAAGACGCTCCTCAGGGCGCGTCTTGCTTGGGCCTCTCTCCTGGAGGCGCTCAGTCAGACCGAGTGCTGACATGTGGCAAGACGCTCCTCGGGGCGCGTCTTGCTTGGGCTTCTCTCATGGAGGCCCTCAGTCAGACCCATTGTTGATATGTGGCAAGACGCTCTTCGGGGTGCGTCTTGCTTGAGCCTCTCTCCTGGAGATGCTCAGTCAGACCCAGTGTTGACACGTGACAAGACGCTCCTCGGGGCGCGTCTTGCTTGGGCTTCTCTCATGGAGGCCCTCAGTCAGACCCATTGTTGATATGTGGCAAGACGCTCCTCGGGGCGCGTCTTGCTTGGGCCTCTCTCCTGGAGGCGCTCAGTCAGACCGAGTGCTGACATGTGACAAGACGCTCCTCGGGGCGCGTCTTGCTTGGGCTTCTCTCCTGGAGGCCCTCAGTCAGACACATTGTTTACATGTGGCAAGACGCTCCTTGGGGCGCATCTTGCTTGGGCCTCTCTCCTGGAGGCCCTCTGTCAGCCCCAGTGTTGACATGTGTCAAGACGCTCCTCGGGGTGCATCTTGCTTGGGCCTCTCTCCTGGAGGCGCTCAGTCAGACAGTGTGCTGACATGTGGCAAGACTCTCCTCGGGGCGCGTCTTGCTTGGGCTTCTCTCATGGAGGCCCTCAGTCAGACCCATTGTTGATATGTGGCAAGACGCTCCTCGGGGCGCGTCTTGCTTGGGCCTCTCTCCTGGAGGCGCTCAGTCAGACCGAGTGCTGACATGTGGCAAGACGCTCCTCGGGGCGCGTCTTGATTGGGCTTCTCTCCTGGAGGCCCTCAGTCAGACACATTGTTTACATGTGGCAAGACGCTCCTTGGGGCGCATCTTGCTTGGGCCTCTCTCCTGGAGGCCCTCTGTCAGCCCCAGTGTTGACATGTGTCAAGACGCTCCTCGGGGTGCATCTTGCTTGGGCCTCTCTCCTGGAGGCGCTCAGTCAGACAGTGTGCTGACATGTGGCAAGACGCTCCTCGGGGCGCGTCTTGCTTGGGCTTCTCTCCTGGAGGCCCTCAGTCAGACCCATTGTTGACATGTGGCAAGACGCTCCTCGGGGCGCATCTTGCTTGGGCCTCTCTCCTGGAGGCCCTATGTCAGCCCCAGTGTTGACATGTGTCAAGACGCTCCTCGGGGCGCGTCTTGCTGGGGCCTCTCTCCTGGAGGCGCTCAGTCAGACCCAGTGCTTACATGTGGCAAGATGCTCCTCGGGGCGCGTCTGGCTGGGGCTTCTCTCCTGGAGGCGTTCACTCAGACCGAGTGCTGACATGTGGCAAGACGCTCCTCGGGGCGCGTCTTGCTTGGGCTTCTCTCCTGGAGGCGTTCAGTCAGACCGAGTGCTGACATGTGGTAAGACGCTCCTTGGGGCGCGTCTTGCTGGGGCTTCTCTCCTGGAGGCGCTCAGTCAGACCCAGTGCTTACATGTGGCAAGACGCTCCTCGGGGCGCGTCTTGCTTGGGCCTCTCTCCTGGAGACGCTCAGTCAGACCCAGTGTTGACACGTGGCAAGACGCTCCTCGGGGCGTGTCTTGCTTGGGCCTCTCTCCTGGAGGCGCTCAGTCGAACCAGTGGTGACATGTGGCAAGACGCTCCTCGGGGCGCGTCTTGCTTGGGCTTCTCTCTTGGAGGCCCTCAGTCAGACCCATTGTTGACATGTGGCAAGACGCTCCTCGGGGCGCGTCTTGCTTGGGCCTCTCTCCTGGAGGCGCTCAGTCAGAACCAGTTCTTACATGTGGCAAGACGCTCCTCGGGGCGCGTCTTGCTTGGGCCTCTCTCCTGGAGGCACTCAGTGAGACCGAGTGGTGACATGTGGCAAGACGCTCCTCGGGGCGCGTCTTGCTTGGGCCTCTCTCCTGGAGACGCTCAGTCAGACCCAGTGTTGACACGTGACAAGACGCTCCTCGGGGCGCGTCTTGCTTGGGCTTCTCTCATGGAGGCCCTCAGTCAGACCCATTGTTGATATGTGGCAAGACGCTCCTCAGGGCGCGTCTTGCTTGGGCCTCTCTCCTGGAGGCGCTCAGTCAGACCGAGTGCTGACATGTGGCAAGACGCTCCTCGGGGCGCGTCTTGCTTGGGCTTCTCTCATGGAGGCCCTCAGTCAGACCCATTGTTGATATGTGGCAAGACGCTCCTCGGGGCGAGTCTTGCTTGGGCCTCTCTCCTGGAGGCGCTCAGTCAGACCGAGTGCTGACATGTGGCAAGACGCTCCTCGGGGCGCGTCTTGCTTGGGCTTCTCTCCTGGAGGCCCTCAGTCAGACCCATTGTTGACATGTGGCAAGACGCTCCTCGGGGCGCGTCTTGCTTGTGCTTCTCTCCTGGAGGCCCTCAGTCAGACCCATTGTTTACATGTGGCAAGACGCTCCTCGGGGCGCATCTTGCTTGGGCCTCTCTCCTGGAGGCCCTCTGTCAGCCCCAGTGTTGACATGTGTCAAGACACTCCTCGGGGCGCGTCTTGCTGGGGCCTCTCTCCTGGAGGCGCTCAGTCAGACCCAGTGCTGACATGTGGTAAGACGCTCCTCGGGGCGCGTCTTGCTGGGGCTTCTCTCCTGGAGGCGCTCAGTCAGACCCAGTGCTTACATGTGGCAAGACGCTCCTCGGGGCGCGTCTTGCTTGGGCCTCTCTCCTGGAGGCGCTCAGTCAGACCCAGTGGTGACATGTGGCAAGACGCTCCTCGGGGCGCTTCTTGCTTGGGCCTCTCTCCTGGAGACGCTCAGTCAGACCCAGTGTTGACACGTGGCAAGACGCTCTTCGGGGCGCGTCTTGCTTGGGCCTCTCTCCTGGAGGCGCTCAGTCAGACGCAGTGGTGACATGTGGCAAGACGCTCCTCGAGGCGCGTCTTGCTTGGGCTTCTCTCATGGAGGCCCTCAGTCAGACCCATTGTTGATATGTGGCAAGACGCTCCTCGGGGCGCGTCTTGCTTGGGCCTCTCTCCTGGAGGCGCTCAGTCAGACCGAGTGCTGACATGTGGCAAGACGCTGCTCGGGGCGCGTCTTGCTTGGGCTTCTCTCCTGGAGGCCCTGAGTCAGACCCATTGTTTACATGTGGCAAGACGCTCCTTTGGGCGCATCTTGCTTGGGCTTCTCTCCTGGAGGCCCTCAGTCAGACCCATTGTTGACATGTGGCAAGACGCTCCTCGGGGTGCGTCTTGCTTGGGCCTCTCTCCTGGAGGCGCTCAGTCAGACACAGTGCTTACATGTGGCAAGACGCTCCTCGGGGCGCGTCTTGCTTGGGCCTCTCTCCTGGAGGCGCTCAGTCAGACCCAGTGGTGACATGTGGCAAGACGCTCTTCGGGGCGCGTCTTGCTTGAGCCTCTCTCCTGGAGATGCTCAGTCAGACCCAGTGTTGACACGTGACAAGACGCTCCTCGGGGCGCGTCTTGCTTGGGCTTCTCTCATGGAGGCCCTCAGTCAGACCCATTGTTGATATGTGGCAAGACGCTCCTCGGGGCGCGTCTTGCTTGGGCCTCTCTCCTGGAGGCGCTCAGTCAGACCGAGTGCTGACATGTGGCAAGACGCTCCTCGGGGCGCGTCTTGCTTGGGCTTCTCTCCTGGAGGCCCTCAGTCAGACACATTGTTTACATGTGGCAAGACGCTCCTTGGGGCGCATCTTGCTTGGGCCTCTCTCCTGGAGGCCCTCTGTCAGCCCCAGTGTTGACATGTGTCAAGACGCTCCTCGGGGTGCGTCTTGCTTGTGCTTCTCTCCTGGAGGCCCTCAGTCAGACCCATTGTTTACATGTGGCAAGACGCTCCTCGGGGCGCGTCTTGCTGGGGCCTCTCTCCTGGAGGCGCTCAGTCAGACCCAGTGCTTACATGTGGCAAGACGCTCCTCGGGGCGCGTCTTGCTGGGGCTTCTCTCCTGGAGGCGTTCAGTCAGACCGAGTGCTGACATGTGGCAAGACGCTCCTCGGGGCGCGTCTTGCTTGGGCTTCTCTCCTGGAGGCGTTCAGTCTGACCGAGTGCTGACATGTGGTAAGACGCTCCTCGGGGCGCGTCTTGCTGGGGCTTCTCTCCTGGAGGCGCTCAGTCAGACCCAGTGCTTACATGTGGCAAGACGCTCCTCGGGGCGCGTCTTGATTGGGCCTCTCTCCTGGAGGCGCTCAGTCAGACCCAGTGGTGACATGTGGCAAGACGCTCCTCGGGGCGCGTCTTGCTTGGGCCTCTCTCCTGGAGACGCTCAGTCAGACCCAGTGTTGACACGTGGCAAGACGCTCCTCGGGGCGTGTATTGCTTGGGCCTCTCTCCTGGAGGCGCTCAGTCAGACCCAGTGGTGACATGTGGCAAGACGCTCCTCGGGGCGCGTCTTGCTTGGGCTTCTCTCCTGGAGGCCCTCAGTCAGACCCATTGTTGACATGTGGCAAGACGCTCCTCGGGGCGCGTCTTGCTTGGGCCTCTCTCCTGGAGGCGCTCAGTCAGACCCATTGTTTACATGTGGCAAGACGCTCCTCGGGGCGCGTCTTGCTGGGGCCTCTCTCCTGGAGGCGCTCAGTCAGACCCAGTGCTTACATGTGGCAAGACGCTCCTCGGGGCGCGTCTTGCTGGGGCTTCTCTCCTGGAGGCGTTCAGTCAGACCGAGTGCTGACATGTGGCAAGACGCTCCTCGGGGCGCGTCTTGCTTGGGCTTCTCTCCTGGAGGCGTTCAGTCTGACCGAGTGCTGACATGTGGTAAGACGCTCCTCGGGGCGCGTCTTGCTGGGGCTTCTCTCCTGGAGGCGCTCAGTCAGACCCAGTGCTTACATGTGGCAAGACGCTCCTCGGGGCGCGTCTTGATTGGGCCTCTCTCCTGGAGGCGCTCAGTCAGACCCAGTGGTGACATGTGGCAAGACGCTCCTCGGGGCGCGTCTTGCTTGGGCCTCTCTCCTGGAGACGCTCAGTCAGACCCAGTGTTGACACGTGGCAAGACGCTCCTCGGGGCGTGTATTGCTTGGGCCTCTCTCCTGGAGGCGCTCAGTCAGACCCAGTGGTGACATGTGGCAAGACGCTCCTCGGGGCGCGTCTTGCTTGGGCTTCTCTCCTGGAGGCCCTCAGTCAGACCCATTGTTGACATGTGGCAAGACGCTCCTCGGGGCGCGTCTTGCTTGGGCCTCTCTCCTGGAGGCGCTCAGTCAGACCGAGTGCTGACATAAGGCAAGACGCTCCTCGGGGAGCGTCTTGCTGGGGCCTCTCTCCTGGAGGCGCTCAGTCAGACCCAGTGCTTACATGTGGCAAGACGCTCCTCGGGGCGCGTCTTGCTTGGGCCTCTCTCCTGGAGGCGCTCAGTCAGACCCAGTGGTGACATGTGGCAAGACGCTCTTCGGGGCGCGTCTTGCTTGAGCCTCTCTCCTGGAGATGCTCAGTCAGACCCAGTGTTGACAAGTGACAAGACGCTCCTCGGGGCGCGTCTTGCTTGGGCTTCTCTCATGGAGGCCCTCAGTCAGACCCATTGTTAATATGTGGCAAGACGCTCCTCGGGGCGCGTCTTGCTTGGGCCTCTCTCCTGGAGGCGCTCAGTATGACCGAGTGCTGACATGTGGCAAGACGCTCCTCGGGGCGCGTCTTGCTTGGGCTTCTCTCCTGGAGGCCCTCAGTCAGACCCATTGTTTACATGTGGCAAGACGCTCCTTGGGGCGCATCTTGCTTGGGCCTCTCTCCTGGAGGCCCTATGTCAGCCCCAGTGTTGACATGTGTCAAGACGCTCCACGGGGCGCGTCTTGCTGGGGCCTCTCTCCTGGAGGCGCTCAGTCAGACCCAGTGCTTACATGTGACAAGATGCTCCTCGGGGCGCGTCTGGCTGGGGCTTCTCTCCTGGAGGCGTTCACTCAGACCGAGTGCTGACATGTGGCAAGACGCTCCTCGGGGCGCGTCTTGCTTGGGCTTCTCTCCTGGAGGCGTTCAGTCAGACCGAGTGCTGACATGTGGTAAGACGCTCCTCGGGGCGCGTCTTGCTGGGGCTTCTCTCCTGGAGGCGCTCAGTCAGACCCAGTGCTTACATGTGACAAGATGCTCCTCGGGGCGCGTCTGGCTGGGGCTTCTCTCCTGGAGGCGTTCACTCAGACCGAGTGCTGACATGTGGCAAGACGCTCCTCGGGGCGCGTCTTGCTTGGGCTTCTCTCCTGGAGGCGTTCAGTCAGACCGAGTGCTGACATGTGGTAAGACGCTCCTCGGGGCGCGTCTTGATTGGGCCTCTCTCCTGGAGGCGCTCAGTCAGACCCAGTGGTGACATATGGCAAGACGCTCCTCGGGGCGCGTCTTGCTTGGGCCTCTCTCCTGGAGACGCTCAGTCAGACCCAGTGTTGACACGTGGCAAGACGCTCCTCGGGGCGTGTCTTGCTTGGGCCTCTCTCCTGGAGGCGCTCAGTCGAACCAGTGGTGACATGTGGCAAGACGCTCCTCGGGGCGCGTCTTGCTTGGGCTTCTCTCCTGGAGGCCCTCAGTCAGACCCATTGTTGACATGTGGCAAGACGCTCCTCGGGGCGCGTCTTGCTTGGGCCTCTCTCCTGGAGGCGCTCAGTCAGACCCAGTGCTTACATGTGGCAAGACGCTCCTCGGGGCGCGTCTTGCTGGGGCTTCTCTCCTGGAGGCGTTCAGTCAGACCGAGTGCTGACATGTGGCAAGACGCTCCTCGGGACGCGTCTTGCTTGGGCTTCTCTCCTGGAGGCCCTCAGTCAGACCCATTGTTGACATGTGGCAAGACGCTCCTCGGGGCGAGTCTTGCTTGGGCCTCTCTCCTGGAGGCGCTCAGTCAGACCCAGTGGTGACATGTGGCAAGACGCTCCTCGGGGCGCTTCTTGCTTGGGCCTCTCTCCTGGAGGCGCGCAGTCAGACCCATTGTTGACATGTGGCAAGACGCTCCTCGGGGCGCGTCTTGCTTGGGCTTCTCTCCTGGAGGCCCTCAGTCAGACCCATTGTTGACATGTGGCAAGACACTCCTCGGGGCGCGTCTTGCTTGGGCCTCTCTCCTGGAGGCGCTCAGTCAGACCGAGTGCTGACATAAGGCAAGACGCTCCTCGGGGCGCGTCTTGCTGGGGCCTCTCTCCTGGAGGCGCTCAGTCAGACCCAGCGCTTACATGTGGCAAGACGCCCCTCGGGGCGCGTCTTGCTTGGGCCTCTCTCCTGGAGACGCTCAGTCAGACCCAGTGTTGACACGTGACAAGACGCTCCTCGGGGCGCGTCTTGCTTGGGCTTCTCTCATGGAGGCCCTCAGTCAGACCCATTGTTGATATGTGGCAAGACGCTCCTCGGGGCGCGTCTTGCTTGGGCCTCTCTCCTGGAGGCGCTCAGTCAGACCGAGTGCTGACATGTGGCAAGACGCTCCTCGGGGCGCGTCTTGTTTGGGCTTCTCTCCTGGAGGCCCTCAGTCAGACCCATTGTCTACATGTGGCAAGACGCTCCTCGGGGCGTATCTTGCTTGGGCCTCACTCCTGGAGTTCCTCTGTCAGCCCCAGTGTTGACATGTGTCAAGACGCTCCTCGGGGTGCGTCTTGCTTGGGCCTCTCTCCTGGAGGCGCTCAGTCAGACCGAGTGCTGACATGTGGCAAGACGCTCCTCGGGGCGCGTCTTGCTTGGGCTTCGCTCCTGGAGGCCCTCAGTCAGACCCATTGTTGACATGTGGCAAGACACTCCTCGGGACGCGTCTTGCTTGGGCTTCTCTCCTGGAGGCCCTCAGTCAGACTCATTGTTGACATGTGGCAAGACACTCCTCGGGACGCGTCTTGCTTGGGCCTCTCTCCTGGAGGCGCTCAGTCAGACCGAGTGCTGACATAAGGCAAGACGCTCCTCGGGGCGTGTCTTGCTTGGGCCTCTCTCCTGGAGGCGCTCAGTCAGACCCAGTGGTGACATGTGGCAAGACGCTCCTCGGGGCGCGTCTTGCTTTGGCTTCTCTCATGGAGGCCCTCAGTCAGACCCATTGTTGATATGTGGCAAGACGCTCCTCGGGGCGGGTCTTGCTTGGGCCTCTCTCCTGGAGGCGCTCAGTCAGACCGAGTGCTGACATGTGGCAAGACGCTCCTCGGGGCGCGTCTTGCTTGGGCTTCTCTCCTGGAGGCCCTCAGTCAGACCCATTGTTTACATGTGGCAAGACGCTCCTTTGGGCGCATCTTGCTTGGGCTTCTCTCCTGGAGGCCCTCAGTCAGACCCATTGTTGACATGTGGCAAGACACTCCTCGGGGCGCGTCTTGCTTGGGCCTCTCTCCTGGAGGCGCTCAGTCAGACCCAGTGCTTACATGTGGCAAGACGCTCCTCGGGGCGCGTCTTGCTGGGGCTTCTCTCCTGGAGGCGTTCAGTCAGACCGAGTGCTGACATGTGGCAAGACGCTCCTCGGGACGCGTCTTGCTTGGGCTTCTCTCCTGGAGGCCCTCAGTCAGACCCATTGTTGACATGTGGCAAGACGCTCCTCGGGGCGCGTCTTGCTTGGGGCTCTCTCCTGGAGGCGCTCAGTCAGACCCAGTGGTGACATGTGGCAAGACGCTCCTCGGGGCGCGTCTTGCTTGGGCCTCTCTCCTGGAGGCGCTCAGTCAGACCCATTGTTGACATGTGGCAAGACGCTCCTCGGGGCGCGTCTTGCTTGGGCTTCTCTCCTGGAGGCCCTCAGTCGGACCCATTGTTGACATGTGGCAAGACGCTCCTCGGGCGCGTCTTGCTTGGGCCTCTCTCCTGGAGGCGCTCAGTCAGACCGAGTGCTGACATAAGGCAAGACGCTCCTCGGGGCGCATCTTGCTGGGGCCTCTCTCCTGGAGGCGCTCAGTCAGACCCAGTGCTTACATGTGGCAAGACGCTCCTCGGGGCGCGTCTTGCTTGGGCCTCTCTCCTGGAGACGCTCAGTCAGACCCAGTGTTGACACGTGACAAGACGCTCCTCGGGGCGCGTCTTGCTTGGGCTTCTCTCATGGAGGCCCTCAGTCAGACCCATTGTTGATATGTGGCAAGACGCTCCTCGGGGCGCGTCTTGCTTGGGCCTCTCTCCTGGAGGCGCTCAGTCAGACCGAGTGCTGACATGTGGCAAGACGCTCCTCGGGGCGCGTCTTGCTTGGGCTTCTCTCCTGGAGGCCCTCAGTCAGACCCATTGTTTACATGTGGCAAGACGCTCCTCGGGGCGCATCTTGCTTGGGCCTCTCTCCTGGAGTTCCTCTGTCAGCCCCAGTGTTGACATGTGTCAAGACGCTCCTCGGGTTGCGTCTTGCTTGGGCCTCTCTCCTGGAGGCGCTCAGTCAGACCGAGTGCTGACATGTGGCAAGACGCTCCTGGGGGCGCGTCTTGCTTGGGCTTCTCTCCTGGAGGCCCTCAGTCAGACCCATTGTTGACATGTGGCAAGACACTCCTCGGGACGCGTCTTGCTTGGGCTTCTCTCCTGGAGGCCCTCAGTCAGACTCATTGTTGACATGTGGCAAGACACTCCTCGGGACGCGTCTTGCTTGGGCCTCTCTCCTGGAGGCGCTCAGTCAGACCGAGTGCTGACATAAGGCAAGACGCTCCTCGGGGCGCGTCTTGCTGGGGCCTCTCTCCTGGAGGCGCTCAGTCAGACCCAGTGCTTACATGTGGCAAGACGCTCCTCGGGGCGCGTCTTGCTGGGGCTTCTCTCCTGGAGGCGTTCAGTCAGACCGAATGCTGACATGTGGCAAGACACTCCTCGGGACGCGTCTTGCTTGGTCTTCTCTCCTGGAGGCCCTCAGTCAGACTCATTGTTGACATGTGGCAAGACGCTCCTCGGGGCGTGTCTTGCTTGGGCCTCTCTCCTGGAGGCGCTCAGTCAGACCCAGTGGTGACATGTGGCAAGACGCTCCTCGGGGCGCGTCTTGCTTGGGCCTCTCTCCTGGAGATGCTCAGTCAGACCCAGTGTTGACACGTGACAAGACGCTCCTCGGGGCGCGTCTTGCTTGGGCTTCTCTCATGGAGGCCCTCAGTCAGACCCATTGTTGATATGTGGCAAGACGCTCCTCGGGGCGCGTCTTGCTTGGGCCTCTCTCCTGGAGGCCCTCTGTCAGCCCCAGTGTTGACATGTGTCAAGACGCTCCTCGGGGTGCGTCTTGCTTGGGACTCTCTCCTGGAGTCGCTCAGTCAGACCGAGTGCTGACATGTGGCAAGATGCTCCTCGGGGCGCGTCTTGCTTGGGCTTCTCTCATGGAGGCCCTCAGTCAGACCCATTGTTGATATGTGGCAAGACGCTCCTCGGGGCGAGTCTTGCTTGGGCCTCTCTCCTGGAGGTGCTCAGTCAGACCCAGTGTTGACATGGTGCAAGACGCTCCTCGGGGCACGTCTTGCTTGGGCTTCTCTCTTGGAGGCCCTCAGTCAGACCCATTGTTTACATGTGGCAAGACGCTCCTCGGGGCGCATCTTGCTTGGGCCTCTCTCCTGGAGGCCCTCTGTCAGCCCCAGTGTTGACATGTGTCAAGACGCTCCCCGGGGTGCGTCTTGCTTGGGCCTCTCTCCTGGAGTCGCTCAGTCAGACCGAGTGCTGACATGTGTCAAGACGCTCCTCGGGGCGCGTCTTGCTTGGGCTTCTCTCCTGGAGGCCCTCAGTCAGACCCATTGTTGACATGTGGCAAGACGCTCCGCGGGGCGCGTCTTGCTTGGGCCTCTCTCCTGGAGGCGCTCAGTCAGACCGAGTGCTGACATAAGGCAAGACGCTCCTCGGGGCCCGTCTTGCTGGGGCCTCTCTCCTGGAGGCGCTCAGTCAGACCCAGTGCTTACATGTGGCAAGACGCTCCTCGGGGCGTGTCTTGCTGGGGCTTCTCTCCTGGAGGCGTTCAGTCAGACCGAGTGCTGACATGTGGCAAGACGCTCCTCGGGGCGCGTCTTGCTTGGGCTTCTCTCCTGGAGGCGTTCAGTCAGACCGAGTGCTGACATGTGGTAAGACGCTCCTCGGGGCGCGTCTTCCTGGGGCTTCTCTCCTGGAGGCGCTCAGTCAGACCCAGTGCTTACATGTGGCAAGACGCTCCTCGGGGCGCGTCTTGCTTGGGCCTCTCTCCTGGAGGCGCTCAGTCAGACCCAGTGCTTACATGTGGCAAATCGCTCCTCGGGGCGCGTCTTGCTGGGGCTTCTCTCCTGGAGGCGCTCAGTCAGACCCAGTGCTTACATGTGGCAAGACGCTCCTCGGGGCGCGTCTTGCTTGGGCTTCTCTCCTGGAGGCCCTCAGTCAGACCCATTGTTTACATGTGGCAAGACGCTCCTTTGGGCGCATCTTGCTTGGGCTTCTCTCCTGGAGGCCCTCAGTCAGACCCATTGTTGACATGTGGCAAGACGCTCCTCGGGGCGCGTCTTGCTTGGGCCTCTCTCCTGGAGGCGCTCAGTCAGACCCAGTGGTGACATGTGACAAGACGCTCCTCGGGGCGCGTCTTGCTTGGGCCTCTCTCCTGGAGGCGCTCAGTCAGACCGTGTGCTGACATAAGGCAAGATGCTCCTCGGGGCGCTTCTTGCTGGGGCCTCTCTCCTGGAGGCGCTCAGTCAGACCCAGTGCTTACATGTGGCAAGACGCTCCTTGGGGCGCGTCTTGCTTGGGCCTCTCTCCAGGAGGCGCTCAGTCAGACCCAGTGGTGACATGTGACAAGACGCTCCTCGGGGCGCGTCTTGCTTGGGCTTCTCTCATGGAGGCCCTCAGTCAGACCCATTGTTGATATGTGGCAAGACGCTCCTCGGGGCGCGTCTTGCTTGGGCTTCTCTCCTAGAGGCGTTCAGTCAGACCGAGTGCCGACATGTGGCAAGACGCTCCTCGCGACGCGTCTTGCTTGGGCTTCTCTCCTCGAGGCCCTCAGTCAGACTCATTGTTGACATGTGGCAAGACGCTCCTCGGGGCGTGTTTTGCTTGGGCCTCTCTCCTGGAGGCGCTCAGTCAGACCCAGTGGTGACATGTGACAAGATGCTCCTCGGGGCGCGTCTTGCTTGGGCCTGTCTCCTGTAGTCGCTCAGTCAGACCGAGTGCTGACATAAGGCAAGACGCTCCTCGGGGCGCGTCTTGCTGGGGCCTCTCTCCTGGAGGCCCTCAGTCAGACCCAGTGCTTACATGTGGCAAGACGCTCCTCGGGGCGTGTCTTGCTGGGGCTTCTCTCCTGGAGGCGTTCAGTCAGACCGAGTGCTGACATGTGGCAAGACGCTCCTCGGGGCGCGTCTTGCTGGGGCTTCTCTCCTGGAGGCGCTCAGTCAGATCCAGTGCTTACATGTGGCAAGACGCTCCTCGGGGCGCGTCTTGCTGGGGCTTCTCTCCTGTAGGCGCTCAGTCAGACCCAGTGCTTACATGTGGCAAGACGTTCCTCGGGGCGCGTCTTGCTTGGGCTTCTCTCATGGAGGCCCTCAGTCAGACCCATTGTTGATATGTGGCAAGACGCTCCTCGGGGCGCGTCTTGCTTGGGCTTCTCTCCTGGAGGCCCTCAGTCAGACCCATTGTTTACATGTGGCAAGACGCTCCTTTGGGCGCATCTTGCTTGGGCTTCTCTCCTGGAGGCCCTCAGTCAGACCCATTGTTGACATGTGGCAAGACGCTCCTCGGGGCGCGTCTTGCTTGGGCCTCTCTCCTGGAGGCGCTCAGTCAGACCGAGTGCTGACATAAGGCAAGACGCTCCTCGGGGCGCGTCTTGATGGGGCCTCTCTCCTGGTGGCGCTCAGTCAGACCCAGAGCTTACATGTGGCAAGACCCTCCTCGGGGCGCGTCTTGCTGGGGCTTCTCTCCTGGAGGCGTTCAGTCAGACCGAGTGCTGACACGTGGCAAGACGCTCCTCGGGGCGCGTCTTGCTTGGGCTTCTCTCATGGAGGCCCTCAGTCAGACCCATTGTTGATATGTGGCAAGACGCTCCTCAGGGCGCGTCTTGCTTGGGCTTCTCTCCTGGAGGCCCTCAGTCAGACCCATTGTTGACATGTGGCAAGACGCTCCTCGGGGCGCATCTTGCTTGGGCCTCTCTCCTGGAGGCGCTCAGTCAGACCGAGTGCTGACATGTGGCAAGACACTCCTCGGGGCGCGTCTTGCTTGGGCTTCTCTCCTGGAGGCCCTCAGTCAGACTCATTGTTGACATGTGGCAAGACGCTCCTCGGGGCGCGTCTTGCTTGGGCCTCTCCCCTGGAGGCCCTCTGTCAGACCCAGTGTTGACATGTGGCAAGACTCTCCTCGGGGCGCGTCTTGCTTGGGCCTCTCTCCTGGAGGTGCTCAGTCAGACCCAGTGTTGACATGTGGCAAGACGCTCCTCGGGGCGCGTCTTGCTTGGGCTTCTCTCCTGGAGGCCCTCAGTCAGACCCATTGTTGACATGTTGCAAGACGCTCCTCGGGGTGCGTCTTGCTTGGGCCTCTCTCCTGGAGGCGCTCAGTCAGACCGAGTGCTGACATAAGGCAAGACGGTCCTCGGGGCGCGTCTTGCTGGGGCCTCTCTCCTGGAGGCGCTCAGTCAGACCCAGTGCTTACATGTGGCAAGACGCTCCTCGGGGCGCGTCTTGCTTGGGCCTCTCTCCTGGAGGCCCTCTGTCAGCCCCAGTGTTGACATGTGTCAAGACGCTCCTCGGGGTGCGTCTTGCTTGGGCCTCTCTCCTGGAGGCGCTCAGTCAGACCGAGTTCTGACATGTTGCAAGACGCTCCTCGGGGCGCGTCTTGCTTGGGCTTCTCTCCTGGAGGCCCTCAGTCAGACCCATTGTTGACATGTGGCAAGACACTCCTCGGGACGCGTCTTGCTTGGGCTTCTCTCCTGGAGGCCCTCAGTCAGACTCATTGTTGACATGTGGCAAGACACTCCTCGGGACGCGTCTTGCTTGGGCCTCTCTCCTGGAGGCGCTCAGTCAGACCGAGTGCTGACATAAGGCAAAACGCTCCTCGGGGCGCGTCTTGCTGGGGCCTCTCTCCTGGAGGCGCTCAGTCAGACCCAGTGCTTACATGTGGCAAGACGCTCCTCGGGGCGCGTCTTGCTGGGGCTTCTCTCCTGGAGGCGTTCAGTCAGACAGAATGCTGACATGTGGCAAGACACTCCTCGGGACGCGTCTTGCTTGGGCTTCTCTCCTGGAGGCCCTCAGTCAGACTCATTGTTGACATGTGGCAAGACGCTCCTCGGGGCGTGTCTTGCTTGGGCCTCTCTCCTGGAGGCGCTCAGTCAGACCCAGTGGTGACATGTGGGAAGACGCTCCTCGGGGCGCGTCTTGCTTGGGCTTCTCTCCTGGAGATGCTCAGTCAGACCCAGTGTTGACACGTGACAAGACGCTCCTCGGGGCGCGTCTTGCTTGGGCTTCTCTCATGGAGGCCCTCAGTCAGACCCATTGTTTATATGTGGCAAGACGCTCCTCGGGGCGCGTCTTGCTTGGGCCTCTCTCCTGGAGGCGCTCAGTCAGACCGAGTGCTGACATGTGGCAAGACGCTCCTCGGGGCGCGTCTTGCTTGGGCTTCTCTCATGGAGGCCCTCAGTCAGACCCATTGTTGATATGTGGCAAGACGCTCCTCGGGGCGAGTCTTGCTTGGGACTCTCTCCTGGAGGTGCTCAGTCAGACCCAGTGTTGACATGGTGCAAGACGCTCCTCGGGGCGCGTCTTGCTTGGGCTTCTCTCTTGGAGGCCCTCAGTCAGACCATTGTTGACATGTGGCAAGACGCTCCTCGGGGCGCATCTTGCTTGGGCCTCTCTCCTGGAGGCCCTCTGTCAGCCCCAGTGTTGACATGTGTCAAGACGCTCCTCGGGGTGCGTCTTGCTTGGGACTCTCTCCTGGAGTCGCTCAGTCAGACCGAGTGCTGACATGTGGCAAGATGCTCCTCGGGGCGCGTCTTGCTTGGGCTTCTCTCATGGAGGCCCTCAGTCAGACCCATTGTTGATATGTGGCAAGACGCTCCTCGGGGCGAGTCTTGCTTGGGCCTCTCTCCTGGAGGTGCTCAGTCAGACCCAGTGTTGACATGGTGCAAGACGCTCCTCGGGGCACGTCTTGCTTGGGCTTCTCTCTTGGAGGCCCTCAGTCAGACCCATTGTTTACATGTGGCAAGACGCTCCTCGGGGCGCATCTTGCTTGGGCCTCTCTCCTGGAGGCCCTCTGTCAGCCCCAGTGTTGACATGTGTCAAGACGCTCCCCGGGGTGCGTCTTGCTTGGGCCTCTCTCCTGGAGTCGCTCAGTCAGACCGAGTGCTGACATGTGTCAAGACGCTCCTCGGGGCGCGTCTTGCTTGGGCTTCTCTCCTGGAGGCCCTCAGTCAGACCCATTGTTGACATGTGGCAAGACGCTCCGCGGGGCGCGTCTTGCTTGGGCCTCTCTCCTGGAGGCGCTCAGTCAGACCGAGTGCTGACATAAGGCAAGACGCTCCTCGGGGCGCGTCTTGCTGGGGCCTCTCTCCTGGAGGCGCTCAGTCAGACCCAGTGCTTACATGTGGCAAGACGCTCCTCGGGGCGTGTCTTGCTGGGGCTTCTCTCCTGGAGGCGTTCAGTCAGACCGAGTGCTGACATGTGGTAAGACGCTCCTCGGGGCGCGTCTTGCTGGGGCTTCTCTCCTGGAGGCGCTCAGTCAGACCCAGTGCTTACATGTGGCAAGACGCTCCTCGGGGCGCGTCTTGCTTGGGCCTCTCTCCTGGAGGCGCTCAGTCAGACCCAGTGCTTACATGTGGCAAATCGCTCCTCGGGGCGCGTCTTGCTGGGGCTTCTCTCCTGGAGGCGCTCAGTCAGACCCAGTGCTTACATGTGGCAAGACGCTCCTCGGGGCACGTCTTGCTGGGGCTTCTCTCCTGGAGGCGCTCAGTCAGACCGAGTGCTGACATGTGGCAAGACGCTCCTCGGGGCGCGTCTTGCTTGGGCTTCTCTCCTGGAGGCCCTCAGTCAGACCCATTGTTTACATGTGGCAAGACGCTCCTTTGGGCGCATCTTGCTTGGGCTTCTCTCCTGGAGGCCCTCAGTCAGACCCATTGTTGACATGTGGCAAGACGCTCCTCGGGGCGCGTCTTGCTTGGGCCTCTCTCCTGGAGGCGCTCAGTCAGACCCAGTGGTGACATGTGACAAGACGCTCCTCGGGGCGCGTCTTGCTTGGGCCTCTCTCCTGGAGGCGCTCAGTCAGACCGTGTGCTGACATAAGGCAAGATGCTCCTCGGGGCGCTTCTTGCTGGGGCCTCTCTCCTGGAGGCGCTCAGTCAGACCCAGTGCTTACATGTGGCAAGACGCTCCTCGGGGGGCGTCTTGCTTGGGCCTCTCTCCAGGAGGCGCTCAGTCAGACCCAGTGGTGACATGTGACAAGACGCTCCTCGGGGCGCGTCTTGCTTGGGCTTCTCTCATGGAGGCCCTCAGTCAGACCCATTGTTGATATGTGGCAAGACGCTCCTCGGGGCGCGTCTTGCTGGGGCTTCTCTCCTAGAGGCGTTCAGTCAGACCGAGTGCCGACATGTGGCAAGACGCTCCTCGCGACGCGACTTGCTTGGGCTTCTCTCCTCGAGGCCCTCAGTCAGACTCATTGTTGACATGTGGCAAGACGCTCCTCGGGGCGTGTTTTGCTTGGGCCTCTCTCCTGGAGGCGCTCAGTCAGACCCAGTGGTGACATGTGACAAGATGCTCCTCGGGGCGCGTCTTGCTTGGGCCTCTCTCCTGTAGTCGCTCAGTGAGACCGAGTGCTGACATGTGGCAAGACGCTCCTCGGGGCGCGTCTTGCTTGCGCCTCTCTCCTGGAGGCGCTCAGTCAGACCGAGTGCTGACATAAGGCAAGACGCTCCTCGGGGCGCGTCTTGCTGGGGCCTCTCTCCTGGAGGCGCTCAGTCAGACCCAGTGCTTACATGTGGCAAGACGCTCCTCGGGGAGTGTCTTGCTGGGGCTTCTCTCCTGGAGGCGTTCAGTCAGACCGAGTGCTGACATGTGGCAAGACGCTCCTCGGGGCGCGTCTTGCTTGGGCTTCTCTCCTGGAGGCGTTCAGTCAGACCGAGTGCTGACATGTGGCAAGACGCTCCTCGGGGCGCGTCTTGCTGGGGCTTCTCTCCTGGAGGCGCTCAGTCAGATCCAGTGCTTACATGTGGCAAGACGCTCCTCGGGGCGCGTCTTGCTGGGGCTTCTCTCCTGTAGGCGCTCAGTCAGACCCAGTGCTTACATGTGGCAAGACGCTCCTCGGGGCGCGTCTTGCTTGGGCTTCTCTCATGGAGGCCCTCAGTCAGACCCATTGTTGATATGTGGCAAGACGCTCCTCGGGGCGCGTCTTGCTTGGGCTTCTCTCCTGGAGGCCCTCAGTCAGACCCATTGTTTACATGTGGCAAGACGCTCCTTTGGGCGCATCTTGCTTGGGCTTCTCTCCTGGAGGCCCTCAGTCAGACCCATTGTTGACATGTGGCAAGACGCTCCTCGGGGCGCGTCTTGCTTGGGCCTCTCTCCTGGAGGCGCTCAGTCAGACCGAGTGCTGACATAAGGCAAGACGCTCCTCGGGGCGCGTCTTGATGGGGCCTCTCTCCTGGTGGCGCTCAGTCAGACCCAGAGCTTACATGTGGCAAGACGCTCCTCGGGGCGCGTCTTGCTGGGGCTTCTCTCCTGGAAGCGTTCAGTCAGACCGAGTGCTGACACGTGGCAAGACGCTCCTCGGGGCGCGTCTTGCTTGGGCTTCTCTCCTGGAGGCCCTCAGTCAGACTCATTGTTGACAAGTGGCAAGATGCTCCTCGGGGCGCGTCTTGCTTGGGCTTCTCTCCTGGAGGCCCTCAGTCAGACTCATTGTTGACAAGTGGCAAGATGCTCCTCGGGGCGCGTCTTTCTTGGGGCCTCTCTCCTGGAGGCGCACAGTCAGACCGAGTGCTGACATAAGGCAAGACGGTCCTCGGGGCGCGTCTTGCTGGGGCCTCTCTCCTGGAGGCGCTCAGTCAGACCGAGTGCTGAAATGTGGCAAGACGCTCCTCGGGGCGCGTCTTGCTTGGGCTTCTCTCCTGGAGGCCCTAAGTTCAGACCCATTGTTGACATGTGGCAAGACGCTCCTCGGGGCGCGTCTTGCTTGGGCCTCTCTCCTGGAGGCGCTCAGTCAGACCGAGTGCTGACATGTGGCAAGACGCTCCCCAGGGCGCGTCTTGCTTGGGCTTCTCTCCTGGAGGCCCTCAGTCAGACTCATTGTTGACATGTGGCAAGACGCTCCTCGGGGCGCGTCTTGCTTGGGCCTCTCTCCTGGAGGCCCTCTGTCAGACCCAGTGTTGACATGTGGCAAGACTCTCCTCGGGGCGCGTCTTGCTTGGGCCTCTCTCCTGGAGGTGCTCAGTCAGACCCAGTGTTGACATGTGGCAAGACGCTCCTCGGCACGCGTCTTGCTTGGGCTTCTCTCCTGGAGGCCCTCAGTCAGACCACATTGTTGACATGTTGCAAGACGCTCCTCGGGGTGCGTCTTGCTTGGGCCTCTCTCCTGGAGGCGCTCAGTCAGACCGAGTGCTGACATAAGGCAAGACGGTCCTCGGGGCGCGTCTTGCTGGGGCCTCTCTCCTGGAGGCGCTCAGTCAGACCCAGTGCTTACATTTGGCAAGACGCTCCTCGGGGCGCGTCCTGCTTGGGCCTCTCTCCTGGAGGCCCTCTGTCAGCCCCAGTGTTGACATGTGTCAAGACGCTCCTCGGGGTGCGTCTTGCTTGGGCCTCTCTCCTGGAGGCGCTCAGTCAGACCGAGTGCTGACATGTGGCAAGACGCTCCTCGGGGCGCGTCTTGCTTGGGCTTCTCTCCTGGAGGCCCTCAGTAAGACCCATTGTTGACATGTGGCAAGACACTCCTCGGGACGCGTCTTGCTTGGGCTTCTCTCCTGGAGGCCCTCAGTCAGACTCATTGTTGACATGTGGCAAGACACTCCTCGGGACGCGTCTTGCTTGGGCCTCTCTCCTGGAGGCGCTCAGTCAGACCGAGTGCTGACATAAGGCAAGACGCTCCTCGGGGCGCGTCTTGCTGGGGCCTCTCTCCTGGAGGCGCTCAGTCAGACCCAGTGCTTACATGTGGCAAGACGCTCCTCGGGGCGCGTCTTGCTGGGGCTTCTCTCCTGGAGGCGTTCAGTCAGACCGAGTGCTGACATGTGGCAAGACACTCCTCGGGACGCGTCTTGCTTGGGCTTCTCTCCTGGAGGCCCTCAGTCAGACTCATTGTTGACATGTGGCAAGACGCTCCTCGGGGCGCGTCTTGCTTGGGCCTCTCTCCTGGAGGCGCTCAGTCAGACCCAGTGGTGACATGTGGCAAGACGCTCCTCGGGGCGCGTCTTGCTTGGGCCTCTCTCCTGGAGACGCTCAGTGAGACCCACTGTTGACATGTGACAAGACGCTCCTCGGGGCGAGTCTTGCTTGGGCTTCTCTCATGGAGGCCCTCAGTCAGACTCATTGTTGACATGTGGCAAGATGCTCCTCGGGGCGCGTCTTGCTTGGGGCCTCTCTCCTGGAGGCGCACAGTCAGACAGAGTGCTGACATGTGGCCAGACGCTCCTCGGGGCGCATCTTGTTGGGGCCTCTCTCCTGGAGGCGCTCAGTCAGACCGAGTGCTGACATGTGGCAAGACGCTCCTCGGGGCGCGTCTTGCTTGGGCTTCTCTCCTGGAGGCCCTCAGTCAGACCCATTGTTTACATGTTGCAAGACGCTCCTCGGGGCGCATCTGGCTTGGGCCTCTCTCCTGGAGGCCCTCTGTCAGCCCCAGTGTTGACATGTGTCAAGACGCTCCTCGGGGCGAGTCTTGCTTGGGCCTCTCTCCTGGAGGTGCTCAGTCAGACCCAGTGTTGACGTGGTGCAAGACGCTCCTCGGGGCGCGTCTTGCTTGGGCTTCTCTCTTGGAGGCCCTCAGTCAGACCCATTGTTGACATGTGGCAAGACGCTCCTCGGGGCGCGTCTTGCTTGGGCTTCTCTCCTGGAGGCCCTCAGTCAGACCCATTGTTGACATGTGGCAAGACGCTCCTCGAGGCGCGTCTTGCTTGGGCCTCTCTCCTGGAGGCGCTCAGTCAGACCGAGTGCTGACATAAGGCAAGACGCTCCTCGGGGCGCGTCTTGCTGGGGCCTCTCTCCTGGAGGCGCTCAGTCAGACCCAGTGCTTACATGTGGCAAGACGCTCCTCGGGGTGTGTCTTGCTGGGGCTTCTCTCCTGGAGGCGTTCAGTCAGACCGAGTGCTGACATGTGGCAAGGAGCTCCTCGGGGCGCGTCTTGCTTGGGCTTCTCTCCTGGAGGCGTTCAGTCAGACCGAGTGCTGACATGTGGTAAGACGCTCCTCGGGGCGCGTCTTGCTGGGGCTTCTCTCCTGGAGGTGCTCAGTCAGACCCAGTGCTTACATGTGGCAAGACGCTCCTCGGGGCGCGTCTTGCTTGGGCCTCTCTCCTGGAGGCGCTCAGTCAGACCCAGTGGTGACACGTGGCAAGACGCTCTTCGGGGAGCGTCTTGCTTGGGCCTCTCTCCTGGAGACGCTCAGTCAGACCCAGTGTTGACACGTGGCAAGACGCTCCTCGGGGCGCGTCTTGCTTGGGCCTCTTTCCTGGAGGCGCTCAGTCAGACCGAGTGCTGACATGCAGCAAGACGCTCCTCAGGGCGCGTCTTGCTTGGGCTTCTCTCCTGGAGGCCCTCAGTCAGACCCATTGTTGACATTTGGCAAGACGCTCCTCGGGGCGCATCTTGCTTGGGCCTCTCTCCTGGAGGCGCTCAGTCAGACCGAGTGCTGACATGTGGCAAGACACTCCTCGGGGCGCATCTTGCTTGGGCTTCTCTCCTGGAGGCCCTCAGTCAGACTCATTGTTGACATGTGGCAAGACGCTCCTCGGGGCGCGTCTTGCTTGGGCCTCTCTCCTGGAGGCCCTCTGTCAGACCCAGTGTTGACATGTGGCAAGACGCTCCTCGGGGCGCGTCTTGCTTGGGCCTCTCTCCTGGAGGTGCTCAGTCAGACCCAGTGTTGACATGTGGCAAGACGCTCCTCGGGGCGCGTCTTGCTTGGGCTTCTCTCCTGGAGGCCCTCAGTCAGACCCATTGTTTACATGTGGCAAGACGCTCCTAGGGGCGCATCTTGCTTGGGCCTCTCTCCTGGAGGCGCTCAGTCAGACCGAGTGCTGACATGTGGCAAGACGCTCCTCGGGGCGCGTCTTGCTGGGCCTTCTCTCCTGGAGGCGCTCAGTCAGACCCAGTGTTGACATGTGACAAGACGCGCACCGAGGAGCGTCTTGCTTGGGCCTCTCTCCTGGAGGCCCTCTGTCAGACCCATTGTTGACATGTGGCAAGACGCTCCTCGGGGCGCGTCTTGCTTGGGCCTCTCTCCTGGAGGCGCTCAGTCAGACCGAGTGCTGACATAAGGCAAGATGCTCCTCGGGGCGCGTCTTGCTGTGGCCTCTCTCCTGGAGGCGCTCAATAAGACCCAGTGGTGACACGTGGCAAGACGCTCCTCGGGGCGCGTCTTGCTTGGGCTTCTCTCCTGGAGGCCCGCAGTCAGACCCATTGTTGACATGTGGCAAGACGCTCCTCGGGGTGCGTCTTGCTTGGGCCTCTCTCCTGGAGGCGCTCAGTCAGACCGAGTGCTGACATAAGGCAAGACGGTCCTCGGGGCGCGTCTTGCTTGGGCCTCTCTCCTGGAGGCCCTCTGTCAGCCCCAGTGTTGACATGTGTCAAGACGCTCCTCGGGGTGCGTCTTGCTTGGGCCTCTCTCCTGGAGGCCCTCTGTCAGCCCCAGTGTTGACATGTGTCAAGACGCTCCTCGGGGTGCGTCTTGCTTGGGCCTCTCTCCTGGAGGCGCTCAGTCAGACCGAGTGCTGACATGTGGCAAGACGCTCCTCGGGGCGCGTCTTGCTTGGGCTTCTCTCCTGGAGGCCCTCAGTCAGACCCATTGTTGACATGTGGCAAGACACTCCTCGGGACGCGTCTTGCTTGGGCTTCTCTCCTGGAGGCCCTCAGTCAGACTCATTGTTGACATGTGGCAAGACACTCCTCGGGACGCGTCTTGCTTGGGCCTCTCTCCTGGAGGCGCTCAGTCAGACCGAGTGCTGACATAAGGCAAGACGCTCCTCGGGGCGCGTCTTGCTGGGGCCTCTCTCCTGGAGGCGCTCAGTCAGACCCAGTGCTTACATGTGGCAAGACGCTCCTCGGGGCGCGTCTTGCTGGGGCTTCTCTCCTGGAGGCGTTCAGTCAGACCGAGTGCTGACATGTGGCAAGACACTCCTCGGGACGCGTCTTGCTTGGGCTTCTCTCCTGGAGGCCCTCAGTCAGACTCATTGTTGACATGTGGCAAGACGCTCCTCGGGGCGCGTCTTGCTTGGGCCTCTCTCCTGGAAGCGCTCAGTCAGACCCAGTGGTGACATGTGGCAAGACGCTCCTCTGGGCGCGTCTTGCTTGGGCCTCTCTCCTGGAGACGCTCAGTGAGACCCACTGTTGACACGTGACAAGACGCTCCTCGGGGCGTGTCTTGCTTGGGCTTCTCTCATGGAGGCCCTCAGTCAGACCCATTGTTGATATGTGGCAAGACGCTCCTCGGGGCGCGTCTTGCTTGGGCCTCTCTCCTGGAGGCGCTCAGTCAGACCGAGTGCTGACATGTGGCAAGACGCTCCTCGGGGCGCGTCTTGCTTGGGCTTCTCTCATGGAGGCCCTCAGTCAGACCCATTGTTGATATGTGGCAAGACGCTCCTCGGGGCGAGTCTTGCTTGGGCCTCTCTCCTGGAGGTGCTCAGTCAGACCCAGTGTTGACATGGTGCAAGACGCTCCTCGGGGCGCGTCTTGCTTGGGCTTCTCTCCTGGAGGCCCTCAGTCAGACCCATTGTTGACATGTGGCAAGACGCTCCTCGGGGCGCATCTTGCTTGGGCCTCTCTCCTGGAGGCGCTCAGTCAGACCGAGTGCTGACATGTGGCAAGACACTCCTCGGGGCGCATCTTGCTTGGGCTTCTCTCCTGGAGGCCCTCAGTCAGACTCATTGTTGACATGTGGCAAGACGCTCCTCGGGGCGCGTCTTGCTTGGGCCTCTCTCCTGGAGGCCCTCTGTCAGACCCAGTGTTGACATGTGGCAAGACGCTCCTCGGGGCGCGTCTTGCTTGGGCCTCTCTCCTGGAGGTGCTCAGTCAGACCCAGTGTTGACATGTGGCAAGACGCTCCTCGGGGCGCGTCTTGCTTGGGCTTCTCTCCTGGAGGCCCTCAGTCAGACCCATTGTTTACATGTGGCAAGACGCTCCTAGGGGCGCATCTTGCTTGGGCCTCTCTCCTGGAGGCGCTCAGTCAGACCGAGTGCTGACATGTGGCAAGACGCTCCTCGGGGCGCGTCTTGCTGGGCCTTCTCTCCTGGAGGCGCTCAGTCAGACCCAGTGTTGAGATGTGACAAGACGCGCACCGAGGAGCGTCTTGCTTGGGCCTCTCTCCTGGAGGCCCTCTGTCAGACCCATTGTTGACATGTGGCAAGACGCTCCTCGGGGCGCGTCTTGCTTGGGCCTCTCTCCTGGAGGCGCTCAGTCAGACCGAGTGCTGACATAAGGCAAGATGCTCCTCGGGGCGCGTCTTGCTGTGGCCTCTCTCCTGGAGGCGCTCAATAAGACCCAGTGGTGACACGTGGCAAGACGCTCCTCGGGGCGCGTCTTGCTTGGGCTTCTCTCCTGGAGGCCCTCAGTCAGACCCATTGTTGACATGTGGCAAGACGCTCCTCGGGGTGCGTCTTGCTTGGGCCTCTCTCCTGGAGGCGCTCAGTCAGACCGAGTGCTGACATAAGGCAAGACGGTCCTCGGGGCGCGTCTTGCTTGGGCCTCTCTCCTGGAGGCCCTCTGTCAGCCCCAGTGTTGACATGTGTCAAGACGCTCCTCGGGGTGCGTCTTGCTTGGGCCTCTCTCCTGGAGGCCCTCTGTCAGCCCCAGTGTTGACATGTGTCAAGACGCTCCTCGGGGTGCGTCTTGCTTGGGCCTCTCTCCTGGAGGCGCTCAGTCAGACCGAGTGCTGACATGTGGCAAGACGCTCCTCGGGGCGCGTCTTGCTTGGGCTTCTCTCCTGGAGGCCCTCAGTCAGACCCATTGTTGACATGTGGCAAGACACTCCTCGGGACGCGTCTTGCTTGGGCTTCTCTCCTGGAGGCCCTCAGTCAGACTCATTGTTGACATGTGGCAAGACACTCCTCGGGACGCGTCTTGCTTGGGCCTCTCTCCTGGAGGCGCTCAGTCAGACCGAGTGCTGACATAAGGCAAGACGCTCCTCGGGGCGCGTCTTGCTGGGGCCTCTCTCCTGGAGGCGCTCAGTCAGACCCAGTGCTTACATGTGGCAAGACGCTCCTCGGGGCGCGTCTTGCTGGGGCTTCTCTCCTGGAGGCGTTCAGTCAGACCGAGTGCTGACATGTGGCAAGACACTCCTCGGGACGCGTCTTGCTTGGGCTTCTCTCCTGGAGGCCCTCAGTCAGACTCATTGTTGACATGTGGCAAGACGCTCCTCGGGGCGCGTCTTGCTTGGGCCTCTCTCCTGGAGGCGCTCAGTCAGACCCAGTGGTGACATGTGGCAAGACGCTCCTCGGGGCGCGTCTTGCTTGGGCCTCTCTCCTGGAGACGCTCAGTGAGACCCACTGTTGACACGTGACAAGACGCTCCTCGGGGCGTGTCTTGCTTGGGCTTCTCTCATGGAGGCCCTCAGTCAGACCCATTGTTGATATGTGGCAAGACGCTCCTCGGGGCGCGTCTTGCTTGGGCCTCTCTCCTGGAGGCGCTCAGTCAGACCGAGTGCTGACATGTGGCAAGACGCTCCTCGGGGCGCGTCTTGCTTGGGCTTCTCTCATGGAGGCCCTCAGTCAGACCCATTGTTGATATGTGGCAAGACGCTCCTCGGGGCGAGTCTTGCTTGGGCCTCTCTCCTGGAGGTGCTCAGTCAGACCCAGTGTTGACATGGTGCAAGACGCTCCTCGGGGCGCGTCTTGCTTGGGCTTCTCTCTTGGAGGCCCTCAGTCAGACCCATTGTTGACATGTGGCAAGACGCTCCTCGGGGCGCATCTTGCTTGGGCCTCTCTCCTGGAGGCCCTCTGTCAGCCCCAGTGTTGACATGTGTCAAGACGCTCCTCGGGGTGCGTCTTGCTTGGGCCTCTCTCCTGGAGTCGCTCAGTCAGACCGAGTGCTGACATGTGGCAAGACGCTCCTCGGGGCGCGTCTTGCTTGGGCTTCTCTCATGGAGGCCCTCAGTCAGACCCATTGTTGATATGTGGCAAGACGCTCCTCGGGGCGCGTCTTGCTTGAGCCTCTCTCCTGGAGATGCTCAGTCAGACACAGTGTTGACACGTGACAAGACGCTCCTCGGGGCGCGTCTTGCTTGGGCTTCTCTCATGGAGGCCCTCAGTCAGACCCATTGTTGATAAGTGGCAAGACGCTCCTCGGGGCGCGTCTTGCTTGGGCCTCTCTCCTGGAGGCGCTCAGTCAGACCGAGTGCTGACATGTGGCAAGACGCTCCTCGGGGCGCGTCTTGCTTGGGCTTCTCTCCTGGAGGCCCTCAGTCAGACCCATTGTTTACATGTGGCAAGACGCTCCTCGGGGCGCGTCTTGCTTGTGCTTCTCTCCTGGAGGCCCTCAGTCAGACCCATTGTTTACATGTGGCAAGACGCTCCTCGGGGCGCATCTTGCTTGGGCCTCTCTCCTGGAGGCCCTATGTCAGCCCCAGTGTTGACATGTGTCAAGACGCTCCTCGGGGCGCGTCTTGCTGGGGCCTCTGTCCTGGAGGCGCTCAGTCAGACCCAGTGGTGACATGTGGCAAGACGCTCCTCGGGGCGCGTCTTGCTTGGGCTTCTCTCATGGAGGCCCTCAGTCAGACCCATTGTTGATATGTGGCAAGACGCTCCTCGGGGCGCGTCTTGCTTGGGCCTCTCTCCTGGAGGCGCTCAGTCAGACCGAGTGCTGACATGTGGCAAGACGCTCCTCGGGGCGCGTCTTGCTTGGGCTTCTCTCCTGGAGGCCCTCAGTCAGACCCATTGTTTACATGTGGCAAGACGCTCCTTTGGGCGCATCTTGCTTGGGCTTCTCTCCTGGAGAGAGGCCCAAGCAAGACGCGCCCCGAGGAGCGTCTTGCGACATATCAACAATGGGTCTGACTGAGGGCCTCCATGAGAGAAGCCCAAGCAAGACACGCCCCGAGGAGCGTCTTGTCACGTGTCAACACTGGTTCTGACTGAGCGTCTCCAGGAGAGAGGCCCAAGCAAGACGCGCCCCGAGGAGCGTCTTACCACATGTCACCACTGGGTCTGACTGAGCGCCTCCAGGAGAGAGGCCCAAGCAAGACACGCCCCGAGGAGCGTCTTGTCACGTGTCAACACTGGTTCTGACTGAGCGTCTCCAGGAGAGAAGCCCAAGCAAGACGCGCCCCGAGGAGCGTCTTGTCACGTGTCAACACTGGTTCTGACTGAGCGTCTCCAGGAGAGAGGCCCAAGCAAGACGCGCCCCGAGGAGCGTCTTGCCTTATGTCAGCACTCGTTCTGACTGAGCGCCTCCAGGAGAGAGGCCCAAGCAAGACGCGCCCCGAGGAGCGTCTTGCCACATGTCAACAATGAGTCTGACTGAGGGCCTCCAGGAGAGAAGCCCAAGCAAGACGCGCCCCGAGGAACGTCTTGCCACATGTCAGCACTCGGTCTGACTGAACGCCTCCAGGAGAGAAGCCCCAGCAAGACGCGCCCCGAGGAGCGTCTTGTCACATGTCAACACTGGGTCTGACTGAGCGCCTCCAGGAGAGAAGCCCCAGCAAGACGCGCCCCGAGGAGCGTCTGGCCACATGTCAGCACTCTGTCTGACTGTGCGCCTCCAGGAGAGAGGCCCCAAGCAAGACGCGCCCCGAGGAGCTCCTTGCCACATGTCAGCACTCGGTCTGACTGAACGCCTCCAGGAGAGAAGCCCCAGCAAGACACACCCCGAGGAGCGTCTTGCCACATGTAAGCACTGGGTCTGACTGAGCGCCTCCAGGAGAGAGGCCCCAGCAAGACGCGCCCCGAGGAGCGTCTTGCCTTATGTCAGCACTCGGTCTAAATGAGCGCCTCCAGGAGAGAGGCCCAAGCAAGACGCGCCCCGAGGAGCGTCTTACCACGTGTCAACACTGGGTCTGATTGAGGGCCTCCAGGAGAGAGGCCCAAGCAAGACGCGCCCCGAGGAGCATCTTGCCACATGTCAACAATGGGTCTGACAGAGGGCCTCCAGGAGAGATGCCCAAGCAATACGTGCCCCGAGGAGCGTGTTGCCACATGTCACCACTGGGTCTGACTGAGCGCCTCCAGGAGAGAGGCCCAAGCAAGACGCGCCCCGAGGAGCGTCTTGCCATGTGTCACCACTGGGTCTGATTGAGCGCCTCCAGGAGAGAGGCCACAGCAAGACGCGCCCCGAGGAGCATCTTGCCTTATGTCAGCACTCGGTCTGACTGAGCGCCTCCAGGAGATAGGCCCAAGCAAGACGCGCCCCGAGGAGCGTCTTGCCACATGTCAACAATGAGTCTGACTGAGGGCCTCCAGGAGAGAAGCCCAAGCAAGACGCGCCCCGAGGAACGTCTTGCCACATGTCAGCACTCGGTCTGACTAAACGCCTCCAGGAGAGAAGCCCCAGCAAGACGCGCCCCGAGGAGCGTCTTGTCACATGTCAACACTGGGTCTGACTGAGCGCCTCCAGGAGAGAAGCCCCAGCAAGACGCGCCCCGAGGAGCGTCTGGCCACATGTCAGCACTCTGTCTGACTGTGCGCCTCCAGGAGAGAGGCCCCAAGCAAGACGCGCCCCGAGGAGCTCCTTGCCACATGTCAGCACTCGGTCTGACTGAACGCCTCCAGGAGAGAAGCCCCAGCAAGACACACCCCGAGGAGCGTCTTGCCACATGTAAGCACTGGGTCTTACTGAGCGCCTCCAGGAGAGAGGCCCCAGCAAGATGCGCCCCGAGGAGCGTCTTGCCTTATGTCAGCACTCGGTCTAAATGAGCGCCTCCAGGAGAGAGGCCCAAGCAAGATGCGCCCCGAGGAGCGTCTTGCCACATGTCAACAATGGGTCTGACTGAGGGCCTCCAGGAGAGAAGCCCAAGCAAGACGCGCCCCGAGGAGCGTCTTGCCACATGTCGACAATGGGTATGACTGAGGGCCTCCAAGAGAGAAGCCCAAGCAAGACGCGCCCCGAGGAGCGTCTTGCACCATGTCAACACTGGGTCTGACTGAGCACCTCCAGGAGAGAGGCCCAAGCAAGACTCGCCCCGAGGAGCGTCTTGACTCATGTCAACACTGGGGCTGACAGAGGGCCTCCAGGAGAGAGGCCCCAGCAAGACGCGCCCCGAGGAGCGTCTGGCCACATGTCAGCACTCTGTCTGACTGTGCGCCTCCAGGAGAGAGGCCCCAAGCAAGACGCGCCCCGAGGAGCATCTTGCCACATGTCAACAATGAGTCTGACTGAGGGCCTCCAGGAGAGAAGCCCAAGCAAGACGCGCCCCGAGGAGCGTCTTGCCACATGTCAGCACTCGGTCTGACTGAACGCCTCCAGGAGAGAAGCCCCAGCAAGACGCGCCCCGAGGAGCGTCTTGCCACATGTCAGCACTCGGTCTGACTGAGCTCCTCCAGGAGAGAGGCCCAAGCAAGATGCGCCGCGAGGAGCGTCTTGCCACATGTAAACAATGGGTCTGACTGAGGGCCTCCAAGAGAGAAGCCCAAGCAAGACGCGCCCCGAGGAGCGTCTTGCCACATGTCACCACTGGGTCTGACCGAGCGCCTCCAGGAGAGAGGCCCAAGCAAGACGCGCCCCGAGGAGCGTCTTGCCACATAACAACAATGGGTCCGACTGAGGGCCTCCATGAGAGAAGCCTAAGCAAGACGCGCCCCGAGGAGCGCCTTGTCACGTGTCAACACTGGGTCTGACTGAGCATCTCCAGGAGAGAGGCCCAAGCAAGACGCGCCCCGAAGAGCGTCTTGCCACATGTCACCACTGGGTCTGACTGAGCGCCTCCAGGAGAGAGGCCCAAGCAAGACGCGCCCCGAGGAGCGTCTTGCCACATGTAAGCACTGGGTCTGACTGAGCGCCTCCAGGAGAGAGGCCCCAGCAAGACACGCCCTGAGGAGCGTCTTGCCTTATGTCAGCACTCGGTCTGACTGAGCGCCTCCAGGAGAGAGGCCAAGCAAGACGCGCCCCGAGGAGCATCTTGCCACATGTCACCACTGGGTCTGACTGAGCGCCTCCAGGAGAGAGGCCCCAGCAAGACGCGCCCCGAGGAGCGTCTTGCCACATGTCAACAATGAGTCTGACTGAGGGCCTCCAGGAGAGAAGCCCAAGCAAGACGCGTCCCGAGGAGCGTCTTGCCACATGTCAGCACTCGGTCTGACTGAACGCCTCCAGAAGAGAAGCCCCAGCAAGACGCTCCCCGAGGAGCGTCTTGCCACATGTAAGCACTGGGTCTGACTGAGCGCCTCCAGGAGAGAGGCCCAAGCAAGACGCGCCCCGAGGAGCGTCTTGCCACATGTCAACAATGGGTCTGACTGAGGGCCTCCAGGAGAGAAGCCCAAGCAATATGCGCCCAAAGGAGCGTCTTGCCACATGTAAACAATGGGTCTGACTGAGGGCCTCCAGGAGAGAAGCCCAAGCAAGACGCGCCCCGAGGAGCGTCTTGCCACATGTCAGCACTCGGTCTGACTGAGCGCCTTCAGGAGAGAGGCTCAAGCAAGACGCGCCCCGAGGAGCGTCTTGCCACATGTCAACAATGGGTCTGACTGAGATCCTCCAAGAGAGAAGCCCAAGCAAGATGCGCCCCGAGGAGCGTCTTGCACCATGTCAACACTGGGTCTGACTGAGCACCTCCAGCAGAGAGGCCCAAGCAAGACTCGCCCCGAGGAGCGTCTTGCCACATATCAACAATGGCTCTGACTGAAGGCATCCATGAGAGAAGCCCAAGCAAGACGCGCCCCGAGGAGCGTCTTGCCACATGTCAGCACTCGGTCTGACTGAGCGCCTCCAGGAGAGAGTTCCAAGCAAGACGCGCCCCGAGGAGCGTCTTGCCACATATCAACAATGGGTCTGACTGAGGGCCTCCATGAGAGAAGCCCAAGCAAGACATGCCCCGAGGAGCGTCTTGTCACGTGTCAACACTGGTTCTGACTGAGCGTCTCCAGGAGAGAGGTCCAAGCAAGACGCGCCCCGAGGAGCGTCTTGCCACATGTCACCACTGGGTCTGACTGAGCGCCTCCAGGAGAGAGGCCCAAGCAAGACACGCCCCGAGGAGCGTCTTGTCACGTGTCAACACTGGTTCTGACTGAGCGTCTCCAGGAGAGAAGCCCAAGCAAGACGCGCCCCGAGGAGCGTCTTGTCACGTGTCAACACTGGTTCTGACTGAGCGTCTCCAGGAGAGAGGCCCAAGCAAGACGCGCCCCGAGGAGCGTCTTGCCACATGTAAGCACTGGGTCTGACTGAGCGCCTCCAGGAGAGAGGCCCCAGCAAGACGCGCCCCGAGGAGCGTCTTGCCTTATGTCAGCACTCTGTCTGACTGAGCGCCTCCAGGAGAGATGCCCAAGCAAGACGCGCCCCGAGGAGCGTCTTGCCACATGTCAACAATGGGTCTGACTGAGGGCCTCCAGGAGAGAAGCCCAAGCAAGACGCGCCCCGGGGAGCGTCTTGCCACATGTCAACAATGGGTCTGACTGAGGGCCTCCAAGAGAGAAGCCCAAGCAAGACGCGCCCCGAGGAGCGTCTTGCACCATGTCAACACTGGGTCTGACTGAGCACCTCCAGGAGAGAGGCCCAAGCAAGACTCGCCCCGAGGAGTGTCTTGCCACATATCAACAATGGGTCTGACTGAGGGCCTCCATGAGAGAAGCCCAAGCAAGACGCGCCCCGAGGAGCGTCTTGCCCCATGTCAGCACTCGGTCTGACTGAGCACCTCCAGGAGAGAGGCCCAAGAAAGACGCGCCCCGAGGAGCGTCTTGCCACATATCAACAATGGGTCTGACTGAGGGCCTCCATGAGAGAAGCCCAAGCAAGACGCGCCCCGAGGAGCGTCTTGTCACATGTCACCACTGGGTCTGACTGAGCGCCTCCAGGAGAGAGGCCCAAGCAAGATGCGCCCCGAGGAGCGTCTTGCCACATGTCACCACTGGGTCTGACTGAGCGCCTCCAGGAGAGAGGCCCAAGCAAAACGCGCCCCGAGGAGCGTCTTGCCACATGTCAACAATGAGTCTGACTGAGGGCCTCGAGGAGAGAAGCCCAAGCAAGACGCGTCCCGAGAAGCGTCTTGCCACATGTCGGCACTCGGTCTGACTGAACGCCTCTAGGAGAGAAGCCCCAGCAAGACGCGCCCCGAGGAGCGTCTTGCCACATATCAACAATGGGGCTGACAGAGGGCCTCCAGGAGAGAGGCCCAAGCAAGACGCTCCCCGAGGAGTGTCTTGCCACATGTCACCACTGGGTCTGACTGAGCGCCTCCAGGAGAGAGGCCCAAGCAAGACGCGCCCCGAGGAGCGTCATGCCACATGTCACTACTCAGTCTGACTGAGCGCCTCCAGGAGAGAGGCCCAAGCAAGACGCGCCCCGAGGAGCGTCTTACCACGTGTCAACACTGGGTCTGATTGAGGGCCTCCAGGAGAGAGGCCAAAGCAAGACGCGCCCCGAGGAGCATCTTGCCACATGTCAACAATGGGTCTGACAGAGGGCCTCCAGGAGAGATGCACAAGCAATACGCGCCCCGAGGAGCGTGTTGCCACATGTCACCACTGGGTCTGACTGAGCGCCTCCAGGAGAGAGGCCCAAGCAAGACGCGCCCCGAGGAGCGTCTTGCCACGTGTCACCACTGGGTCTGATTGAGCGCCTCCAGGAGAGAGGCCACAGCAAGACGCGCCCCGAGGAGCATCTTGCCTTATGTCAACACTCGGTCTGACTGAGCGCCTCCAGGAGAGAGGCCCAAGCAAGACGCGCCCCGAGGAGCGTCTTGCCACATGTCAACAATGGGTCTGACAGAGGGCCTCCAGGAGAGAGGCCCAAGCAAGACGCTCCTCGGGGCGCGTCTTGTCACATGTCAACACTGGGTCTGACTGAGGGCCTCCAGGAGAGAAGCCCAAGCAAGACGCGCCCCTAGGAGCGTCTTGCCACATGTCAGCACTCGGTCTGACTGAGCGCCTCCAGGAGAGAGGCCCAAGCAAGACGCACCCCAAGGAGCGTCTTGCCACATGTCAACAATGGGTCTGACTGAGGGCCTCCAGGAGAGAAGCCCAAGCAAGACGCGCCCCGAGGAGCGTCTTGCCACATGTCAGCACTCTGTCTGTCTGTGCGCCTCCAGGAGAGAGGCCCAAGCAAGACGCGCCCCGAGGAGCGTCTTGCCACATGTCAACAATGAGTCTGACTGAGGGCCTCCAGGAGAGAAGCCCAAGCAAGACGCGCCCCGAGGAGCGTCTTGCCACATGTCAGCACTCGGTCTGACTGAACGCCTCCAGGAGAGAAGCCCCAGCAAGACGCGCCCCGAGGAGCGTCTTGTCACATGTCAACACTGGGTCTGACTGAGCGCCTCCAGGAGAGAAGCCCCAGCAAGACGCGCCCCGAGGAGCGTCTGGCCACATGTCAGCACTCTGTCTGACTGTGCGCCTCCAGGAGAGAGGCCCCAAGCAAGACGCGCCCCGAGGAGCTCCTTGCCACATATCAGCACTCGGTCTGACTGAACGCCTCCAGGAGAGAAGCCCCAGCAAGACACACCCCGAGGAGCGTCTTGCCACATGTAAGCACTGGGTCTGACTGAGCGCCTCCAGGAGAGAGGCCCCAGCAAGACGCGCCCCGAGGAGCGTCTTGCCTTATGTCAGCACTCGGTCTAAATGAGTGCCTCCAGGAGAGAGGCCCAAGCAAGACGCGCCCCGAGGAGCGTCTTGCCACATGTCAACAATGGGTCTGACTGAGGGCCTCCAGGAGAGAAGCCCAAGCAAGACGCGCCCGAGGAGCGTCTTGCCACATGTCGACAATGGGTCTGACTGAGGGCCTCCAAGAGAGAAGCCCAAGCAAGACGCGCCCCGAGGAGCGTCTTGCACCATGTCAACACTGGGTCTGACTGAGCACCTCCAGGAGAGAGGCCCAAGCAAGACTCGCCCCGAGGAGCGTCTTGACTCATGTCAACACTGGGGCTGACAGAGGGCCTCCAGGAGAGAGGCCCAAGCAAGATGCGCCGCGAGGAGCGTCTTGCCACATGTAAACAATGGGTCTGACTGAGGGCCTCCAGGAGAGAGGCCCCAGCAAGACGCGCCCCGAGGAGCGTCTGGCCACATGTCAGCACTCTGTCTGACTGTGCGCCTCCAGGAGAGAGGCCCCAAGCAAGACGCGCCCCGAGGAGCATCTTGCCACATGTCAACAATGAGTCTGACTGAGGGCCTCCAGGAGAGAAGCCCAAGCAAGACGCGCCCCGAGGAGCGTCTTGCCACATGTCAGCACTCGGTCTGACTGAACGCCTCCAGGAGAGAAGCCCCAGCAAGACGCGCCCCGAGGAGCGTCATGCCACATGTCAGCACTCGGTCTGACTGAGCTCCTCCAGGAGAGAGGCCCAAGCAAGATGCGCCCGGAGGAGCGTCTTGCCACATGTAAACAATGGGTCTGAATGAGGGCCTCCAAGAGAGAAGCCCAAGCAAGACGCGCCCCGAGGAGCGTCTTGCCACATGTCACCACTGGGTCTGACCGAGCGCCTCCAGGAGAGAGGCCCAAACAAGACGCGCCCCGAGGAGCGTCTTGCCACATAACAACAATGGGTCCGACTGAGGGCCTCCATGAGAGAAGCCCAAGCAAGACGCGCCCCGAGGAGCGCCTTGTCACGTGTCAACACTGGGTCTGACTGAGCATCTCCAGGAGAGAGGCCCAAGCAAGACGCGCCCCGAAGAGCGTCTTGCCACATGTCACCACTGGGTCTGACTGAGTGCCTCCAGGAGAGAGGCCCAAGCAAGACGCGCCCCGAGGAGCGTCTTGCCACATGTAAGCACTGGGTCTGACTGAGCGCCTCCAGGAGAGAGGCCCCAGCAAGACACGCCCTGAGGAGCGTCTTGCCTTATGTCAGCACTCGGTCTGACTGAGCGCCTCCAGGAGAGAGGCCCAAGCAAGACGCGCCCCGAGGAGCGTCTTGCCACATGTCAACAATGGGTCTGACTGAGCGCCTCCAGGAGAGAGGCCCAAGCAAGACGCGCCCCGAGGAGCGTCTTGCCACATGTCACCACTGGGTCTGACTGAGCGCCTCCAGGAGAGAGGCCCAAGCAAGACGCGCCCCGAGGAGCGTCTTGCCACATGTCAACAATGAGTCTGACTGAGGGCCTCCAGGAGAGAAGCCCAAGCAAGACGCGTCCCGAGGAGCGTCTTGCCACATGTCAGCACTCGGTCTGACTGAACGCCTCCAGAAGAGAAGCCCCAGCAAGACGCGCCCCGAGGAGCGTCTTGCCACATGTAAGCACTGGGTCTGACTGAGCGCCTCCAGGAGAGAGGCCCAAGCAAGACGCGCCCCGAGGAGCGTCTTGCCACATGTCAACAATGGGTCTGACTGAGGGCCTCCAGGAGAGAAGCCCAAGCAATATGCGCCCAAAGGAGCGTCTTGCCACATGTAAACAATGGGTCTGACTGAGGGCCTCCAGGAGAGAAGCCCAAGCAAGACGCGCCCCGAGGAGCGTCTTGCCACATGTCAGCACTCGGTCTGACTGAGCGCCTTCAGGAGAGAGGCCCAAGCAAGACGCGCCCCGAGGAGCGTCTTGCCACATGTCAACAATGGGTCTGACTGAGATCCTCCAAGAGAGAAGCCCAAGCAAGATGCGCCCCGAGGAGCGTCTTGCACCATGTCAACACTGGGTCTGACTGAGCACCTCCAGGAGAGAGGCCCAAGCAAGACTCGCCCCGAGGAGCGTCTTGCCACATATCAACAATGGCTCTGACTGAGGGCATCCATGAGAGAAGCCCAATCAAGACGCGCCCCGAGGAGCGTCTTGCCACATGTCAGCACTCGGTCTGACTGAGCGCCTCCAGGAGAGAGGCCCAAGCAAGACGCGCCCCGAGGAGCGTCTTGCCACATATCAACAATGGGTCTGACTGAGGGCCTCCATGAGAGAAGCCCAAGCAAGACATGCCCCAAGGAGCGTCTTGTCACGTGTCAACACTGGTTCTGACTGAGCGTCTCCAGGAGAGAGGCCCAAGCAAGACGCGCCCCGAGGAGCGTCTTGCCACATGTCACCACTGGGTCTGACTGAGCGCCTCCAGGAGAGAGGCCCAAGCAAGACACGCCCCGAGGAGCGTCTTGTCACGTGTCAACACTGGTTCTGACTGAGCGTCTCCAGGAGAGAAGCCCAAGCAAGACGCGCCCCGAGGAGCGTCTTGCCACATGTAAGCACTGGGTCTGACTGAGCACCTCCAGGAGAGAGGCCCCAGCAAGACGCGCCCCGAGGAGCGTCTTGCCTTATGTCAGCACTCTGTCTGACTGAGCGCCTCCAGGAGAGATGCCCAAGCAAGACGCGCCCCGAGGAGCGTCTTGCCACATGTCAACAATGGGTCTGACTGAGGGCCTCCAGGAGAGAAGCCCAAGCAAGACGCGCCCCGGGGAGCGTCTTGCCACATGTCAACAATGGGTCTGACTGAGGGCCTCCAAGAGAGAAGCCCAAGCAAAACGCGCCCCGATGAGCGTCTTGCACCATGTCAACACTGGGTCTGACTGAGCACCTCCAGGAGAGAGGCCCAAGCAAGACTCGCCCCGAGGAGCGTCTTGCCACATATCAACAATGGGTCTGACTGAGGGCCTCCATGAGAGAAGCCCAAGCAAGACGCGCACCGAGGAGCGTCTTGCCCCATGTCAGCACTCGGTCTGACTGAGCGCCTCCAGGAGAGAGGCCCAAGAAAGACGCGCCCCGAGGAGCGTCTTGCCACATATCAACAATGGGTCTGACTGAGGGCCTCCATGAGAGAAGCCCAAGCAAGACGCGCCCCGAGTAGCGTCTTGTCACATGTCACCACTGGGTCTGACTGAGCGCCTCCAGGAGAGAGGCCCAAGCAAGACGCGCCCCGAGGAGCGTCTTGCCACATGTCACCACTGGGTCTGACTGAGCGCCTCCAGGAGAGAGGCCCAAGCAAAACGCGCCCCGAGGAGCGTCTTGCCACATGTCAACAATGAGTCTGACTGAGGGCCTCGAGGAGAGAAGCCCAAGCAAGACGCGTCCCGAGAAGCGTCTTGCCACATGTCGGCACTCGGTCTGACTGAACGCCTCTAGGAGAGAAGCCCCAGCAAGACGCGCCCCGAGGAGCGTCTTGCCACATATCAACAATGGGGCTGACAGAGGGCCTCCAGGAGAGAGGCCCAAGCAAGACGCTCCCCGAGGAGTGTCTTGCCACATGTCACCACTGGGTCTGACTGAGCGCCTCCAGGAGAGAGGCCCAAGCAAGACGCGCCCCGAGGAGCGTCATGCCACATGTCACTACTCAGTCTGACTGAGCGCCTCCAGGAGAGAGGCCCAAGCAAGACGCGCCCCGAGGAGCGTCTTACCACGTGTCAACACTGGGTCTGATTGAGGGCCTCCAGGAGAGAGGCCCAAGCAAGACGCGCCCCGAGGAGCATCTTGCCACATGTCAACAATGGGTCTGACAGAGGGCCTCCAGGAGAGATGCCCAAGCAATACGCGCCCTGAGGAGCGTGTTGCCACATGTCACCACTGGGTCTGACTGAGCGCCTCCAGGAGAGAGGCCCAAGCAAGACGCGCCCCGAGGAGCGTCTTGCCACGTGTCACCACTGGGTCTGATTGAGCGCCTCCAGGAGAGAGGCCACAGCAAGACGCGCCCCGAGGAGCATCTTGCCTTATGTCAGCACTCGGTCTGACTGAGCGCCTCCAGGAGAGAGGCCCAAGCAAGACGCGCCCCGAGGAGCGTCTTGCCACATGTCAACAATGGGTCTGACAGAGGGCCTCCAGGAGGGAGGCCCAAGCAAGACGCTCCTCGGGGCGCGTCTTGTCACATGTCAACACTGGGTCTGACTGAGGGCCTCCAGGAGAGAAGCCCAAGCAAGACGCGCCCCGAGGAGCGTCTTGCCACATGTCAGCACTCGGTCTGACTGAGCGCCTCCAGGAGAGAGGCCCAAGCAAGACGCACCCCAAGGAGCGTCTTGCCACATGTCAACAATGGGTCTGACTGAGGGCCTCCAGGAGAGAAGCCCAAGCAAGACGCGCCCCGAGGAGCGTCTTGCCACATGTCAACACTGGGTCTGACTGAGCACCTCCAGGAGAGAGGCCCAAGCAAGACGCGCCCCGAGGAGAGTCTTGCCACATGTCAACACTGGGTCTGACTGAGCACCTCCAGGAGAGAGGCCCAAGCAAGATGCGCCCCGAGAAGCGTCTTGCCACATGTCAACAATGAGTCTGACTGAGGGCCTCCAGGAGAGAAGCCCAAGCAAGACGCGCCCCGAGGAGTGTCTTGCCACATGTCAGCACTCGGTCTGACTGAGCGCCTCCAAGAGAGAGGCCCAAGCAAGATGCGCCCCGAGGAGCATCTTGCCACATGTCAACAATGGGTCTGACTGAGGGCCTCCAGGAGAGAAGCCCAAGCAAGACGCGCCCTGAGGAGCGTCTTGCCACATGTCAGCACTCTGTCTGTCTGTGCGCCTCCAGGAGAGAGGCCCAAGCAAGACGCGCCCCGAGGAGCGTCTTGCCACATGTCAACAATGAGTCTGACTGAGGGCCTCCAGGAGAGAAGCCCAAGCAAGACGCGCCCCGAGGAGCGTCTTGCCACATGTCAGCACTCGGTCTGACTGAACGCCTCCAGGAGAGAAGCCCCAGCAAGACGCGCCCCGAGGAGCGTCTTGTCACATGTCAACACTGGGTCTGACTGAGCGCCTCCAGGAGAGAGGCCCAAGCAAGACGCGCCCCGAGGAGCGTCTTGCCAACATGTCACCTCTGGGTCTGACTGAGCGCCTCCAGGAGAGAGGCCCAAGCAAGACGCGCCCCGAGGAGCGTCTTGCCACATGTCAACAATGGGTCTGACTGAGGGCCTCCATGAGAGAAGCCCAAGCAAGACGCGCCCCGAGGAGCGTCTTGCCACGTGTCACCACTGGGTCTGACTGAGCGCCTCCAGGAGAGAGGCCCAAGCAAGACGCGCCCCGAGGAGCGTCTTGCCACGTGTCAACACTGGGTCTGACTGAGCGTCTCCAGGAGAGAGGCCCAAGCAAGACGCGCCCCGAGGAGCGTCTTGCCACATGTCACCACTGGGTCTGACTGAGTGCCTCCAGGAGAGAGGCCCAAGCAAGACGCGCCCCGAGGAGCGTCTTGCCACATGTAAGCACTGGGTCTGACTGAGCGCCTCCAGGAGAGAAGCCCCAGCAAGACGCGCCCCGAGGAGCGTCTTGCCACATGTAAGCACTGGGTCTGACTGAGCGCCTCCAGGAGAGAGGCCCCAGCAAGACGCGCCCCGAGGAGCGTCTTGCCTTATGTCAGCACTCGGTCTGACTGAGCGCCTCCAGGAGAGAGGCCCAAGCAAGACGCGCCCCGCGGAGCGTCTTGCCACATGTCAACAATGGGTCTGACTGAGGGCCTCCAGGAGAGAAGCCCAAGCAAGACGCGCCCCGAGGAGCGTCTTGCCACATGTCAGCACTCGGTCTGACTGAGTGACTCCAGGAGAGAGGCCCAAGCAAGACGCACCCCGGGGAGCGTCTTGACACATGTCAACACTGGGGCTGACAGAGGGCCTCCAGGAGAGAGGCCCAAGCAAGATGCGCCCCGAGGAGCGTCTTGCCACATGTAAACAATGGGTCTGACTGAGGGCCTCCAAGAGAGAAGCCCAAGCAAGACGCGTCCCGAGGAGTGTCTTGCCACATGTCAACAATGAGTCTGACTGAGGGCCACCAGGAGAGAAGCCCAAGCAAGACGCGTCCCGAGGAGTGTCTTGCCACATGTCAACAATGGGTCTGACTGAGGGCCTCCAGGAGAGAAGCCCAAGCAAGACGCGCCCCGAGGAGCGTCTTGCCACATGTCAGCACTCGGTCTGACTGAGCGCCTCCAGGAGAGAGGCCCAAGCAAGACGCACCCCGAGGAGCGTCTTGACACATGTCAACACTGGGGCTGACAGAGGGCCTCCAGGAGAGAGGCCCAAGCAAGATGCGCCCTGAGGAGCGTCTTGCCACATGTAAACAATGGGTCTGACTGAGGGCCTCCAGGAGAGAAGCCCAAGCAAGACGCGCCCCGAGGAGCGTCTTGCCACATGTAAGCACTCGGTCTGACTGAGCGCCTCCAGGAGAGAGGCCCAAGCAAGACGCGCCCCGAGGAGCGTCTTGCCACATGTCAACAAGGAGTCTGACTGAGGGCCTCCAGGAGAGAAGCCCAAGCAAGACGCGTCCCGAGGAGCGTCTTGCCACATGTCAGCACTCGGTCTGACTGAACGCCTCCAGAAGAGAAGCCCCAGCAAGACGCTCCTCGGGGAGCGTCTTGCCACATGTAAGCACTGGGTCTGACTGAGCGCCTCCAGGAGAGAGGCCCAAGCAAGACGCGCCCCGAGGAGCGTCTTGCCACATGTCAACAATGGGTCTGACTGAGGGCCTCCAGGAGAGAAGCCCAAGCAATATGCGCCCAAAGGAGCGTCTTGCCACATGTAAACAATGGGTCTGACTGAGGGCCTCCAGGAGAGAAGCCCAAGCAAGACGCGCCCCGAGGAGCGTCTTGCCACATGTCAACACTCGGTCTGACTGAGCGCCTTCAGGAGAGAGGCCCAAGCAAGACGCGCCCCGAGGAGCGTTTTGCCACATGTCAACAATGGGTCTGACTGAGATCCTCCAAGAGAGAAGCCCAAGCAAGATGCGCCCCGAGGAGCGTCTTGCACCATGTCAACACTGGGTCTGACTGAGCACCTCCAGCAGAGAGGCCCAAGCAAGACTCGCCCCGAGGAGCGTCTTGCCACATATCAACAATGGCTCTGACTGAGGGCATCCATGAGAGAAGCCCAAGCAAGACGCGCCCCGAGGAGCGTCTTGCCACATGTCAGCACTCGGTCTGACTGAGCGCCTCCAGGAGAGAGTTCCAAGCAAGACGCGCCCCGAGGAGCGTCTTGCCACATATCAACAATGGGTCTGACTGAGGGCCTCCATGAGAGAAGCCCAAGCAAGACATGCCCCGAGGAGCGTCTTGTCACGTGTCAACACTGGTTCTGACTGAGCGTCTCCAGGAGAGAGGCCCAAGCAAGACGCGCCCCGAGGAGCGTCTTGCCACATGTCACCACTGGGTCTGACTGAGCGCCTCCAGGAGAGAGGCCCAAGCAAGACACGCCCCGAGGAGCGTCTTGTCACGTGTCAACACTGGTTCTGACTGAGCGTCTCCAGGAGAGAAGCCCAAGCAAGACGCGCGCCGAGGAGCGTCTTGTCACGTGTCAACACTGGTTCTGACTGAGCGTTTCCAGGAGAGAGGCCCAAGCAAGACGCGCCCCGAGGAGCGTCTTGCCACATGTCACCACTGGGTCTGACTGAGCGCCTCCAGGAGAGAGGCCCAAGCAAGACACGCCCCGAGGAGCGTCTTGTCACGTGTCAACACTGGTTCTGACTGAGCGTCTCCAGGAGAGAAGCCCAAGCAAGACGCGCCCCGAGGAGCGTCTTGTCACGTGTCAACACTGGTTCTGACTGAGCGTTTCCAGGAGAGAGGCCCAAGCAAGACGCGCCCCGAGGAGCGTCTTGCCACATGTAAGCACTGGGTCTGACTGAGCGCCTCCAGGAGAGAGGCCCCAGCAAGATGCGCCCCGAGGAGCGTCTTGCCTTATGTCAGCACTCTGTCTGACTGAGCGCCTCCAGGAGAGATGCCCAAGCAAGACGCGCCCCGAGGAGCGTCTTGCCACATGTCAACAATGGGTCTGACTGAGGGCCTCCAGGAGAGAAGCCCAAGCAAGACGCGCCCCGGGGAGCGTCTTGCCACATATCAACAATGGGTCTGACTGAGGGCCTCCATGAGAGAAGCCCAAGCAAGACGCGCCCCGAGGAGCGTCTTGTCACATGTCACCACTGGGTCTGACTGAGCGCCTCCAGGAGAGAGGCCCAAGCAAGATGCGCCCCGAGGAGCGTCTTGCCACATGTCACCACTGGGTCTGACTGAGCGCCTCCAGGAGAGAGGCCCAAGCAAAACGCGCCCCGAGGAGCGTCTTGCCACATGTCAACAATGAGTCTGACTGAGGGCCTCGAGGAGAGAAGCCCAAGCAAGACGCGTCCCGAGAAGCGTCTTGCCACATGTCGGCACTCGGTCTGACTGAACGCCTCTAGGAGAGAAGCCCCAGCAAGACGCGCCCCGAGGAGCGTCTTGCCACATATCAACAATGGGGCTGACAGAGGGCCTCCAGGAGAGAGGCCCAAGCAAGACGCTCCCCGAGGAGTGTCTTGCCACATGTCACCACTGGGTCTGACTGAGCGCCTCCAGGAGAGAGGCCCAAGCAAGACGCGCCCCGAGGAGCGTCATGCCACATGTCACTACTCAGACTGACTGAGCGCCTCCAGGAGAGAGGCCCAAGCAAGACGCGCCCCGAGGAGCGTCTTACCACGTGTCAACACTGGGTCTGATTGAGGGCCTCCAGGAGAGATGCCAAAGCAAGACGCGCCCCGAGGAGCATCTTGCCACATGTCAACAATGGGTCTGACAGAGGGCCTCCAGGAGAGATGCACAAGCAATACGCGCCCCGAGGAGCGTGTTGCCACATGTCACCACTGGGTCTGACTGAGCGCCTCCAGGAGAGAGGCCCAAGCAAGACGCGCCCCGAGGAGCGTCTTGCCACGTGTCACCACTGGGTCTGATTGAGCGCCTCCAGGAGAGAGGCCACAGCAAGACGCGCCCCGAGGAGCATCTTGCCTTATGTCAACACTCGGTCTGACTGAGCGCCTCCAGGAGAGAGGCCCAAGCAAGACGCGCCCCGAGGAGCGTCTTGCCACATGTCAACAATGGGTCTGACAGAGGGCCTCCAGGAGAGAGGCCCAAGCAAGACGCTCCTCGGGGCGCGTCTTGTCACATGTCAACACTGGGTCTGACTGAGGGCCTCCAGGAGAGAAGCCCAAGCAAGACGCGCCCCTAGGAGCGTCTTGCCACATGTCAGCACTCGGTCTGACTGAGCGCCTCCAGGAGAGAGGCCCAAGCAAGACGCACCCCAAGGAGCGTCTTGCCACATGTCAACAATGGGTCTGACTGAGGGCCTCCAGGAGAGAAGCCCAAGCAAGACGCGCCCCGAGGAGCGTCTTGCCACATGTCAGCACTCTGTCTGTCTGTGCGCCTCCAGGAGAGAGGCCCAAGCAAGACGCGCCCCGAGGAGCGTCTTGCCACATGTCAACAATGAGTCTGACTGAGGGCCTCCAGGAGAGAAGCCCAAGCAAGACGCGCCCCGAGGAGCGTCTTGCCACATGTCAGCACTCGGTCTGACTGAACGCCTCCAGGAGAGAAGCCCCAGCAAGACGCGCCCCGAGGAGCGTCTTGTCACATGTCAACACTGGGTCTGACTGAGCGCCTCCAGGAGAGAAGCCCCAGCAAGACGCGCCCCGAGGAGCGTCTGGCCACATGTCAGCACTCTGTCTGACTGTGCGCCTCCAGGAGAGAGGCCCCAAGCAAGACGCGCCCCGAGGAGCTCCTTGCCACATGTCAGCACTCGGTCTGACTGAACGCCTCCAGGAGAGAAGCCCCAGCAAGACACACCCCGAGGAGCGTCTTGCCACATGTAAGCACTGGGTCTGACTGAGCGCCTCCAGGAGAGAGGCCCCAGCAAGACGCGCCCCGAGGAGCGTCTTGCCTTATGTCAGCACTCGGTCTAAATGAGTGCCTCCAGGAGAGAGGCCCAAGCAAGACGCGCCCCGAGGAGCGTCTTGCCACATGTCAACAATGGGTCTGACTGAGGGCCTCCAGGAGAGAAGCCCAAGCAAGACGCGCCCGAGGAGCGTCTTGCCACATGTCGACAATGGGTCTGACTGAGGGCCTCCAAGAGAGAAGCCCAAGCAAGACGCGCCCCGAGGAGCGTCTTGCACCATGTCAACACTGGGTCTGACTGAGCACCTCCAGGAGAGAGGCCCAAGCAAGACTCGCCCCGAGGAGCGTCTTGACTCATGTCAACACTGGGGCTGACAGAGGGCCTCCAGGAGAGAGGCCCAAGCAAGATGCGCCGCGAGGAGCGTCTTGCCACATGTAAACAATGGGTCTGACTGAGGGCCTCCAGGAGAGAGGCCCCAGCAAGACGCGCCCCGAGGAGCGTCTGGCCACATGTCAGCACTCTGTCTGACTGTGCGCCTCCAGGAGAGAGGCCCCAAGCAAGACGCGCCCCGAGGAGCATCTTGCCACATGTCAACAATGAGTCTGACTGAGGGCCTCCAGGAGAGAAGCCCAAGCAAGACGCGCCCCGAGGAGCGTCTTGCCACATGTCAGCACTCGGTCTGACTGAACGCCTCCAGGAGAGAAGCCCCAGCAAGACGCGCCCCGAGGAGCGTCATGCCACATGTCAGCACTCGGTCTGACTGAGCTCCTCCAGGAGAGAGGCCCAAGCAAGATGCGCCCGGAGGAGCGTCTTGCCACATGTAAACAATGGGTCTGAATGAGGGCCTCCAAGAGAGAAGCCCAAGCAAGACGCGCCCCGAGGAGCGTCTTGCCACATGTCACCACTGGGTCTGACCGAGCGCCTCCAGGAGAGAGGCCCAAGCAAGACGCGCCCCGAGGAGCGTCTTGCCACATAACAACAATGGGTCCGACTGAGGGCCTCCATGAGAGAAGCCCAAGCAAGACGCGCCCCGAGGAGCGCCTTGTCACGTGTCAACACTGGGTCTGACTGAGCATCTCCAGGAGAGAGGCCCAAGCAAGACGCGCCCCGAAGAGCGTCTTGCCACATGTCACCACTGGGTCTGACTGAGTGCCTCCAGGAGAGAGGCCCAAGCAAGACGCGCCCCGAGGAGCGTCTTGCCACATGTAAGCACTGGGTCTGACTGAGCGCCTCCAGGAGAGAGGCCCCAGCAAGACACGCCCTGAGGAGCGTCTTGCCTTATGTCAGCACTCGGTCTGACTGAGCGCCTCCAGGAGAGAGGCCCAAGCAAGACGCGCCCCGAGGAGCGTCTTGCCACATGTCAACAATGGGTCTGACTGAGCGCCTCCAGGAGAGAGGCCCAAGCAAGACGCGCCCCGAGGAGCGTCTTGCCACATGTCACCACTGGGTCTGACTGAGCGCCTCCAGGAGAGAGGCCCAAGCAAGACGCGCCCCGAGGAGCGTCTTGCCACATGTCAACAATGAGTCTGACTGAGGGCCTCCAGGAGAGAAGCCCAAGCAAGACGCGTCCCGAGGAGCGTCTTGCCACATGTCAGCACTCGGTCTGACTGAACGCCTCCAGAAGAGAAGCCCCAGCAAGACGCGCCCCGAGGAGCGTCTTGCCACATGTAAGCACTGGGTCTGACTGAGCGCCTCCAGGAGAGAGGCCCAAGCAAGACGCGCCCCGAGGAGCGTCTTGCCACATGTCAACAATGGGTCTGACTGAGGGCCTCCAGGAGAGAAGCCCAAGCAATATGCGCCCAAAGGAGCGTCTTGCCACATGTAAACAATGGGTCTGACTGAGGGCCTCCAGGAGAGAAGCCCAAGCAAGACGCGCCCCGAGGAGCGTCTTGCCACATGTCAGCACTCGGTCTGACTGAGCGCCTTCAGGAGAGAGGCCCAAGCAAGACGCGCCCCGAGGAGCGTCTTGCCACATGTCAACAATGGGTCTGACTGAGATCCTCCAAGAGAGAAGCCCAAGCAAGATGCGCCCCGAGGAGCGTCTTGCACCATGTCAACACTGGGTCTGACTGAGCACCTCCAGGAGAGAGGCCCAAGCAAGACTCGCCCCGAGGAGCGTCTTGCCACATATCAACAATGGCTCTGACTGAGGGCATCCATGAGAGAAGCCCAATCAAGACGCGCCCCGAGGAGCGTCTTGCCACATGTCAGCACTCGGTCTGACTGAGCGCCTCCAGGAGAGAGGCCCAAGCAAGACGCGCCCCGAGGAGCGTCTTGCCACATATCAACAATGGGTCTGACTGAGGGCCTCCATGAGAGAAGCCCAAGCAAGACATGCCCCAAGGAGCGTCTTGTCACGTGTCAACACTGGTTCTGACTGAGCGTCTCCAGGAGAGAGGCCCAAGCAAGACGCGCCCCGAGGAGCGTCTTGCCACATGTCACCACTGGGTCTGACTGAGCGCCTCCAGGAGAGAGGCCCAAGCAAGACACGCCCCGAGGAGCGTCTTGTCACGTGTCAACACTGGTTCTGACTGAGCGTCTCCAGGAGAGAAGCCCAAGCAAGACGCGCCCCGAGGAGCGTCTTGCCACATGTAAGCACTGGGTCTGACTGAGCACCTCCAGGAGAGAGGCCCCAGCAAGACGCGCCCCGAGGAGCGTCTTGCCTTATGTCAGCACTCTGTCTGACTGAGCGCCTCCAGGAGAGATGCCCAAGCAAGACGCGCCCCGAGGAGCGTCTTGCCACATGTCAACAATGGGTCTGACTGAGGGCCTCCAGGAGAGAAGCCCAAGCAAGACGCGCCCCGGGGAGCGTCTTGCCACATGTCAACAATGGGTCTGACTGAGGGCCTCCAAGAGAGAAGCCCAAGCAAAACGCGCCCCGATGAGCGTCTTGCACCATGTCAACACTGGGTCTGACTGAGCACCTCCAGGAGAGAGGCCCAAGCAAGACTCGCCCCGAGGAGCGTCTTGCCACATATCAACAATGGGTCTGACTGAGGGCCTCCATGAGAGAAGCCCAAGCAAGACGCGCACCGAGGAGCGTCTTGCCCCATGTCAGCACTCAGTCTGACTGAGCGCCTCCAGGAGAGAGGCCCAAGAAAGACGCGCCCCGAGGAGCGTCTTGCCACATATCAACAATGGGTCTGACTGAGGGCCTCCATGAGAGAAGCCCAAGCAAGACGCGCCCCGAGTAGCGTCTTGTCACATGTCACCACTGGGTCTGACTGAGCGCCTCCAGGAGAGAGGCCCAAGCAAGACGCGCCCCGAGGAGCGTCTTGCCACATGTCACCACTGGGTCTGACTGAGCGCCTCCAGGAGAGAGGCCCAAGCAAAACGCGCCCCGAGGAGCGTCTTGCCACATGTCAACAATGAGTCTGACTGAGGGCCTCGAGGAGAGAAGCCCAAGCAAGACGCGTCCCGAGAAGCGTCTTGCCACATGTCGGCACTCGGTCTGACTGAACGCCTCTAGGAGAGAAGCCCCAGCAAGACGCGCCCCGAGGAGCGTCTTGCCACATATCAACAATGGGGCTGACAGAGGGCCTCCAGGAGAGAGGCCCAAGCAAGACGCTCCCCGAGGAGTGTCTTGCCACATGTCACCACTGGGTCTGACTGAGCGCCTCCAGGAGAGAGGCCCAAGCAAGACGCGCCCCGAGGAGCGTCATGCCACATGTCACTACTCAGTCTGACTGAGCGCCTCCAGGAGAGAGGCCCAAGCAAGACGCGCCCCGAGGAGCGTCTTACCACGTGTCAACACTGGGTCTGATTGAGGGCCTCCAGGAGAGAGGCCCAAGCAAGACGCGCCCCGAGGAGCATCTTGCCACATGTCAACAATGGGTCTGACAGAGGGCCTCCAGGAGAGATGCCCAAGCAATACGCGCCCTGAGGAGCGTGTTGCCACATGTCACCACTGGGTCTGACTGAGCGCCTCCAGGAGAGAGGCCCAAGCAAGACGCGCCCCGAGGAGCGTCTTGCCACGTGTCACCACTGGGTCTGATTGAGCGCCTCCAGGAGAGAGGCCACAGCAAGACGCGCCCCGAGGAGCATCTTGCCTTATGTCAGCACTCGGTCTGACTGAGCGCCTCCAGGAGAGAGGCCCAAGCAAGACGCGCCCCGAGGAGCGTCTTGCCACATGTCAACAATGGGTCTGACAGAGGGCCTCCAGGAGGGAGGCCCAAGCAAGACGCTCCTCGGGGCGCGTCTTGTCACATGTCAACACTGGGTCTGACTGAGGGCCTCCAGGAGAGAAGCCCAAGCAAGACGCGCCCCGAGGAGCGTCTTGCCACATGTCAGCACTCGGTCTGACTGAGCGCCTCCAGGAGAGAGGCCCAAGCAAGACGCACCCCAAGGAGCGTCTTGCCACATGTCAACAATGGGTCTGACTGAGGGCCTCCAGGAGAGAAGCCCAAGCAAGACGCGCCCCGAGGAGCGTCTTGCCACATGTCAACACTGGGTCTGACTGAGCACCTCCAGGAGAGAGGCCCAAGCAAGACGCGCCCCGAGGAGAGTCTTGCCACATGTCAACACTGGGTCTGACTGAGCACCTCCAGGAGAGAGGCCCAAGCAAGATGCGCCCCGAGAAGCGTCTTGCCACATGTCAACAATGAGTCTGACTGAGGGCCTCCAGGAGAGAAGCCCAAGCAAGACGCGCCCCGAGGAGTGTCTTGCCACATGTCAGCACTCGGTCTGACTGAGCGCCTCCAAGAGAGAGGCCCAAGCAAGATGCGCCCCGAGGAGCATCTTGCCACATGTCAACAATGGGTCTGACTGAGGGCCTCCAGGAGAGAAGCCCAAGCAAGACGCGCCCTGAGGAGCGTCTTGCCACATGTCAGCACTCTGTCTGTCTGTGCGCCTCCAGGAGAGAGGCCCAAGCAAGACGCGCCCCGAGGAGCGTCTTGCCACATGTCAACAATGAGTCTGACTGAGGGCCTCCAGGAGAGAAGCCCAAGCAAGACGCGCCCCGAGGAGCGTCTTGCCACATGTCAGCACTCGGTCTGACTGAACGCCTCCAGGAGAGAAGCCCCAGCAAGACGCGCCCCGAGGAGCGTCTTGTCACATGTCAACACTGGGTCTGACTGAGCGCCTCCAGGAGAGAGGCCCAAGCAAGACGCGCCCCGAGGAGCGTCTTGCCAACATGTCACCTCTGGGTCTGACTGAGCGCCTCCAGGAGAGAGGCCCAAGCAAGACGCGCCCCGAGGAGCGTCTTGCCACATGTCAACAATGGGTCTGACTGAGGGCCTCCATGAGAGAAGCCCAAGCAAGACGCGCCCCGAGGAGCGTCTTGCCACGTGTCACCACTGGGTCTGACTGAGCGCCTCCAGGAGAGAGGCCCAAGCAAGACGCGCCCCGAGGAGCGTCTTGCCACGTGTCAACACTGGGTCTGACTGAGCGTCTCCAGGAGAGAGGCCCAAGCAAGACGCGCCCCGAGGAGCGTCTTGCCACATGTCACCACTGGGTCTGACTGAGTGCCTCCAGGAGAGAGGCCCAAGCAAGACGCGCCCCGAGGAGCGTCTTGCCACATGTAAGCACTGGGTCTGACTGAGCGCCTCCAGGAGAGAAGCCCCAGCAAGACGCGCCCCGAGGAGCGTCTTGCCACATGTAAGCACTGGGTCTGACTGAGCGCCTCCAGGAGAGAGGCCCCAGCAAGACGCGCCCCGAGGAGCGTCTTGCCTTATGTCAGCACTCGGTCTGACTGAGCGCCTCCAGGAGAGAGGCCCAAGCAAGACGCGCCCCGCGGAGCGTCTTGCCACATGTCAACAATGGGTCTGACTGAGGGCCTCCAGGAGAGAAGCCCAAGCAAGACGCGCCCCGAGGAGCGTCTTGCCACATGTCAGCACTCGGTCTGACTGAGTGACTCCAGGAGAGAGGCCCAAGCAAGACGCACCCCGGGGAGCGTCTTGACACATGTCAACACTGGGGCTGACAGAGGGCCTCCAGGAGAGAGGCCCAAGCAAGATGCGCCCCGAGGAGCGTCTTGCCACATGTAAACAATGGGTCTGACTGAGGGCCTCCAAGAGAGAAGCCCAAGCAAGACGCGTCCCGAGGAGTGTCTTGCCACATGTCAACAATGAGTCTGACTGAGGGCCACCAGGAGAGAAGCCCAAGCAAGACGCGTCCCGAGGAGTGTCTTGCCACATGTCAACAATGGGTCTGACTGAGGGCCTCCAGGAGAGAAGCCCAAGCAAGACGCGCCCCGAGGAGCGTCTTGCCACATGTCAGCACTCGGTCTGACTGAGCGCCTCCAGGAGAGAGGCCCAAGCAAGACGCACCCCGAGGAGCGTCTTGACACATGTCAACACTGGGGCTGACAGAGGGCCTCCAGGAGAGAGGCCCAAGCAAGATGCGCCCCGAGGAGCGTCTTGCCACATGTAAACAATGGGTCTGACTGAGGGCCTCCAGGAGAGAAGCCCAAGCAAGACGCGCCCCGAGGAGCGTCTTGCCACATGTAAGCACTCGGTCTGACTGAGCGCCTCCAGGAGAGAGGCCCAAGCAAGACGCGCCCCGAGGAGCGTCTTGCCACATGTCAACAATGAGTCTGACTGAGGGCCTCCAGGAGAGAAGCCCAAGCAAGACGCGTCCCGAGGAGCGTCTTGCCACATGTCAGCACTCGGTCTGACTGAACGCCTCCAGAAGAGAAGCCCCAGCAAGACGCTCCTCGGGGAGCGTCTTGCCACATGTAAGCACTGGGTCTGACTGAGCGCCTCCAGGAGAGAGGCCCAAGCAAGACGCGCCCCGAGGAGCGTCTTGCCACATGTCAACAATGGGTCTGACTGAGGGCCTCCAGGAGAGAAGCCCAAGCAATATGCGCCCAAAGGAGCGTCTTGCCACATGTAAACAATGGGTCTGACTGAGGGCCTCCAGGAGAGAAGCCCAAGCAAGACGCGCCCCGAGGAGCGTCTTGCCACATGTCAGCACTCGGTCTGACTGAGCGCCTTCAGGAGAGAGGCCCAAGCAAGACGCGCCCCGAGGAGCGTTTTGCCACATGTCAACAATGGGTCTGACTGAGATCCTCCAAGAGAGAAGCCCAAGCAAGATGCGCCCCGAGGAGCGTCTTGCACCATGTCAACACTGGGTCTGACTGAGCACCTCCAGCAGAGAGGCCCAAGCAAGACTCGCCCCGAGGAGCGTCTTGCCACATATCAACAATGGCTCTGACTGAGGGCATCCATGAGAGAAGCCCAAGCAAGACGCGCCCCGAGGAGCGTCTTGCCACATGTCAGCACTCGGTCTGACTGAGCGCCTCCAGGAGAGAGTTCCAAGCAAGACGCGCCCCGAGGAGCGTCTTGCCACATATCAACAATGGGTCTGACTGAGGGCCTCCATGAGAGAAGCCCAAGCAAGACATGCCCCGAGGAGCGTCTTGTCACGTGTCAACACTGGTTCTGACTGAGCGTCTCCAGGAGAGAGGCCCAAGCAAGACGCGCCCCGAGGAGCGTCTTGCCACATGTCACCACTGGGTCTGACTGAGCGCCTCCAGGAGAGAGGCCCAAGCAAGACACGCCCCGAGGAGCGTCTTGTCACGTGTCAACACTGGTTCTGACTGAGCGTCTCCAGGAGAGAAGCCCAAGCAAGACGCGCCCCGAGGAGCGTCTTGTCACGTGTCAACACTGGTTCTGACTGAGCGTTTCCAGGAGAGAGGCCCAAGCAAGACGCGCCCCGAGGAGCGTCTTGCCACATGTAAGCACTGGGTCTGACTGAGCGCCTCCAGGAGAGAGGCCCCAGCAAGATGCGCCCCGAGGAGCGTCTTGCCTTATGTCAGCACTCTGTCTGACTGAGCGCCTCCAGGAGAGATGCCCAAGCAAGACGCGCCCCGAGGAGCGTCTTGCCACATGTCAACAATGGGTCTGACTGAGGGCCTCCAGGAGAGAAGCCCAAGCAAGACGCGCCCCGGGGAGCGTCTTGCCACATGTCAACAATGGGTCTGACTGAGGGCCTCCAAGAGAGAAGCCCAAGCAAGACGCGCCCCGAGGAGCGTCTTGCACCATGTCAACACTGGGTCTGACTGAGCACCTCCAGGAGAGAGGCCCAAGCAAGACTCGCCCCGAGGAGTGTCTTGCCACATATCAACAATGGGTCTGACTGAGGGCCTCCATGAGAGAAGCCCAAGCAAGACGCGCCCCGAGGAGCGTCTTGTCACATGTCACCACTGGGTCTGACTGAGCGCCTCCAGGAGAGAGGCCCAAGCAAGATGCGCCCCGAGGAGCGTCTTGCCACATGTCACCACTGGGTCTGACTGAGCGCCTCCAGGAGAGAGGCCCAAGCAAAACGCGCCCCGAGGAGCGTCTTGCCACATGTCAACAATGAGTCTGACTGAGGGCCTCGAGGAGAGAAGCCCAAGCAAGACGCGTCCCGAGAAGCGTCTTGCCACATGTCGGCACTCGGTCTGACTGAACGCCTCTAGGAGAGAAGCCCCAGCAAGACGCGCCCCGAGGAGCGTCTTGCCACATATCAACAATGGGGCTGATAGAGGGCCTCCAGGAGAGAGGCCCAAGCAAGACGCTCCCCGAGGAGTGTCTTGCCACATGTCACCACTGGGTCTGACTGAGCGCCTCCAGGAGAGAGGCCCAAGCAAGACGCGCCCCGAGGAGCGTCATGCCACATGTCACTACTCAGTCTGACTGAGCGCCTCCAGGAGAGAGGCCCAAGCAAGACGCGCCCCGAGGAGCGTCTTACCACGTGTCAACACTGGGTCTGATTGAGGGCCTCCAGGAGAGAGGCCAAAGCAAGACGCGCCCCGAGGAGCATCTTGCCACATGTCAACAATGGGTCTGACAGAGGGCCTCCAGGAGAGATGCCCAAGCAATACGCGCCCCGAGGAGCGTGTTGCCACATGTCACCACTGGGTCTGACTGAGCGCCTCCAGGAGAGAGGCCCAAGCAAGACGCGCCCCAAAGAGCGTCTTGCCACGTGTCACCACTGGGTCTGATTGAGCGCCTCCAGGAGAGAGGCCACAGCAAGACGCGCCCCGAGGAGCATCTTGCCTTATGTCAACACTCGGTCTGACTGAGCGCCTCCAGGAGAGAGGCCCAAGCAAGACGCGCCCCGAGGAGCGTCTTGCCACATGTCAACAATGGGTCTGACAGAGGGCCTCCAGGAGAGAGGCCCAAGCAAGACGCTCCTCGGGGCGCGTCTTGTCACATGTCAACACTGGGTCTGACTGAGGGCCTCCAGGAGAGAAGCCCAAGCAAGACGCGCCCCGAGGAGCGTCTTGCCACATGTCAGCACTCGGTCTGACTGAGCGCCTCCAGGAGAGAGGCCCAAGCAAGACGCACCCCAAGGAGCGTCTTGCCACATGTCAACAATGGGTCTGACTGAGGGCCTCCAGGAGAGAAGCCCAAGCAAGACGCGCCCCGAGGAGCGTCTTGCCACATGTCAGCACTCTGTCTGTCTGTGCGCCTCCAGGAGAGAGGCCCAAGCAAGACGCGCCCCGAGGAGCGTCTTGCCACATGTCAACAATGAGTCTGACTGAGGGCCTCCAGGAGAGAAGCCCAAGCAAGACGCGCCCCGAGGAGCGTCTTGCCACATGTCAGCACTCGGTCTGACTGAACGCCTCCAGGAGAGAAGCCCCAGCAAGACGCGCCCCGAGGAGCGTCTTGTCACATGTCAACACTGGGTCTGACTGAGCGCCTCCAGGAGAGAAGCCCCAGCAAGAGCGTCTGGCCACATGTCAGCACTCTGTCTGACTGTGCGCCTCCAGGAGAGAGGCCCCAAGCAAGACGCGCCCCGAGGAGCTCCTTGCCACATGTCAGCACTCGGTCTGACTGAACGCCTCCAGGAGAGAAGCCCCAGCAAGACACACCCCGAGGAGCGTCTTGCCACATGTAAGCACTGGGTCTGACTGAGCACCTCCAGCAGAGAGGCCCAAGCAAGACTCGCCCCGAGGAGCGTCTTGCCACATATCAACAATGGCTCTGACTGAGGGCATCCATGAGAGAAGCCCAAGCAAGACGCGCCCCGAGGAGCGTCTTGCCACATGTCAGCACTCGGTCTGACTGAGCGCCTCCAGGAGAGAGTTCCAAGCAAGACGCGCCCCGAGGAGCGTCTTGCCACATATCAACAATGGGTCTGACTGAGGGCCTCCATGAGAGAAGCCCAAGCAAGACATGCCCCGAGGAGCGTCTTGTCACGTGTCAACACTGGTTCTGACTGAGCGTCTCCAGGAGAGAGGCCCAAGCAAGACGCGCCCCGAGGAGCGTCTTGCCACATGTCACCACTGGGTCTGACTGAGCGCCTCCAGGAGAGAGGCCCAAGCAAGACACGCCCCGAGGAGCGTCTTGTCACGTGTCAACACTGGTTCTGACTGAGCGTCTCCAGGAGAGAAGCCCAAGCAAGACGCGCCCCGAGGAGCGTCTTGTCACGTGTCAACACTGGTTCTGACTGAGCGTTTCCAGGAGAGAGGCCCAAGCAAGACGCGCCCCGAGGAGCGTCTTGCCACATGTAAGCACTGGGTCTGACTGAGCGCCTCCAGGAGAGAGGCCCCAGCAAGATGCGCCCCGAGGAGCGTCTTGCCTTATGTCAGCACTCTGTCTGACTGAGCGCCTCCAGGAGAGATGCCCAAGCAAGACGCGCCCCGAGGAGCGTCTTGCCACATGTCAACAATGGGTCTGACTGAGGGCCTCCAGGAGAGAAGCCCAAGCAAGACGCGCCCCGGGGAGCGTCTTGCCACATGTCAACAATGGGTCTGACTGAGGGCCTCCAAGAGAGAAGCCCAAGCAAGACGCGCCCCGAGGAGCGTCTTGCACCATGTCAACACTGGGTCTGACTGAGCACCTCCAGGAGAGAGGCCCAAGCAAGACTCGCCCCGAGGAGTGTCTTGCCACATATCAACAATGGGTCTGACTGAGGGCCTCCATGAGAGAAGCCCAAGCAAGACGCGCCCCGAGGAGCGTCTTGTCACATGTCACCACTGGGTCTGACTGAGCGCCTCCAGGAGAGAGGCCCAAGCAAGATGCGCCCCGAGGAGCGTCTTGCCACATGTCACCACTGGGTCTGACTGAGCGCCTCCAGGAGAGAGGCCCAAGCAAAACGCGCCCCGAGGAGCGTCTTGCCACATGTCAACAATGAGTCTGACTGAGGGCCTCGAGGAGAGAAGCCCAAGCAAGACGCGTCCCGAGAAGCGTCTTGCCACATGTCGGCACTCGGTCTGACTGAACGCCTCTAGGAGAGAAGCCCCAGCAAGACGCGCCCCGAGGAGCGTCTTGCCACATATCAACAATGGGGCTGATAGAGGGCCTCCAGGAGAGAGGCCCAAGCAAGACGCTCCCCGAGGAGTGTCTTGCCACATGTCACCACTGGGTCTGACTGAGCGCCTCCAGGAGAGAGGCCCAAGCAAGACGCGCCCCGAGGAGCGTCATGCCACATGTCACTACTCAGTCTGACTGAGCGCCTCCAGGAGAGAGGCCCAAGCAAGACGCGCCCCGAGGAGCGTCTTACCACGTGTCAACACTGGGTCTGATTGAGGGCCTCCAGGAGAGAGGCCAAAGCAAGACGCGCCCCGAGGAGCATCTTGCCACATGTCAACAATGGGTCTGACAGAGGGCCTCCAGGAGAGATGCCCAAGCAATACGCGCCCCGAGGAGCGTGTTGCCACATGTCACCACTGGGTCTGACTGAGCGCCTCCAGGAGAGAGGCCCAAGCAAGACGCGCCCCAAAGAGCGTCTTGCCACGTGTCACCACTGGGTCTGATTGAGCGCCTCCAGGAGAGAGGCCACAGCAAGACGCGCCCCGAGGAGCATCTTGCCTTATGTCAACACTCGGTCTGACTGAGCGCCTCCAGGAGAGAGGCCCAAGCAAGACGCGCCCCGAGGAGCGTCTTGCCACATGTCAACAATGGGTCTGACAGAGGGCCTCCAGGAGAGAGGCCCAAGCAAGACGCTCCTCGGGGCGCGTCTTGTCACATGTCAACACTGGGTCTGACTGAGGGCCTCCAGGAGAGAAGCCCAAGCAAGACGCGCCCCGAGGAGCGTCTTGCCACATGTCAGCACTCGGTCTGACTGAGCGCCTCCAGGAGAGAGGCCCAAGCAAGACGCACCCCAAGGAGCGTCTTGCCACATGTCAACAATGGGTCTGACTGAGGGCCTCCAGGAGAGAAGCCCAAGCAAGACGCGCCCCGAGGAGCGTCTTGCCACATGTCAGCACTCTGTCTGTCTGTGCGCCTCCAGGAGAGAGGCCCAAGCAAGACGCGCCCCGAGGAGCGTCTTGCCACATGTCAACAATGAGTCTGACTGAGGGCCTCCAGGAGAGAAGCCCAAGCAAGACGCGCCCCGAGGAGCGTCTTGCCACATGTCAGCACTCGGTCTGACTGAACGCCTCCAGGAGAGAAGCCCCAGCAAGACGCGCCCCGAGGAGCGTCTTGTCACATGTCAACACTGGGTCTGACTGAGCGCCTCCAGGAGAGAAGCCCCAGCAAGAGCGTCTGGCCACATGTCAGCACTCTGTCTGACTGTGCGCCTCCAGGAGAGAGGCCCCAAGCAAGACGCGCCCCGAGGAGCTCCTTGCCACATGTCAGCACTCGGTCTGACTGAACGCCTCCAGGAGAGAAGCCCCAGCAAGACACACCCCGAGGAGCGTCTTGCCACATGTAAGCACTGGGTCTGACTGAGCGCCTCCAGGAGAGAGGCCCCAGCAAGACACGCCCTGAGGAGCGTCTTGCCTTATGTCAGCACTCGGTCTGACTGAGCGCCTCCAGGAGAGAGGCCCAAGCAAGACGCGCCCCGAGGAGCGTCTTGCCACATGTCAACAATGGGTCTGACTGAGCGCCTCCAGGAGAGAGGCCCAAGCAAGACGCGCCCCGAGGAGCGTCTTGCCACATGTCACCACTGGGTCTGACTGAGCGCCTCCAGGAGAGAGGCCCAAGCAAGACGCGCCCCGAGGAGCGTCTTGCCACATGTCAACAATGAGTCTGACTGAGGGCCTCCAGGAGAGAAGCCCAAGCAAGACGCGTCCCGAGGAGCGTCTTGCCACATGTCAGCACTCGGTCTGACTGAACGCCTCCAGAAGAGAAGCCCCAGCAAGACGCGCCCCGAGGAGCGTCTTGCCACATGTAAGCACTGGGTCTGACTGAGCGCCTCCAGGAGAGAGGCCCAAGCAAGACGCGCCCCGAGGAGCGTCTTGCCACATGTCAACAATGGGTCTGACTGAGGGCCTCCAGGAGAGATGCCCAAGCAATACGCGCCCCGAGGAGCGTGTTGCCACATGTCACCACTGGGTCTGACTGAGCGCCTCCAGGAGAGAGGCCCAAGCAAGACGCGCCCCGAGGAGCGTCTTGCCACGTGTCACCACTGGGTCTGATTGAGCGCCTCCAGGAGAGAGGCCACAGCAAGACGCGCCCCGAGGAGCATCTTGCCTTATGTCAACACTCGGTCTGACTGAGCGCCTCCAGGAGAGAGGCCCAAGCAAGACGCGCCCCGAGGAGCGTCTTGCCACATGTCAACAATGGGTCTGACAGAGGGCCTCCAGGAGAGAGGCCCAAGCAAGACGCTCCTCGGGGCGCGTCTTGTCACATGTCAACACTGGGTCTGACTGAGGGCCTCCAGGAGAGAAGCCCAAGCAAGACGCGCCCCGAGGAGCGTCTTGCCACATGTCAGCACTCGGTCTGACTGAGCGCCTCCAGGAGAGAGGCCCAAGCAAGACGCACCCCAAGGAGCGTCTTGCCACATGTCAACAATGGGTCTGACTGAGGGCCTCCAGGAGAGAAGCCCAAGCAAGACGCGCCCCGAGGAGCGTCTTGCCACATGTCAGCACTCTGTCTGTCTGTGCGCCTCCAGGAGAGAGGCCCAAGCAAGACGCGCCCCGAGGAGCGTCTTGCCACATGTCAACAATGAGTCTGACTGAGGGCCTCCAGGAGAGAAGCCCAAGCAAGACGCGCCCCGAGGAGCGTCTTGCCACATGTCAGCACTCGGTCTGACTGAACGCCTCCAGGAGAGAAGCCCCAGCAAGACGCGCCCCGAGGAGCGTCTTGTCACATGTCAACACTGGGTCTGACTGAGCGCCTCCAGGAGAGAAGCCCCAGCAAGACGCGCCCCGAGGAGCGTCTGGCCACATGTCAGCACTCTGTCTGACTGTGCGCCTCCAGGAGAGAGGCCCCAAGCAAGACGCGCCCCGAGGAGCTCCTTGCCACATGTCAGCACTCGGTCTGACTGAACGCCTCCAGGAGAGAAGCCCCAGCAAGACACACCCCGAGGAGCGTCTTGCCACATGTAAGCACTGGGTCTGACTGAGCGCCTCCAGGAGAGAGGCCCCAGCAAGACACGCCCTGAGGAGCGTCTTGCCTTATGTCAGCACTCGGTCTGACTGAGCGCCTCCAGGAGAGAGGCCCAAGCAAGACGCGCCCCGAGGAGCGTCTTGCCACATGTCAACAATGGGTCTGACTGAGCGCCTCCAGGAGAGAGGCCCAAGCAAGACGCGCCCCGAGGAGCGTCTTGCCACATGTCACCACTGGGTCTGACTGAGCGCCTCCAGGAGAGAGGCCCAAGCAAGACGCGCCCCGAGGAGCGTCTTGCCACATGTCAACAATGAGTCTGACTGAGGGCCTCCAGGAGAGAAGCCCAAGCAAGACGCGTCCCGAGGAGCGTCTTGCCACATGTCAGCACTCGGTCTGACTGAACGCCTCCAGAAGAGAAGCCCCAGCAAGACGCGCCCCGAGGAGCGTCTTGCCACATGTAAGCACTGGGTCTGACTGAGCGCCTCCAGGAGAGAGGCCCAAGCAAGACGCGCCCCGAGGAGCGTCTTGCCACATGTCAACAATGGGTCTGACTGAGGGCCTCCAGGAGAGAAGCCCAAGCAATATGCGCCCAAAGGAGCGTCTTGCCACATGTAAACACTGGGTCTGACTGAGCACCTCCAGGAGAGAGGCCCAAGCAAGACTCGCCCCGAGGAGCGTCTTGCCACATATCAACAATGGCTCTGACTGAGGGCATCCATGAGAGAAGCCCAATCAAGACGCGCCCCGAGGAGCGTCTTGCCACATGTCAGCACTCGGTCTGACTGAGCGCCTCCAGGAGAGAGGCCCAAGCAAGACGCGCCCCGAGGAGCGTCTTGCCACATATCAACAATGGGTCTGACTGAGGGCCTCCATGAGAGAAGCCCAAGCAAGACATGCCCCAAGGAGCGTCTTGTCACGTGTCAACACTGGTTCTGACTGAGCGTCTCCAGGAGAGAGGCCCAAGCAAGACGCGCCCCGAGGAGCGTCTTGCCACATGTCACCACTGGGTCTGACTGAGCGCCTCCAGGAGAGAGGCCCAAGCAAGACACGCCCCGAGGAGCGTCTTGTCACGTGTCAACACTGGTTCTGACTGAGCGTCTCCAGGAGAGAAGCCCAAGCAAGACGCGCCCCGAGGAGCGTCTTGCCACATGTAAGCACTGGGTCTGACTGAGCACCTCCAGGAGAGAGGCCCCAGCAAGACGCGCCCCGAGGAGCGTCTTGCCTTATGTCAGCACTCTGTCTGACTGAGCGCCTCCAGGAGAGATGCCCAAGCAAGACGCGCCCCGAGGAGCGTCTTGCCACATGTCAACAATGGGTCTGACTGAGGGCCTCCAGGAGAGAAGCCCAAGCAAGACGCGCCCCGGGGAGCGTCTTGCCACATGTCAACAATGGGTCTGACTGAGGGCCTCCAAGAGAGAAGCCCAAGCAAAACGCGCCCCGATGAGCATCTTGCACCATGTCAACACTGGGTCTGACTGAGCACCTCCAGGAGAGAGGCCCAAGCAAGACTCGCCCCGAGGAGCGTCTTGCCACATATCAACAATGGGTCTGACTGAGGGCCTCCATGAGAGAAGCCCAAGCAAGACGCGCACCGAGGAGCGTCTTGCCCCATGTCAGCACTCGGTCTGACTGAGCGCCTCCAGGAGAGAGGCCCAAGAAAGACGCGCCCCGAGGAGCGTCTTGCCACATATCAACAATGGGTCTGACTGAGGGCCTCCATGAGAGAAGCCCAAGCAAGACGCGCCCCGAGTAGCGTCTTGTCACATGTCACCACTGGGTCTGACTGAGCGCCTCCAGGAGAGAGGCCCAAGCAAGACGCGCCCCGAGGAGCGTCTTGCCACATGTCACCACTGGGTCTGACTGAGCGCCTCCAGGAGAGAGGCCCAAGCAAAACGCGCCCCGAGGAGCGTCTTGCCACATGTCAACAATGAGTCTGACTGAGGGCCTCGAGGAGAGAAGCCCAAGCAAGACGCGTCCCGAGAAGCGTCTTGCCACATGTCGGCACTCGGTCTGACTGAACGCCTCTAGGAGAGAAGCCCCAGCAAGACGCGCCCCGAGGAGCGTCTTGCCACATATCAACAATGGGGCTGACAGAGGGCCTCCAGGAGAGAGGCCCAAGCAAGACGCTCCCCGAGGAGTGTCTTGCCACATGTCACCACTGGGTCTGACTGAGCGCCTCCAGGAGAGAGGCCCAAGCAAGACGCGCCCCGAGGAGCGTCATGCCACATGTCACTACTCAGTCTGACTGAGCGCCTCCAGGAGAGAGGCCCAAGCAAGACGCGCCCCGAGGAGCGTCTTACCACGTGTCAACACTGGGTCTGATTGAGGGCCTCCAGGAGAGAGGCCCAAGCAAGACGCGCCCCGAGGAGCATCTTGCCACATGTCAACAATGGGTCTGACTGAGGGCCTCCAGGAGAGATGCCCAAGCAATACGCGCCCTGAGGAGCGTGTTGCCACATGTCACCACTGGGTCTGACTGAGCGCCTCCAGGAGAGAGGCCCAAGCAAGACGCGCCCCGAGGAGCGTCTTGCCACGTGTCACCACTGGGTCTGATTGAGCGCCTCCAGGAGAGAGGCCACAGCAAGACGCGCCCCGAGGAGCGTCTTGCCACATGTCACCACTGGGTCTGACTGAGCGCCTCCAGGAGAGAGGCCCAAGCAAGACACGCCCCGAGGAGCGTCTTGTCACGTGTCAACACTGGTTCTGACTGAGCGTCTCCAGGAGAGAAGCCCAAGCAAGACGCGCCCCGAGGAGCGTCTTGCCACATGTCACCACTGGGTCTGATTGAGCGCCTCCAGGAGAGAGGCCACAGCAAGACGCGCCCCGAGGAGCATCTTGCCTTATGTCAACACTCGGTCTGACTGAGCGCCTCCAGGAGAGAGGCCCAAGCAAGACGCGCCCCGAGGAGCGTCTTGCCACATGTCAACAATGGGTCTGACAGAGGGCCTCCAGGAGAGAGGCCCAAGCAAGACGCTCCTCGGGGCGCGTCTTGTCACATGTCAACACTGGGTCTGACTGAGGGCCTCCAGGAGAGAAGCCCAAGCAAGACGCGCCCCGAGGAGCGTCTTGCCACATGTCAGCACTCGGTCTGACTGAGCGCCTCCAGGAGAGAGGCCCAAGCAAGACGCACCCCAAGGAGCGTCTTGCCACATGTCAACAATGGGTCTGACTGAGGGCCTCCAGGAGAGAAGCCCAAGCAAGACGCGCCCCGAGGAGCGTCTTGCCACATGTCAGCACTCTGTCTGTCTGTGCGCCTCCAGGAGAGAGGCCCAAGCAAGACGCGCCCCGAGGAGCGTCTTGCCACATGTCAACAATGAGTCTGACTGAGGGCCTCCAGGAGAGAAGCCCAAGCAAGACGCGCCCCGAGGAGCGTCTTGCCACATGTCAGCACTCGGTCTGACTGAACGCCTCCAGGAGAGAAGCCCCAGCAAGACGCGCCCCGAGGAGCGTCTTGTCACATGTCAACACTGGGTCTGACTGAGCGCCTCCAGGAGAGAAGCCCCAGCAAGACGCGCCCCGAGGAGCGTCTGGCCACATGTCAGCACTCTGTCTGACTGTGCGCCTCCAGGAGAGAGGCCCCAAGCAAGACGCGCCCCGAGGAGCTCCTTGCCACATGTCAGCACTCGGTCTGACTGAACGCCTCCAGGAGAGAAGCCCCAGCAAGACACACCCCGAGGAGCGTCTTGCCACATGTAAGCACTGGGTCTGACTGAGCGCCTCCAGGAGAGAGGCCCCAGCAAGACACGCCCTGAGGAGCGTCTTGCCTTATGTCAGCACTCGGTCTGACTGAGCGCCTCCAGGAGAGAGGCCCAAGCAAGACGCGCCCCGAGGAGCGTCTTGCCACATGTCAACAATGGGTCTGACTGAGCGCCTCCAGGAGAGAGGCCCAAGCAAGACGCGCCCCGAGGAGCGTCTTGCCACATGTCACCACTGGGTCTGACTGAGCGCCTCCAGGAGAGAGGCCCAAGCAAGACGCGCCCCGAGGAGCGTCTTGCCACATGTCAACAATGAGTCTGACTGAGGGCCTCCAGGAGAGAAGCCCAAGCAAGACGCGTCCCGAGGAGCGTCTTGCCACATGTCAGCACTCGGTCTGACTGAACGCCTCCAGAAGAGAAGCCCCAGCAAGACGCGCCCCGAGGAGCGTCTTGCCACATGTAAGCACTGGGTCTGACTGAGCGCCTCCAGGAGAGAGGCCCAAGCAAGACGCGCCCCGAGGAGCGTCTTGCCACATGTCAACAATGGGTCTGACTGAGGGCCTCCAGGAGAGAAGCCCAAGCAATATGCGCCCAAAGGAGCGTCTTGCAACATGTAAACACTGGGTCTGACTGAGCACCTCCAGGAGAGAGGCCCAAGCAAGACTCGCCCCGAGGAGCGTCTTGCCACATATCAACAATGGCTCTGACTGAGGGCATCCATGAGAGAAGCCCAATCAAGACGCGCCCCGAGGAGCGTCTTGCCACATGTCAGCACTCGGTCTGACTGAGCGCCTCCAGGAGAGAGGCCCAAGCAAGACGCGCCCCGAGGAGCGTCTTGCCACATATCAACAATGGGTCTGACTGAGGGCCTCCATGAGAGAAGCCCAAGCAAGACATGCCCCAAGGAGCGTCTTGTCACGTGTCAACACTGGTTCTGACTGAGCGTCTCCAGGAGAGAGGCCCAAGCAAGACGCGCCCCGAGGAGCGTCTTGCCACATGTCACCACTGGGTCTGACTGAGCGCCTCCAGGAGAGAGGCCCAAGCAAGACACGCCCCGAGGAGCGTCTTGTCACGTGTCAACACTGGTTCTGACTGAGCGTCTCCAGGAGAGAAGCCCAAGCAAGACGCGCCCCGAGGAGCGTCTTGCCACATGTAAGCACTGGGTCTGACTGAGCACCTCCAGGAGAGAGGCCCCAGCAAGACGCGCCCCGAGGAGCGTCTTGCCTTATGTCAGCACTCTGTCTGACTGAGCGCCTCCAGGAGAGATGCCCAAGCAAGACGCGCCCCGAGGAGCGTCTTGCCACATGTCAACAATGGGTCTGACTGAGGGCCTCCAGGAGAGAAGCCCAAGCGAGACGCGCCCCGGGGAGCGTCTTGCCACATGTCAACAATGGGTCTGACTGAGGGCCTCCAAGAGAGAAGCCCAAGCAAAACGCGCCCCGATGAGCGTCTTGCACCATGTCAACACTGGGTCTGACTGAGCACCTCCAGGAGAGAGGCCCAAGCAAGACTCGCCCCGAGGAGCGTCTTGCCACATATCAACAATGGGTCTGACTGAGGGCCTCCATGAGAGAAGCCCAAGCAAGACGCGCACCGAGGAGCGTCTTGCCCCATGTCAGCACTCGGTCTGACTGAGCGCCTCCAGGAGAGAGGCCCAAGAAAGACGCGCCCCGAGGAGCGTCTTGCCACATATCAACAATGGGTCTGACTGAGGGCCTCCATGAGAGAAGCCCAAGCAAGACGCGCCCCGAGTAGCGTCTTGTCACATGTCACCACTGGGTCTGACTGAGCGCCTCCAGGAGAGAGGCCCAAGCAAGACGCGCCCCGAGGAGCGTCTTGCCACATGTCACCACTGGGTCTGACTGAGCGCCTCCAGGAGAGAGGCCCAAGCAAAACGCGCCCCGAGGAGCGTCTTGCCACATGTCAACAATGAGTCTGACTGAGGGCCTCGAGGAGAGAAGCCCAAGCAAGACGCGTCCCGAGAAGCGTCTTGCCACATGTCGGCACTCGGTCTGACTGAACGCCTCTAGGAGAGAAGCCCCAGCAAGACGCTCCCCGAGGAGCGTCTTGCCACATATCAACAATGGGGCTGACAGAGGGCCTCCAGGAGAGAGGCCCAAGCAAGACGCTCCCCGAGGAGTGTCTTGCCACATGTCACCACTGGGTCTGACTGAGCGCCTCCAGGAGAGAGGCCCAAGCAAGACGCGCCCCGAGGAGCGTCATGCCACATGTCACTACTCAGTCTGACTGAGCGCCTCCAGGAGAGAGGCCCAAGCAAGACGCGCCCCGAGGAGCGTCTTACCACGTGTCAACACTGGGTCTGATTGAGGGCCTCCAGGAGAGAGGCCCAAGCAAGACGCGCCCCGAGGAGCATCTTGCCACATGTCAACAATGGGTCTGACAGAGGGCCTCCAGGAGAGATGCCCAAGCAATACGCGCCCTGAGGAGCGTGTTGCCACATGTCACCACTGGGTCTGACTGAGCGCCTCCAGGAGAGAGGCCCAAGCAAGACGCGCCCCGAGGAGCGTCTTGCCACGTGTCACCACTGGGTCTGATTGAGCGCCTCCAGGAGAGAGGCCACAGCAAGACGCGCCCCGAGGAGCATCTTGCCTTATGTCAGCACTCGGTCTGACTGAGCGCCTCCAGGAGAGAGGCCCAAGCAAGACGCGCCCCGAGGAGCGTCTTGCCACATGTCAACAATGGGTCTGACATAGGGCCTCCAGGAGGGAGGCCCAAGCAAGACGCTCCTCGGGGCGCGTCTTGTCACATGTCAACACTGGGTCTGACTGAGGGCCTCCAGGAGAGAAGCCCAAGCAAGACGCGCCCCGAGGAGCGTCTTGCCACATGTCAGCACTCGGTCTGACTGAGCGCCTCCAGGAGAGAGGCCCAAGCAAGACGCACCCCAAGGCGCGTCTTGCCACATGTCAACAATGGGTCTGACTGAGGGCCTCCAGGAGAGAAGCCCAAGCAAGACGCGCCCCGAGGAGCGTCTTGCCACATGTCAACACTGGGTCTGACTGAGCACCTCCAGGAGAGAGGCCCAAGCAAGACGCGCCCCGAGGAGAGTCTTGCCACATGTCAACACTGGGTCTGACTGAGCACCTCCAGGAGAGAGGCCCAAGCAGGATGCGCCCCGAGAAGCGTCTTGCCACATGTCAACAATGAGTCTGACTGAGGGCCTCCAGGAGAGAAGCCCAAGCAAGACGCGCCCCGAGGAGTGTCTTGCCACATGTCAGCACTCGGTCTGACTGAGCGCCTCCAAGAGAGAGGCCCAAGCAAGATGCGCCCCGAGGAGCATCTTGCCACATGTCAACAATGGGTCTGACTGAGGGCCTCCAGGAGAGAAGCCCAAGCAAGACGCGCCCTGAGGAGCGTCTTGCCACATGTCAGCACTCTGTCTGTCTGTGCGCCTCCAGGAGAGAGGCCCAAGCAAGACGCGCCCCGAGGAGCGTCTTGCCACATGTCAACAATGAGTCTGACTGAGGGCCTCCAGGAGAGAAGCCCAAGCAAGACGCGCCCCGAGGAGCGTCTTGCCACATGTCAGCACTCGGTCTGACTGAACGCCTCCAGGAGAGAAGCCCCAGCAAGACGCGCCCCAAGGAGCGTCTTGTCACATGTCAACACTGGGTCTGACTGAGCGCCTCCAGGAGAGAGGCCCAAGCAAGACGCGCCCCGAGGAGCGTCTTGCCAACATGTCACCTCTGGGTCTGACTGAGCGCCTCCAGGAGAGAGGCCCAAGCAAGACGCGCCCCGAGGAGCGTCTTGCCACATGTCAACAATGGGTCTGACTGAGGGCCTCCATGAGAGAAGCCCAAGCAAGACGCGCCCCGAGGAGCGTCTTGCCACGTGTCACCACTGGGTCTGACTGAGCGCCTCCAGGAGAGAGGCCCAAGCAAGACGCGCCCCGAGGAGCGTCTTGCCACGTGTCAACACTGGGTCTGACTGAGCGTCTCCAGGAGAGAGGCCCAAGCAAGACGCGCCCCGAGGAGCGTCTTGCCACATGTCACCACTGGGTCTGACTGAGTGCCTCCAGGAGAGAGGCCCAAGCAAGACGCGCCCCGAGGAGCGTCTTGCCACATGTCAACAATGAGTCTGACTGAGGGCCTCCAGGAGAGAAGCCCAAGCAAGACGCGCCCCGAGGAGCGTCTTGCCACATGTCAGCACTCGGTCTGACTGAACGCCTCCAGGAGAGAAGCCCCAGCAAGACGCGCCCCAAGGAGCGTCTTGTCACATGTCAACACTGGGTCTGACTGAGCGCCTCCAGGAGAGAGGCCCAAGCAAGACGCGCCCCGAGGAGCGTCTTGCCAACATGTCACCTCTGGGTCTGACTGAGCGCCTCCAGGAGAGAGGCCCAAGCAAGACGCGCCCCGAGGAGCGTCTTGCCACATGTCAACAATGGGTCTGACTGAGGGCCTCCATGAGAGAAGCCCAAGCAAGACGCGCCCCGAGGAGCGTCTTGCCACGTGTCACCACTGGGTCTGACTGAGCGCCTCCAGGAGAGAGGCCCAAGCAAGACGCGCCCCGAGGAGCGTCTTGCCACGTGTCAACACTGGGTCTGACTGAGCGTCTCCAGGAGAGAGGCCCAAGCAAGACGCGCCCCGAGGAGCGTCTTGCCACATGTCACCACTGGGTCTGACTGAGTGCCTCCAGGAGAGAGGCCCAAGCAAGACGCGCCCCGAGGAGCGTCTTGCCACATGTAAGCACTGGGTCTGACTGAGCGCCTCCAGGAGAGAAGCCCCAGCAAGACGCGCCCCGAGGAGCGTCTTGCCACATGTAAGCACTGGGTCTGACTGAGCGCCTCCAGGAGAGAGGCCCCAGCAAGACGCGCCCCGAGGAGCGTCTTGCCTTATGTCAGCACTCGGTCTGACTGAGCGCCTCCAGGAGAGAGGCCCAAGCAAGACGCGCCCCGCGGAGCGTCTTGCCACATGTCAACAATGGGTCTGTCTGAGGGCCTCCAGGAGAGAAGCCCAAGCAAGACGCGCCCCGAGGAGCGTCTTGCCACATGTCAGCACTCGGTCTGACTGAGTGACTCCAGGAGAGAGGCCCAAGCAAGACGCACCCCGGGGAGCGTCTTGACACATGTCAACACTGGGGCTGACAGAGGGCCTCCAGGAGAGAGGCCCAAGCAAGATGCGCCCCGAGGAGCGTCTTGCCACATGTAAACAATGGGTCTGACTGAGGGCCTCCAAGAGAGAAGCCCAAGCAAGACGCGTCCCGAGGAGTGTCTTGCCACATGTCAACAATGAGTCTGACTGAGGGCCACCAGGAGAGAAGCCCAAGCAAGACGCGTCCCGAGGAGTGTCTTGCCACATGTCAACAATGGGTCTGACTGAGGGCCTCCAGGAGAGAAGCCCAAGCAAGACGCGCCCCGAGGAGCGTCTTGCCACATGTCAGCACTCGGTCTGACTGAGCGCCTCCAGGAGAGAGGCCCAAGCAAGACGCACCCCGAGGAGCGTCTTGACACATGTCAACACTGGGGCTGACAGAGGGCCTCCAGGAGAGAGGCCCAAGCAAGATGCGCCCCGAGGAGCGTCTTGCCACATGTAAACAATGGGTCTGACTGAGGGCCTCCAGGAGAGAAGCCCAAGCAAGACGCACCCCGAGGAGCGTCTTGCCACATGTAAGCACTCGGTCTGACTGAGCGCCTCCAGGAGAGAGGCCAAAGCAAGACGCGCCCCGAGGAGCGTCTTGCCACATGTCAACAATGGGTCTGACTGAGGGCCTCCAGGAGAGAAGCCCAAGCAAGACGCGTCCCGAGGAGCGTCTTGCCACATGTCAGCACTCGGTCTGACTGAACGCCTCCAGAAGAGAAGCCCCAGCAAGACGCTCCCCGAGGAGCGTCTTGCCACATGTAAGCACTGGGTCTGACTGAGCGCCTCCAGGAGAGAGGCCCAAGCAAGACGCGCCCCGAGGAGCGTCTTGCCACATGTCAACAATGGGTCTGACTGAGGGCCTCCAGGAGAGAAGCCCAAGCAATATGCGCCCAAAGGAGCGTCTTGCCACATGTAAACAATGGGTCTGACTGAGGGCCTCCAGGAGAGAAGCCCAAGCAAGACGCGCCCCGAGGAGCGTCTTGCCACATGTCAGCACTCGGTCTGACTGAGCGCCTTCAGGAGAGAGGCCCAAGCAAGACGCGCCCCGAGGAGCGTCTTGCCACATGTCAACAATGGGTCTGACTGAGATCCTCCAAGAGAGAAGCCCAAGCAAGATGCGCCCCGAGGAGCGTCTTGCACCATGTCAACACTGGGTCTGACTGAGCACCTCCAGCAGAGAGGCCCAAGCAAGACTCGCCCCGAGGAGCGTCTTGCCACATATCAAAAATGGCTCTGACTGAGGGCATCCATGAGAGAAGCCCAAGCAAGACGCGCCCCGAGGAGCGTCTTGCCACATGTCAGCACTCGGTCTGACTGAGCGCCTCCAGGAGAGAGTTCCAAGCAAGACGCGCCCCGAGGAGCGTCTTGCCACATATCAACAATGGGTCTGACTGAGGGCCTCCATGAGAGAAGCCCAAGCAAGACATGCCCCGAGGAGCGTCTTGTCACGTGTCAACACTGGTTCTGACTGAGCGTCTCCAGGAGAGAGGCCCAAGCAAGACGCGCCCCGAGGAGCGTCTTGCCACATGTCACCACTGGGTCTGACTGAGCGCCTCCAGGAGAGAGGCCCAAGCAAGACACGCCCCGAGGAGCGTCTTGTCACGTGTCAACACTGGTTCTGACTGAGCGTCTCCAGGAGAGAAGCCCAAGCAAGACGCGCCCCGAGGAGCGTCTTGTCACGTGTCAACACTGGTTCTGACTGAGCGTCTCCAGGAGAGAGGCCCAAGCAAGACGCGCCCCGAGGAGCGTCTTGCCACATGTAAGCACTGGGTCTGACTGAGCGCCTCCAGGAGAGAGGCCCCAGCAAGACGCGCCCCGAGGAGCGTCTTGCCTTATGTCAGCACTCTGTCTGACTGAGCGCCTCCAGGAGAGATGCCCAAGCAAGACGCGCCCCGAGGAGCGTCTTGCCACATGTCAACAATGGGTCTGACTGAGGGCCTCCAGGAGAGAAGCCCAAGCAAGACGCGCCCCGGGGAGCGTCTTGCCACATGTCAACAATGGGTCTGACTGAGGGCCTCCAAGAGAGAAGCCCAAGCAAGACGCGCCCCGAGGAGCGTCTTGCACCATGTCAACACTGGGTCTGACTGAGCACCTCCAGGAGAGAGGCCCAAGCAAGACTCGCCCCGAGGAGTGTCTTGCCACATATCAACAATGGGTCTGACTGAGGGCCTCCATGAGAGAAGCCCAAGCAAGACGCGCCCCGAGGAGCGTCTTGCCCCATGTCAGCACTCGGTCTGACTGAGCGCCTCCAGGAGAGAGGCCCAAGAAAGACGCGCCCCGAGGAGCGTCTTGCCACATATCAACAATGGGTCTGACTGAGGGCCTCCATGAGAGAAGCCCAAGCAAGACGCGCCCCGAGGAGCGTCTTGTCACATGTCACCACTGGGTCTGACTGAGCGCCTCCAGGAGAGAGGCCCAAGCAAGATGCGCCCCGAGGAGCGTCTTGCCACATGTCACCACTGGGTCTGACTGAGCGCCTCCAGGAGAGAGGCCCAAGCAAAACGCGCCCCGAGGAGCGTCTTGCCACATGTCAACAATGAGTCTGACTGAGGGCCTCGAGGAGAGAAGCCCAAGCAAGACGCGTCCCGAGAAGCGTCTTGCCACATGTCGGCACTCGGTCTGACTGAACGCCTCTAGGAGAGAAGCCCCAGCAAGACGCGCCCCGAGGAGCGTCTTGCCACATATCAACAATGGGGCTGACAGAGGGCCTCCAGGAGAGAGGCCCAAGCAAGACGCTCCCCGAGGAGTGTCTTGCCACATGTCACCACTGGGTCTGACTGAGCGCCTCCAGGAGAGAGGCCCAAGCAAGACGCGCCCCGAGGAGCGTCATGCCACATGTCACTACTCAGTCTGACTGAGCGCCTCCAGGAGAGAGGCCCAAGCAAGACGCGCCCCGAGGAGCGTCTTACCACGTGTCAACACTGGGTCTGATTGAGGGCCTCCAGGAGAGAGGCCAAAGCAAGACGCGCCCCGAGGAGCATCTTGCCACATGTCAACAATGGGTCTGACAGAGGGCCTCCAGGAGAGATGCCCAAGCAATATGCGCCCCGAGGAGCGTGTTGCCACATGTCACCACTGGGTCTGACTGAGCGCCTCCAGGAGAGAGGCCCAAGCAAGACGCGCCCCGAGGAGCGTCTTGCCACGTGTCACCACTGGGTCTGATTGAGCGCCTCCAGGAGAGAGGCCACAGCAAGACGCGCCCCGAGGAGCATCTTGCCTTATGTCAACACTCGGTCTGACTGAGCGCCTCCAGGAGAGAGGCCCAAGCAAGAAGCGCCCCGAGAAGCGTCTTGCCACATGTCAACAATGGGTCTGACAGAGGGCCTCCAGGAGAGAGGCCCAAGCAAGACGCTCCTCGGGGCGCGTCTTGTCACATGTCAACACTGGGTCTGACTGAGGGCCTCCAGGAGAGAAGCCCAAGCAAGACGCGCCCCGAGGAGCGTCTTGCCACATGTCAGCACTCGGTCTGACTGAGCGCCTCCAGGAGAGAGGCCCAAGCAAGACGCACCCCAAGGAGCGTCTTGCCACATGTCAACAATGGGTCTGACTGAGGGCCTCCAGGAGAGAAGCCCAAGCAAGACGCGCCACGAGGAGCGTCTTGCCACATGTTAGCACTCTGTCTGTCTGTGCGCCTCCAGGAGAGAGGCCCAAGCAAGACGCGCCCCGAGGAGCGTCTTGCCACATGTCAACACTGGGTCTGACTGAGCGCCTCCAGGAGAGAAGCCCCAGCAAGACGCGCCCCGAGGAGCGTCTGGCCACATGTCAGCACTCTGTCTGACTGTGCGCCTCCAGGAGAGAGGCCCCAAGCAAGACGCGCCCCGAGGAGCTCCTTGCCACATGTCAGCACTCGGTCTGACTGAACGCCTCCAGGAGAGAAGCCCCAGCAAGACACACCCCGAGGAGCGTCTTGCCACATGTAAGCACTGGGTCTGACTGAGCGCCTCCAGGAGAGAGGCCCCAGCAAGACGCGCCCCGAGGAGCGTCTTGCCTTATGTCAGCACTCGGTCTAAATGAGTGCCTCCAGGAGAGAGGCCCAAGCAAGACGCGCCCCGAGGAGCGTCTTGCCACATGTCAACAATGGGTCTGACTGAGGGCCTCCAGGAGAGAAGCCCAAGCAAGACGCGCCCCGAGGAGCGTCTTGCCACATGTCGACAATGGGTCTGACTGAGGGCCTCCAAGAGAGAAGCCCAAACAAGACGCGCCCCGAGGAGCGTCTTGCACCATGTCAACACTGGGTCTGACTGAGCACCTCCAGGAGAGAGGCCCAAGCAAGACTCGCCCCGAGGAGCGTCTTGACTCATGTCAACACTGGGGCTGACAGAGGGCCTCCAGGAGAGAGGCCCAAGCAAGATGCGCCCCGAGGAGCGTCTTGCCACATGTAAACAATGGGTCTGACTGAGGGCCTCCAGGAGAGAGGCCCCAGCAAGACGCGCCCCGAGGAGCGTCTGGCCACATGTCAGCACTCTGTCTGACTGTGCGCCTCCAGGAGAGAGGCCCCAAGCAAGACGCGCCCCGAGGAGCATCTTGCCACATGTCAACAATGAGTCTGACTGAGGGCCTCCAGGAGAGAAGCCCAAGCAAGACGCGCCCCGAGGAGCGTCTTGCCACATGTCAGCACTCGGTCTGACTGAACGCCTCCAGGAGAGAAGCCCCAGCAAGACGCGCCCCGAGGAGCGTCATGCCACATGTCAGCACTCGGTCTGACTGAGCTCCTCCAGGAGAGAGGCCCAAGCAAGATGCGCCCGGAGGAGCGTCTTGCCACATGTAAACAATGGGTCTGAATGAGGGCCTCCAAGAGAGAAGCCCAAGCAAGACGCGCCCCGAGGAGCGTCTTGCCACATGTCACCACTGGGTCTGACCGAGCGCCTCCAGGAGAGAGGCCCAAGCAAGACGCGCCCCGAGGAGCGTCTTGCCACATAACAACAATGGGTCCGACTGAGGGCCTCCATGAGAGAAGCCCAAGCAAGACGCGCCCCGAGGAGCGCCTTGTCACGTGTCAACACTGGGTCTGACTGAGCATCTCCAGGAGAGAGGCCCAAGCAAGACGCGCCCCGAAGAGCGTCTTGCCACATGTCACCACTGGGTCTGACTGAGTGCCTCCAGGAGAGAGGCCCAAGCAAGACGCGCCCCGAGGAGCGTCTTGCCACATGTAAGCACTGGGTCTGACTGAGCGCCTCCAGGAGAGAGGCCCCAGCAAGACACGCCCTGAGGAGCGTCTTGCCTTATGTCAGCACTCGGTCTGACTGAGCGCCTCCAGGAGAGAGGCCCAAGCAAGACGCGCCCCGAGGAGCGTCTTGCCACATGTCAACAATGGGTCTGACTGAGCGCCTCCAGGAGAGAGGCCCAAGCAAGACGCGCCCCGAGGAGCGTCTTGCCACATGTCACCACTGGGTCTGACTGAGCGCCTCCAGGAGAGAGGCCCAAGCAAGACGCGCCCCGAGGAGCGTCTTGCCACATGTCAACAATGAGTCTGACTGAGGGCCTCCAGGAGAGAAGCCCAAGCAAGACGCGTCCCGAGGAGCGTCTTGCCACATGTCAGCACTCGGTCTGACTGAACGCCTCCAGAAGAGAAGCCCCAGCAAGACGCGCCCCGAGGAGCGTCTTGCCACATGTAAGCACTGGGTCTGACTGAGCGCCTCCAGGAGAGAGGCCCAAGCAAGACGCGCCCCGAGGAGCGTCTTGCCACATGTCAACAATGGGTCTGACTGAGGGCCTCCAGGAGAGAAGCCCAAGCAATATGCGCCCAAAGGAGCGTCTTGCCACATGTAAACAATGGGTCTGACTGAGGGCCTCCAGGAGAGAAGCCCAAGCAAGACGCGCCCCGAGGAGCGTCTTGCCACATGTCAGCACTCGGTCTGACTGAGCGCCTTCAGGAGAGAGGCCCAAGCAAGACGCGCCCCGAGGAGCGTCTTGCCACATGTCAACAATGGGTCTGACTGAGATCCTCCAAGAGAGAAGCCCAAGCAAGATGCGCCCCGAGGAGCGTCTTGCACCATGTCAACACTGGGTCTGACTGAGCACCTCCAGGACAGAGGCCCAAGCAAGACTCGCCCCGAGGAGCGTCTTGCCACATATCAACAATGGCTCTGACTGAGGGCATCCATGAGAGAAGCCCAATCAAGACGCGCCCCGAGGAGCGTCTTGCCACATGTCAGCACTCGGTCTGACTGAGCGCCTCCAGGAGAGAGGCCCAAGCAAGACGCGCCCCGAGGAGCGTCTTGCCACATATCAACAATGGGTCTGACTGAGGGCCTCCATGAGAGAAGCCCAAGCAAGACATGCCCCAAGGAGCGTCTTGTCACGTGTCAACACTGGTTCTGACTGAGCGTCTCCAGGAGAGAGGCCCAAGCAAGACGCGCCCCGAGGAGCGTCTTGCCACATGTCACCACTGGGTCTGACTGAGCGCCTCCAGGAGAGAGGCCCAAGCAAGACACGCCCCGAGGAGCGTCTTGTCACGTGTCAACACTGGTTCTGACTGAGCGTCTCCAGGAGAGAAGCCCAAGCAAGACGCGCCCCGAGGAGCGTCTTGCCACATGTAAGCACTGGGTCTGACTGAGCACCTCCAGGAGAGAGGCCCCAGCAAGACGCGCCCCGAGGAGCGTCTTGCCTTATGTCAGCACTCTGTCTGACTGAGCGCCTCCAGGAGAGATGCCCAAGCAAGACGCGCCCCGAGGAGCGTCTTGCCACATGTCAACAATGGGTCTGACTGAGGGCCTCCAGGAGAGAAGCCCAAGCAAGACGCGCCCCGGGGAGCGTCTTGCCACATGTCAACAATGGGTCTGACTGAGGGCCTCCAAGAGAGAAGCCCAAGCAAGACGCGCCCCGATGAGCGTCTTGCACCATGTCAACACTGGGTCTGACTGAGCACCTCCAGGAGAGAGGCCCAAGCAAGACTCGCCCCGAGGAGCGTCTTGCCACATATCAACAATGGGTCTGACTGAGGGCCTCCATGAGAGAAGCCCAAGCAAGACGCGCACCGAGGAGCGTCTTGCCCCATGTCAGCACTCGGTCTGACTGAGCGCCTCCAGGAGAGAGGCCCAAGAAAGACGCGCCCCGAGGAGCGTCTTGCCACATATCAACAATGGGTCTGACTGAGGGCCTCCATGAGAGAAGCCCAAGCAAGACGCGCCCCGAGTAGCGTCTTGTCACATGTCACCACTGGGTCTGACTGAGCGCCTCCAGGAGAGAGGCCCAAGCAAGACGCGCCCCGAGGAGCGTCTTGCCACATGTCACCACTGGGTCTGACTGAGCGCCTCCAGGAGAGAGGCCCAAGCAAAACGCGCCCCGAGGAGCGTCTTGCCACATGTCAACAATGAGTCTGACTGAGGGCCTCGAGGAGAGAAGCCCAAGCAAGACGCGTCCCGAGAAGCGTCTTGCCACATGTCGGCACTCGGTCTGACTGAACGCCTCTAGGAGAGAAGCCCCAGCAAGACGCGCCCCGAGGAGCGTCTTGCCACATATCAACAATGGGGCTGACAGAGGGCCTCCAGGAGAGAGGCCCAAGCAAGACGCTCCCCGAGGAGTGTCTTGCCACATGTCACCACTGGGTCTGACTGAGCGCCTCCAGGAGAGAGGCCCAAGCAAGACGCGCCCCGAGGAGCGTCATGCCACATGTCACTACTCAGTCTGACTGAGCGCCTCCAGGAGAGAGGCCCAAGCAAGACGCGCCCCGAGGAGCGTCTTACCACGTGTCAACACTGGGTCTGATTGAGGGCCTCCAGGAGAGAGGCCCAAGCAAGACGCGCCCCGAGGAGCATCTTGCCACATGTCAACAATGGGTCTGACAGAGGGCCTCCAGGAGAGATGCCCAAGCAATACGCGCCCCGAGGAGCGTGTTGCCACATGTCACCACTGGGTCTGACTGAGCGCCTCCAGGAGAGAGGCCCAAGCAAGACGCGCCCCGAGGAGCGTCTTGCCACGTGTCACCACTGGGTCTGATTGAGCGCCTCCAGGAGAGAGGCCACAGCAAGACGCGCCCCGAGGAGCATCTTGCCTTATGTCAGCACTCGGTCTGACTGAGCGCCTCCAGGAGAGAGGCCCAAGCAAGACGCGCCCCGAGGAGCGTCTTGCCACATGTCAACAATGGGTCTGACAGAGGGCCTCCAGGAGGGAGGCCCAAGCAAGACGCTCCTCGGGGCGCGTCTTGTCACATGTCAACACTGGGTCTGACTGAGGGCCTCCAGGAGAGAAGCCCAAGCAAGACGCGCCCCGAGGAGCGTCTTGCCACATGTCAGCACTCGGTCTGACTGAGCGCCTCCAGGAGAGAGGCCCAAGCAAGACGCACCCCAAGGAGCGTCTTGCCACATGTCAACAATGGGTCTGACTGAGGGCCTCCAGGAGAGAAGCCCAAGCAAGACGCGCCCCGAGGAGCGTCTTGCCACATGTCAACACTGGGTCTGACTGAGCACCTCCAGGAGAGAGGCCCAAGCAAGACGCGCCCCGAGGAGAGTCTTGCCACATGTCAACACTGGGTCTGACTGAGCACCTCCAGGAGAGAGGCCCAAGCAAGATGCGCCCCGAGAAGCGTCTTGCCACATGTCAACAATGAGTCTGACTGAGGGCCTCCAGGAGAGAAGCCCAAGCAAGACGCGCCCCGAGGAGTGTCTTGCCACATGTCAGCACTCGGTCTGACTGAGCGCCTCCAAGAGAGAGGCCCAAGCAAGATTCGCCCCGAGGAGCATCTTGCCACATGTCAACAATGGGTCTGACTGAGGGCCTCCAGGAGAGAAGCCCAAGCAAGACGCGCCCTGAGGAGCGTCTTGCCACATGTCAGCACTCTGTCTGTCTGTGCGCCTCCAGGAGAGAGGCCCAAGCAAGACGCGCCCCGAGGAGCGTCTTGCCACATGTCAACAATGAGTCTGACTGAGGGCCTCCAGGAGAGAAGCCCAAGCAAGACGCGCCCCGAGGAGCGTCTTGCCACATGTCAGCACTCGGTCTGACTGAACGCCTCCAGGAGAGAAGCCCCAGCAAGACGCGCCCCGAGGAGCGTCTTGTCACATGTCAACACTGGGTCTGACTGAGCGCCTCCAGGAGAGAGGCCCAAGCAAGACGCGCCCCGAGGAGCGTCTTGCCAACATGTCACCTCTGGGTCTGACTGAGCGCCTCCAGGAGAGAGGCCCAAGCAAGACGCGCCCCGAGGAGCGTCTTGCCACATGTCAACAATGGGTCTGACTGAGGGCCTCCATGAGAGAAGCCCAAGCAAGACGCGCCCCGAGGAGCGTCTTGCCACGTGTCACCACTGGGTCTGACTGAGCGCCTCCAGGAGAGAGGCCCAAGCAAGACGCGCCCCGAGGAGCGTCTTGCCACGTGTCAACACTGGGTCTGACTGAGCGTCTCCAGGAGAGAGGCCCAAGCAAGACGCGCCCCGAGGAGCGTCTTGCCACATGTCACCACTGGGTCTGACTGAGTGCCTCCAGGAGAGAGGCCCAAGCAAGACGCGCCCCGAGGAGCATCTTGCCACATGTAAGCACTGGGTCTGACTGAGCGCCTCCAGGAGAGAAGCCCCAGCAAGACGCGCCCCGAGGAGCGTCTTGCCACATGTAAGCACTGGGTCTGACTGAGCGCCTCCAGGAGAGAGGCCCCAGCAAGACGCGCCCCGAGGAGCGTCTTGCCTTATGTCAGCACTCGGTCTGACTGAGCGCCTCCAGGAGAGAGGCCCAAGCAAGACACGCCCCGCGGAGCGTCTTGCCACATGTCAACAATGGGTCTGACTGAGGGCCTCCAGGAGAGAAGCCCAAGCAAGACGCGCCCCGAGGAGCGTCTTGCCACATGTCAGCACTCGGTCTGACTGAGTGACTCCAGGAGAGAGGCCCAAGCAAGACGCACCCCGGGGAGCGTCTTGACACATGTCAACACTGGGGCTGACAGAGGGCCTCCAGGAGAGAGGCCCAAGCAAGATGCGCCCCGAGGAGCGTCTTGCCACATGTAAACAATGGGTCTGACTGAGGGCCTCCAAGAGAGAAGCCCAAGCAAGACGCGTCCCGAGGAGTGTCTTGCCACATGTCAACAATGAGTCTGACTGAGGGCCACCAGGAGAGAAGCCCAAGCAAGACGCGTCCCGAGGAGTGTCTTGCCACATGTCAACAATGGGTCTGACTGAGGGCCTCCAGGAGAGAAGCCCAAGCAAGACGCGCCCCGAGGAGCGTCTTGCCACATGTCAGCACTCGGTCTGACTGAGCGCCTCCAGGAGAGAGGCCCAAGCAAGACGCACCCCGAGGAGCGTCTTGACACATGTCAACACTGGGGCTGACAGAGGGCCTCCAGGAGAGAGGCCCAAGCAAGATGCGCCCCGAGGAGCGTCTTGCCACATGTAAACAATGGGTCTGACTGAGGGCCTCCAGGAGAGAAGCCCAAGCAAGACGCGCCCCGAGGAGCGTCTTGCCACATGTAAGCACTCGGTCTGACTGAGCGCCTCCAGGAGAGAGGCCCAAGCAAGACGCGCCCCGAGGAGCGTCTTGCCACATATCAACAATGGGTCTGACTGAGGGCCTCCATGAGAGAAGCCCAAGCAAGACGCGCCCCGAGGAGCGTCTTGTCACGTGTCAACACTGGGTCTGACTGAGCGTCTCCAGGAGAGAGGCCCAAGCAAGACGCGCCCCGAGGAGCGTCTTGCAACATGTAAGCACTGGGTCTGACTGAGCACCTCCTGGAGAGAGGCCCCAGCAAGACGCGCCCCGAGGAGCGTCATGCCTTATGTCAGCACTCGGTCTGACTGAGCGCCTCCAGGAGAGAGGCCCAAGCAAGATGCGCCCCGAGGAGCGTCTTGCCACATGTCAACAATGGGTCTGACTGAGGGCCTCCAGGAGAGAAGCCCAAGAGAGACGCGCCCCGAGGAGCGTCTTGCCACATGTCAACAATGGGTCTGACTGAGCGCCTCCAGGAGAGAGGCCCAAGCAAGACGTGCCCCGAGGAGCGTCTTGCCACATGTCACCACTGGGTCTGACTGAGCGCCTCCAGGAGAGAGGCCCAAGCAAGACGCGCCCCGAGGAGCGTCTTGCCACATGTCAGCACTCGGTCTGACTGAGCGCCTCCAGGAGAGAGGCCCAAGCAAGACGCGCCCCGAGGAGCGTCTTGCCACATATCAACAATGGGTCTGACTGAGGGCCTCCATGAGAGAGGCCCAAGCAAGACGCGCCCCGAGGAGCATCTTGCCACATGTCAACAATGGGTCTGACAGAGGGCCTCCAGGAGAGATGCCCAAGCAATACGCGCCCCGAGGAGCGTGTTGCCACATGTCACCACTGGGTCTGACTGAGCGCCTCCAGGAGAGAGGCCCAAGCAAGACGCGCCCCGAGGAGCGTCTTGCCACGTGTCACCACTGGGTCTGATTGAGCGCCTCCAGGAGAGAGGCCACAGCAAGACGCGCCCCGAGGAGCATCTTGCCTTATGTCAGCACTCGGTCTGACTGAGCGCCTCCAGGAGAGAGGCCCAAGCCAGACGCGCCCCGAGGAGCGTCTTGCCACATGTCAACAATGGGTCTGACAGAGGGCCTCCAGGAGGGAGGCCCAAGCAAGACGCTCCTCGGGGCGCGTCTTGTCACATGTCAACACTGGGTCTGACTGAGGGCCTCCAGGAGAGAAGCCCAAGCAAGACGCGCCCCGAGGAGCGTCTTGCCACATGTCAGCACTCGGTCTGACTGAGCGCCTCCAGGAGAGAGGCCCAAGCAAGACGCACCCCAAGGAGCGTCTTGCCACATGTCAACAATGGGTCTGACTGAGGGCCTCCAGGAGAGAAGCCCAAGCAAGACGCGCCCCGAGGAGCGTCTTGCCACATGTCAACACTGGGTCTGACTGAGCACCTCCAGGAGAGAGGCCCAAGCAAGACGCGCCCCGAGGAGAGTCTTGCCACATGTCAACACTGGGTCTGACTGAGCACCTCCAGGAGAGAGGCCCAAGCAAGATGCGCCCCGAGAAGCGTCTTGCCACATGTCAACAATGAGTCTGACTGAGGGCCTCCAGGAGAGAAGCCCAAGCAAGACGCGCCCCGAGGAGTGTCTTGCCACATGTCAGCACTCGGTCTGACTGAGCGCCTCCAAGAGAGAGGCCCAAGCAAGATTCGCCCCGAGGAGCATCTTGCCACATGTCAACAATGGGTCTGACTGAGGGCCTCCAGGAGAGAAGCCCAAGCAAGACGCGCCCTGAGGAGCGTCTTGCCACATGTCAGCACTCTGTCTGTCTGTGCGCCTCCAGGAGAGAGGCCCAAGCAAGACGCGCCCCGAGGAGCGTCTTGCCACATGTCAACAATGAGTCTGACTGAGGGCCTCCAGGAGAGAAGCCCAAGCAAGACGCGCCCCGAGGAGCGTCTTGCCACATGTCAGCACTCGGTCTGACTGAACGCCTCCAGGAGAGAAGCCCCAGCAAGACGCGCCCCGAGGAGCGTCTTGTCACATGTCAACACTGGGTCTGACTGAGCGCCTCCAGGAGAGAGGCCCAAGCAAGACGCGCCCCGAGGAGCGTCTTGCCAACATGTCACCTCTGGGTCTGACTGAGCGCCTCCAGGAGAGAGGCCCAAGCAAGACGCGCCCCGAGGAGCGTCTTGCCACATGTCAACAATGGGTCTGACTGAGGGCCTCCATGAGAGAAGCCCAAGCAAGACGCGCCCCGAGGAGCGTCTTGCCACGTGTCACCACTGGGTCTGACTGAGCGCCTCCAGGAGAGAGGCCCAAGCAAAACGCGCCCCGAGGAGCGTCTTGCCACATGTCAACAATGAGTCTGACTGAGGGCCTCAAGGAGAGAAGCCCAAGCAAGACGCGTCCCGCGAAGCGTCTTGCCACATGTCGGCACTCGGTCTGACTGAACGCCTCTAGGAGAGAAGCCCCAGCAAGACGCGCCCCGAGGAGCGTCTTGCCACATATCAACAATGGGGCTGACAGAGGGCCTCCAGGAGAGAGGCCCAAGCAAGACGCTCCCGAGGAGTGTCTTGCCACATGTCACCACTGGGTCTGACTGAGCGCCTCCAGGAGAGAGGCCCAAGCAAGACGCGCCCCGAGGAGCGTCATGCCACATGTCACTACTCAGTCTGACTGAGCGCCTCCAGGAGAGAGGCCCAAGCAAGACGCGCCCCGAGGAGCGTCTTACCAAGTGTCAACACTGGGTCTGATTGAGGGCCTCCAGGAGAGAGGCCCAAGCAAGACACGCCCCGAGGAGCGTCTTGCCACATGTCAACAATGGGTCTGACTGAGCGCCTCCAGGAGAGAGGCCCAAGCAAGACGCGCCCCGAGGAGCGTCTTGCCACGTGTCACCACTGGGTCTGATTGAGCGCCTCCAGGAGAGAGGCCACAGCAAGACGCACCCCGAGGAGCATCTTGCCTTATGTCAGCACTCGGTCTGACTGAGCGCCTCCAGGAGAGAGGCCCAAGCAAGACGCGCCCCGAGGAGCGTCTTGCCACATGTCAACAATGGGTCTGACTGAGGGCCTCCAGGAGAGAAGCCCAAGCAAGACGCGCCCCGAGGAGCGTCTTGCCACATGTCAACACTGGGTCTGACTGAGCACCTCCAGGAGAGAGGCCCAAGCAAGACGCACCCCGAGGAGAGTCTTGCCACATGTCAACACTGGGTCTGACTGAGCACCTCCAGGAGAGAGGCCCAAGCAAGACGCGCCCCGAGGAGCGTCTTGCCACATGTCAACACTGGGTCTGACAGAGGGCCTCCAGGAGAGAGGCCCAAGCAAGACGCGCCCTGAGGAGCGTCTTGCCACATGTCAACAATGAGTCTGACTGAGGGCCTCCAGGAGAGAAGCCCAAGCAAGACGCGCCCCGAGGAGTGTCTTGCCACATGTCAGCACTCGGTCTGACTGAGCGCCTCCAGGAGAGAGGCCCAAGCAAGATGCGCCCCGAGGAGCGTCTTGCCACATGTAAACAATGGGTCTGACTGAGGGCCTCCAGGAGAGAAGCCCAAGCAAGACGCGCCCCGAGGAGCGTCTTGCCACATGTCAGCACTCGGTCTGACTGAGCGCCTCCAGGAGAGAGGCCCAAGCAAGACCCGCCCCGAGGAGCGTCTTGCCACATATCAACAATGGGTCTGACTGAGGGCCTCCATGAGAGAAGCCCAAGCAAGACGCGCCCAGAGGAGCGTCTTGTCACGTGTCAACACTGGGTCTGACTGAGCGTCTCCAGGAGAGAGGCCCAAGCAAGACGCGCCCCGAGGAGTGTCTTGCCACATGTAAGCACTGGGTCTGACTGAGCGCCTCCAGGAGAGAGGCCCCAGCAATACGCGCCCCGAGGAGCGTCTTGCCTTATGTCAGCACTCGGTCTGACTGAGCGCCTCCAGGAGAGAGGCCCAAGCAAGACGCGCCCCGAGGAGCGTCTTGCCACATGTCAACAATGGGTCTGACTGAGATCCTCCAAGAGAGAAGCCCAAGCAAGATGCGCCCCGAGCAGCGTCTTGCACCATGTCAACACTGGGTCTGACTGAGCACCTCCAGGAGAGAGGCCCAAGCAAGACTCGCCCCGAGGAGCGTCTTGCCACATATCAACAATGGCTCTGACTGAGGGCATCCATGAGAGAAGCCCAAGCATGACACGCCCCGAGGAGCGTCTTGCCACATGTCAGCACTCGGTCTGACTGAGCGCCTCCAGGAGAGAGGCCCAAGCAAGACGCGCCCCGAGGAGCGTCTTGCCACATATCAACAATGGGTCTGACTGAGGGCCTCCATGAGAGAAGCCCAAGCAAGACGCGCCCCGAGGAGCGTCTTGCCACATGTAAGCACTGGGTCTGACTGAGCGCCTCCAGGAGAGAGGCCCCAGCAAGACGCGCCCCGAGGAGCGTCTTGCCTTATGTCAGCACTCGGTCTGACTGAGCGCCTCCAGGAGAGAGGCCCAAGCAAGACGCGCCCCGAGGAGCGTCTTGCCACATGTCAACAATGGGTCTGACTGAGGGCCTCCAGGAGAGAAGCCCAAGCAAGACGCGGCCCGGGGAGCGTCTTGCCACATGTCAACAATGGGTCTGACTGAGGGCCTCCAAGAGAGAGGCCCAAGCAAGACGCGCCCCGAGGAGCGTCTTGCCACATGTCACCACTGGGTCTGACTGAGCGCCTCCAGGAGAGAGGCCCAAGCAAGACGCGCCCCGAGGAGCGTCTTGCCATATGTAAGCACTGGGTCTGACTGAGCGCCTCCAGGAGAGAGGCCCCAGCAAGACGCGCCCCGAGGAGCGTCTTGCCTTATGTCAGCACTCGGTCTGACTGAGCGCCTCCAGGAGAGAGGCCCAAGCAAGACGCGCCCCGAGGAGCGTCTTGCCACATGTCAACAATGGGTCTGACTGAGGGCCTCCAGGAGAGAAGCCCAAGCAAGACGCGGCCCGGGGAGCGTCTTGCCACATGTCAACAATGGGTCTGACTGAGGGCCTCCAAGAGAGAAGCCCAAGCAAGACGCGCCCCGAGGAGCGTCTTGCACCATGTCAACACTGGGTCTGACTGAGCACCTCCAGGAGAGAGGCCCAAGCAAGACTCGCCCCGAGGAGCGTCTTGCCACATATCAACAATGGGTCTGACTGAGGGCCTCCATGAGAGAAGCCCAAGCAAGACGCGCCCCGAGGAGCGTCTTGCCACATGTCAGCACTCGGTCTGACTGAGCGCCTCCAGGAGAGAGGCCCAAGAAAGACGTGCCCCGAGGAGCGTCTTGCCACATATAAACAATGGGTCTGACTGAGGGCCTCCATGAGAGAAGCCCAAGCAAGATGCGCCCCGAGGAGCGACTTGTCACATGTCACCACTGGTTCTGACTGAGCGCCTCCAGGAGAGAGGCCCAAGCAAGATGCGCCCCGAGGAGCGTCTTGCCAGATGTCACCACTGGGTCTGACTGAGTGCCTCCAGGAGAGAGGCCCAAGCAAAACGCGCCCCGAGGAGCGTCTCAACAATGGGGCTGACAGAGGGCCTCCAGGAGAGAGGCCCAAGCAAGACGCTCCCGAGGAGTGTCTTGCCACATGTCACCACTGGGTCTGACTGAGCGCCTCCAGGAGAGAGGCCCAAGCAAGACGCGCCCCGAGGAGCGTCATGCCACATGTCACTACTCAGTCTGACTGAGCGCCTCCAGGAGAGAGGCCCAAGCAAGACGCGCCCCGAGGAGCGTCTTACCACGTATCAACACTGGGTCTGAGTGAGGGCCTCCAGGAGAGAGGCCCAAGCAAGACGCGCCCCGAGGAGCGTCTTGCCACATGTCAACAATGGGTCTGACTGAGCGCCTCCAGGAGAGAGGCCCAAGCAAGACGCGCCCCGAGGAGCGTCTTGCCACGTGTCACCACTGGGTCTGATTGAGCGCCTCCAGGAGAGAGGCCACAGCAAGACGCGCCCCGAGGAGCATCTTGCCTTATGTCAGCACTCGGTCTGACTGAGCGCCTCCAGGAGAGAGGCCCAAGCAAGACACGCCCCGAGGAGCGTCTTGCCACATGTCAACAATGGGTCTGACAGAGGGCCTCCAGGAGAGAGGCCCAAGCAAGACGCTCCTTGGGGCGCGTCTTGTCACATGTCAACACTGGGTCTGACTGAGGGCCTCCAGGAGAGAAGCCCAAGCAAGACGCGCCCCGAGGAGCGTCTTGCCACATGTCAGCACTCGGTCTGACTGAGCGCCTCCAGGAGAGAGGCCCAAGCAAGACGCACCCCAAGGAGCGTCTTGCCACATGTCAACAATGGGTCTGACTGAGGGCCTCCAGGAGAGAAGCCCAAGCAAGACGCGCCCCGAGGAGCGTCTTGCCACATGTCAACACTGGGTCTGACTGAGCACCTCCAGGAGAGAGGCCCAAGCAAGATGCACCCCGAGGAGAGTCTTGCCACATGTCAACACTGGGTCTGACTGAGCACCTCCAGGAGAGAGGCCCAAGCAAGACGCGCCCCGAGGAGCGTCTTGCCACATGTCAACACTGGGTCTGACAGAGGGCCTCCAGGAGAGAGGCTCAAGCAAGACGCGCCCCGAGGAGCGTCTTGCCACATGTCAACAATGAGTCTGACTGAGGGCCTCCAGGAGAGAAGCCCAAGCAAGACGCGCCCCGAGGAGTGTCTTGCCACATGTCAGCACTCGGTCTGACTGAGCGCCTCCAGGAGAGAGGCCCAAGCAAGATGCGCCCCGAGGAGCGTCTTGCCACATGTCAACAATGGGTCTGACTGAGGGCCTCCAGGAGAGAAGCCCAAGCAAGACGCGCCCTGAGGAGCGTCTTGCTGCATGTCAGCACTCGGTCTGACTGAGCGCCTCCAGGAGAGAGGCCCAAGCAAGACGCGCCCCGAGGAACGTCTTGCCACATGTCAACAATGGGTCTGAACTTAGGGCCTCCAGGAGAGAAACCCAAGCAAGAAGCGCCCCGAGGAGCGTCTTGCCACAAGTCAGCACTCTGTCTGCCTGTGCGCCTCCAGGAGAGAGGCCCAAGCAAGACGCGCCCCGAGGAGCGTCTTGCCACATGTCAACAATGAGTCTGACTGAGGGCCTCCAGGAGAGAAGCCCAAGCAAGACGAGCCCCGAGGAGCGTCTTGCCACATGTCAGCACTCGGTCTGACTGAACGCCTCCAGGAGAGAAGCCCAGCAAGTCGCGCCCCGAGGAGCGTCTTGTCACATGTCAACACTGGGTCTGACTGAGCGCCTCCAGGAGAGAAGCCCCAGCAAGACGCGCCCCGAGGAGCGTCTGGCCACATGTCAGCACTCTGTCTGACTGTGCGCCTCCAGGAGAGAGGCCCCAAGCAAGACGCGCCCCAAGGAGCGTCTTGCCACGTGTCAACACTGGGTCTGACTGAGCGTCTCCAGGAGAGAGGCCCAAGCAAGACGCGCCCCGAGGAGCGTCTTGCCACATGTCACCACTGGGTCTGACTGAGCGCCTCCAGGAGAGAGGCCCAAGCAAGACGCGCCCCTAGGAGCGTCTTGCCACATGTAAGCACTGGGTCTGACTGAGCGCCTCCAGGAGAGAAGCCCCAGCAAGACTCGCCCCGAGGAGCGTCTTACCACATGTCAGCACTCGATCTGACTGAACGCCTCCAGGAGAGAAGCCCAAGCAAGACGCGCCCCGAGGAGCTCCTTGCCACATGTCAGCACTCGGTCTGACTGAACGCCTCCAGGAGAGAAGCCCCAGCAAGACACACCCCGAGGAGCGTCTTGCCACATGTAAGCACTGGGTCTGACTGAGCGCCTCCAGGAGAGAGGCCCCAGCAAGACGCGCCCCGAGGAGCGTCTTGCCTTATGTCAGCACTCGGTCTGACTGAGCATCTCCAGGAGAGAGGCCCAAGCAAGACGCGCCCCGAGGAGCGTCTTGCCACTTGTCAACAATGGGTCTGACTGAGGGCCTCCAGGAGAGAAGCCCAAGCAAGACGCGCCCCGAGGAGCGTCTTGCCACATGTCAACAATGGGTCTGACAGAGGGCCTCCAGGAGAGAGGCCCAAGCAATACGCGCCCCGAGGAGCATGTTGCCACATGTCACCACTGGGTCTGACTGAGCGCCTCCAGGAGAGAGGCCCAAGCAAGACGCGCCCCGAGGAGCGTCTTGCCACATGTCAACAATGGGTCTGACAGAGGGCCTCCAGGAGAGAGGCCCAAGCAAGACGCGCCCCGAGGAGCGTCTTACCACATGTCAACAATGGGTCTGACTGAACGCCTCCAAGAGAGAAGCCCAAGCAAGACGCGCCCCGAGGAGCTCCTTGCCACATGTCAGCACTGGGTCTGACTGACCACCTCCAGGAGAGAGGCCCAAGCAAGACTCGCCCCGAGGAGCGTCTTGACACATGTCAACACTGGGGCTGACAGAGGGCCTCCAGGAGAGAGGCCCAAGCAAGATGCGCCCCGAGGAGCGTCTTGCCACATGTAAACAATGGGTCTGACTGAGGGCCTCCAGGAGAGAAGCCCAAGCAAGACGCGCCCCGAGGAGCGTCTTGCCACATGTCAGCACTCGGTCTGACTCAGCGCCTCCAGGAGAGAGGCCCCAGCAAGACGCGCCCCGAGGAGCGTCTGGCCACATGTCATCACTCTGTCTGACTGTGCGCCTCCAGGAGAGAAGCCCAAGCAAGACGCGCCCCGAGGAGCGTCTTGCCACAAGTCAGCACTCTGTCTGCCTGTGCGCCTCCAGGAGAGAGGCCCAAGCAAGACGCGCCCCGAGGAGCGTCTTGCCACATGTCAACAATGAGTCTGACTGAGGGCCTCCAGGAGAGAAGCCCAAGCAAGACGAGCCCCGAGGAGCGTCTTGCCACATGTCAGCACTCGGTCTGACTGAACGCCTCCAGGAGAGAAGCCCAGCAAGTCGCGCCCCGAGGAGCGTCTTGTCACATGTCAACACTGGGTCTGACTGAGCGCCTCCAGGAGAGAAGCCCCAGCAAGACGCGCCCCGAGGAGCGTCTGGCCACATGTCAGCACTCTGTCTGACTGTGCGCCTCCAGGAGAGAGGCCCCAAGCAAGACGCGCCCCAAGGAGCGTCTTGCCACGTGTCAACACTGGGTCTGACTGAGCGTCTCCAGGAGAGAGGCCCAAGCAAGACGCGCCCCGAGGAGCGTCTTGCCACATGTCACCACTGGGTCTGACTGAGCGCCTCCAGGAGAGAGGCCCAAGCAAGACGCGCCCCTAGGAGCGTCTTGCCACATGTAAGCACTGGGTCTGACTGAGCGCCTCCAGGAGAGAAGCCCCAGCAAGACTCGCCCCGAGGAGCGTCTTACCACATGTCAGCACTCGATCTGACTGAACGCCTCCAGGAGAGAAGCCCAAGCAAGACGCGCCCCGAGGAGCTCCTTGCCACATGTCAGCACTCGGTCTGACTGAACGCCTCCAGGAGAGAAGCCCCAGCAAGACACACCCCGAGGAGCGTCTTGCCACATGTAAGCACTGGGTCTGACTGAGCGCCTCCAGGAGAGAGGCCCCAGCAAGACGCGCCCCGAGGAGCGTCTTGCCTTATGTCAGCACTCGGTCTGACTGAGCATCTCCAGGAGAGAGGCCCAAGCAAGACGCGCCCCGAGGAGCGTCTTGCCACTTGTCAACAATGGGTCTGACTGAGGGCCTCCAGGAGAGAAGCCCAAGCAAGACGCGCCCCGAGGAGCGTCTTGCCACATGTCAACAATGGGTCTGACAGAGGGCCTCCAGGAGAGAGGCCCAAGCAATACGCGCCCCGAGGAGCATGTTGCCACATGTCACCACTGGGTCTGACTGAGCGCCTCCAGGAGAGAGGCCCAAGCAAGACGCGCCCCGAGGAGCGTCTTGCCACATGTCAACAATGGGTCTGACAGAGGGCCTCCAGGAGAGAGGCCCAAGCAAGACGCGCCCCGAGGAGCGTCTTACCACATGTCAACAATGGGTCTGACTGAACGCCTCCAAGAGAGAAGCCCAAGCAAGACGCGCCCCGAGGAGCTCCTTGCCACATGTCAGCACTGGGTCTGACTGACCACCTCCAGGAGAGAGGCCCAAGCAAGACTCGCCCCGAGGAGCGTCTTGACACATGTCAACACTGGGGCTGACAGAGGGCCTCCAGGAGAGAGGCCCAAGCAAGATGCGCCCCGAGGAGCGTCTTGCCACATGTAAACAATGGGTCTGACTGAGGGCCTCCAGGAGAGAAGCCCAAGCAAGACGCGCCCCGAGGAGCGTCTTGCCACATGTCAGCACTCGGTCTGACTCAGCGCCTCCAGGAGAGAGGCCCCAGCAAGACGCGCCCCGAGGAGCGTCTGGCCACATGTCATCACTCTGTCTGACTGTGCGCCTCCAGGAGAGAGGCCCCAAGCAAGACGCGCCCCGAGGAGCATCTTGCCACATGTCAACAATGAGTCTGACTGAGGGCCTCCAGGAGAGAAGCCCCAGCAAGACGCGCCCCGAGGAGCGTCTTGCCACATGTCAGCACTCGGTCTGACTGAACGCCTCTAGGAGAGAAGCCCCAGCAAGACGCGCCCCGAGGAGCGTCTTGCCACATGTCACCACTGGGTCTGACTGAGCGCCTCCAGGAGAGAGGCCCAAGCAAGCCGCGCCCCGAGGAGCGTCTTACCACATGTCAACAATGGGTCTGACTGAACGCCTCCAAGAGAGAAGCCCAAGCAAGACGCGCCCCGAGGAGCTCCTTGCCACATGTCAGCACTGGGTCTGACTGACCACCTCCAGGAGAGAGGCCCAAGCAAGACTCGCCCCGAGGAGCGTCTTGACACATGTCAACACTGGGGCTGACAGAGGGCCTCCAGGAGAGAGGCCCAAGCAAGATGCGCCCCGAGGAGCGTCTTGCCACATGTAAACAATGGGTCTGACTGAGGGCCTCCAGGAGAGAAGCCCAAGCAAGACGCGCCCCGAGGAGCGTCTTGCCACATGTCAGCACTCGGTCTGACTGAGCGCCTCCAGGAGAGAGGCCCCAGCAAGACGCGCCCCGAGGAGCGTCTGGCCACATGTCATCACTCTGTCTGACTGTGCGCCTCCAGGAGAGAGGCCCCAAGCAAGACGCGCCCCGAGGAGCATCTTGCCACATGTCAACAATGAGTCTGACTGAGGGCCTCCAGGAGAGAAGCCCAAGCAAGACGCGCCCCGAGGAGCGTCTTGATACATGTCAGCACTCGGTCCGACTGAACGCCTCTAGGAGAGAAGCCCCAGCAAGACGCGCCCTGAGGAGCGTCTTGCCACATGTCAACAATGAGTCTGACTGAGGGCCTCCAGGAGAGAAGCCCAAGCAAGACGCGCCCCGAGGAGCGTCTTGCCACATGTCAACAATGAGTCTGACTGAGGGCCTCCAGGAGAGAAGCCCAAGCAAGACGCGTCCCGAGGAGCGTCTTGCCACATGTCAGCACTCGGTCTGACTGAACGCCTCCAGAAGAGAAGCCCCAGCAAGACGCGCCCCGAGGAGCAACTTGCCACATGTAAGCACTGGGTCTGACTGAGCGCCTCCAGGAGAGAGGCCCCAGCAAGACGCGCCCCGAGGAGCGTCTTGCCTTATGTCAGCACTCCGTCTGACTGAGCGCCTCCAGGAGAGAGGCCCAAGCAAGACGCGCCCCGAGGAGCGTCTTGCCACATGTCAACAATGGGTCTGACTGAGGGCCTCCAGAAGAGAAGCCCAAGCAAGATGCGCCCAAAGGAGCGTCTTGCCACATGTAAACAATGGGTCTGACTGAGGGCCTCCAGGAGAGAAGCCCAAGCAAGACGCGCCCCGAGGAGCGTCTTGCCACATGTCAGCACTCGGTCTGACTGAGCGCCTCCAGGAGAGAGGCCCAAGCAAGACGCGCCCCGAGGAGCGTCTTGCCACATATCAGCAATGGGTCTGACTGAGGGCCTCCATGAGAGAAGCCCAAGCAAGACGCGCCCCGAGGAGCGTCTTGCCACATGTCAGCACTGGGTCTGACTGAGCGCCTCCAGGAGAGAGGCCCAAGCAAGACGCGCCCCGAGGAGCGTCTTGCCACATGTAAGCACTGGGTCTGACTGAGCGCCTCCAGGAGAGAAGCCCCAGCAAGACGCGCCCCGAGGAGCGTCTTACCACATGTCAGCACTCGGTCTGACTGAACGCCTCCAGGAGAGAAGCCCAAGCAAGACGCGCCCCGAGGAGCGTCTTGCCACATTTCAGCACTCGGTCTGACTGAACGCCTCCAGGAGAGAAGCCCCAGCAAGACACGCCCCGAGGAGCGTCTTGCCACATGTAAGCACTGGGTCTGACTGAGCGCCTCCAGGAGAGAGGCCCAAGCAAGACGCGCCCCGAGGAGCGTCTTGCCACATGTCAGCACTCGGTCTGACTGAGCGACTCCAGGAGAGAGGCCCAAGCAAGACGCACCCCGGGGAGCGTCTTGACACATGTCAACACTGGGGCTGACAGAGGGCCTCCAGGAGAGAGGCCCAAGCAAGATGCGCCCCGAGGAGCGTCTTGCCACATGTAAACAATGGGTCTGACTGAGGGCCTCCGAGAGAGAAGCCCAAGCAAGACGCGCCCGAGGAGCGTCTTGCACCATGTCAACACTGGGTCTGACTGAGCACCTCCAGGAGAGAGGCCCAAGCAAGACGCGCCCCGAGGAGCGTCTTGTCACATGTCAACACTGGGTCTGACTGAGCGCCTCCAGGAGAGAAGCCCCAGCAAGACGCGCCCCGAGGAGCGTCTGGCCACATGTCAGCACTCTGTCTGACTGTGCGCCTCCAGGAGAGAGGCCCCAAGCAAGACGCGCCCCGAGGAGCGTCTTGCCACGTGTCAACACTGGGTCTGACTGAGCGTCTCCAGGAGAGAGGCCCAAGCAAGACGCGCCCCGAGGAGCGTCTTGCCACATGTCACCACTGGGTCTGACTGAGCGCCTCAAGGAGAGAGGCCCAAGCAAGACGCGCCCCGAGGAGCGTCTTGCCACATGTAAGCACTGGGTCTGACTGAGCGCCTCCAGGAGAGAAACCCAAGCAAGACGCGCCCCGAGGAGCGTCTTACCACATGTCAGCACTCGGTCTGACTGAACGCCTCCAGGAGAGAAGCCCAAGCAAGACGCACCCCGAGGAGCTCCTTGCCACATGTCAGCACTCGGTCTGACTGAACGCCTCCAGGAGAGAAGCCCCAGCAAGACACACCCCGAGGAGCGTCTTGCCACATGTAATCACTGGGTCTGACTGAGCGCCTCCAGGAGACAGGCCCCAGCAAGACGCGCCCCGAGGAGCGTCTTGCCTTATGTCAGCACTCGGTCTGACTGAGCGCCTCCAGGAGAGAGGCCCAAGCAAGACGCGCCCCGAGGAGCGTCTTGCCACATGTCAACAATGGGTCTGACTGAGGGCCTCCAGGAGAGAAGCCCAAGCAAGACGCACCCCGAGGAGCGTCTTGCCACATGTCAACAATGGGTCTGACTGAGGGCCTCCAAGAGAGAAGCCCAAGCAAGACGCGCCCCGAGGAGCTTCTTGCACCATGTCAACACTGGGTCTGACTGAGCACCTCCAGGAGAGAGGCCCAAGCAAGACTCGCCCCGAGGAGCGTCTTGACTCATGTCAACACTGGGGCTGACAGAGGGCCTGCAGGAGAGAGGCCCAAGCAAGATGCGCCCCGAGGAGCGTCTTGCCACATGTAAACAATGGGTCTGACTGAGCGCCTCCAGGAGAGAAGCCCAAGCAAGACGCGCCCCGAGGAGCGTCTTGCCACATGTCAGCACTCGGTCTGACTGAGCTCCTCCAGGAGAGAGGCCCCAGCAAGACGCGCCCCGAGGAGCGTCTGGCCACATGTCAGCACTCTGTCTGACTGTGCGCCTCCAGGAGAGAGGCCCCAATCAAGACGCGCCCCGAGGAGCATCTTGCCACATGTCAACAATGGATCTGACTGAGGGCCTCCATGAGAGAAGCCCAAGCAAGACGCGCCCCGAGGAGCGTCTTGTCACATGTCACCACTGGGTCTGACTGAGCACCTCCAGGAGAGAAGCCCCAGCAAGACGCGCCCCGAGGAGCGTCTTACCACATGTCAGCACTCGGTCTGACTGAACGCCTCCAGGAGAGAAGCCCAAGAAAGACGCGCCCCGAGGAGCTCCTTGCCACATGTCAGCACTCGGTCTGACTGAACGCCTCCAGGAGAGAAGCCCCAGCAAGACACTCCCCGAGGAGCGTCTTGCCACATGTAATCACTGGGTCTGACTGAGCGCCTCCAGGAGAGAGGCCCCAGCAAGACGCGCACCGAGGAGCGTCTTGCCTTATGTCAGCACTCGGTCTGACTGAGCGCCTCCAGGAGAGAGGCCCAAGCAAGACGCGCCCCGAGGAGCGTCTTGCCACATGTCAACAATGGGTCTGACTGAGGGCCTCCAGGAAAGAAGCCCAAGCAAGACGCGCCCCGAGGAGCGTCTTGCCACATGTCAACAATGGGTCTGACTGAGGGCCTCCAAGAGAGATGCCCAAGCAAGATGCGCCCTGAGGAGCGTCTTGCAACATGTCAACACTGGGTCTGACTGAGCACCTCCAGGAGAGAGGCCCAAGCAAGACTCGCCCCGAGGAGCGTCTTGACACATGTCAACACTGGGGCTGACAGAGGGCCTCCAGGAGAGAAGCCCAAGCAAGACGCGCCCCGAGGAGCGTCTTGCCACATGTCAGCACTCGGTCTGACAGAGCGCCTCCAGGAGAGAGGCCCCAGCAAGACGCGCCCCGAGGAGCGTCTGGCCACATGTCAGCACTCTGTCTGACTGTGCGCCTCCTGGAGAGAGGCCCCAAGCAAGACGCGCCCCGAGGAGCATCTTGCCACATGTCAACAATGAGTCTGACTGAGGGCCTCCAGGAGAGAAGCCCAAGCAAGACGCGCCCCGAGGAGCGTCTTGCCACATGTCAGCACTCGGTCTGACTGAACGCCTCTAGGAGAGAAGCCCCAGCAAGACGCGCCCCGAGGAGCGTCTTGCCACATGTCAGCACTCGGTCTGACTGAGCTCCTCCAGGAGAGAGGCCCAAGCAAGACGCGCCCCGAGGAGCGTCTTGCCACATATCAACAATGGATCTGACTGAGGGCCTCCATGAGAGAAGCCCAAGCAAGACGCGCCCCGAGGAGCGTCTTGTCACATGTCACCACTGGGTCTGACTGAGCGCCTCCAGGAGAGAGGCCCAAGCAAGACGCGCCCCGAGGAGCGTCTTGCCACATGTCACCACTGGGTCTGACTGAGCGCCTCCAGGAGAGAGGCCCAAGCAAGACGCGCCCCGAGGAGCGTCTTGCCACATGTCAACAATGAGTCTGACTGAGGGCCTCCAGGAGAGAAGCCCAAGCAAGACGCGTCCCGAGGAGCGTCTTGCCACATGTCAGCACTCGGTCTGACTGAACGCCTCCAGGAGAGAAGCCCCAGCAAGACGCGCCCCGAGGAGCGTCTTGCCACATGTAAGCACTGGGTCTGACTGAGCGCCTCCAGGAGAGAGGCCCCAGCAAGACGCGCCCCGAGGAGCGTCTTGCCTTATGTCAGCACTCGGTCTGACTGAGCGCCTCCAGGAGAGAGGCCCAAGCAAGACGCGCCCCGAGGAGCGTCTTGCCACATGTCAACAATGGGTCTGACTGAGGGCCTCCAGGAGAGAAGCCCAAGCAAGATGCGCCCAAAGGAGCGTCTTGCCACATGTAAACAATGGGTCTGACTGAGGGCCTCCAGGAGAGAAGCCCAAGCAAGACGCGCCCCGAGGAGCGTCTTGCCACATGTCAGCACTCGGTCTGACTGAGCGCCTCCAGGAGAGAGGCCCAAGCAAGACGCGCCCCGAGGAGCGTCTTGCCACATATCAGCAATGGGTCTGACTGAGGGCCTCCATGAGAGAAGCCCAAGCAAGACGCGCCCCGAGGAGAATCTTGCCACACGTCACCACTGGGTCTGACTGAGCGCCTCCAGGAGAGAGGCCCAAGAAAGACGCGCCCCGAGGAGCGTCTTGCCACGTGTCAACACTGGGTCTGACTGAGCGTCTCCAGGAGAGAGGCCCAAGCAAGACGCGCCCCGAGGAGCGTCTTGCCACATGTCAGCACAGGGTCTGACTGAGCGCCTCCAGGAGAGAGGCCCAAGCAAGACGCGCCCCGAGGAGCGTCTTGCCACATGTAAGCACTGGGTCTGACTGAGCGCCTCCAGGAGAGAGGCCCCAGCAAGACGCGCCCCGAGGAGCGTCTTGCCTTATGTCAGCACTCAGTCTGACTGAGCGCCTCCAGGAGAGAGGCCCAAGCAAGACGCACCCCGGGGAGCGTCTTGACACATGTCAACAATGGGGCTGACAGAGGGCCTCCAGGAGAGAGGCCCAATTAAGATGCGCCCCGAGGAGCGTCTTGCCACATGTAAACAATGGGTCTGACTGAGGGCCTCCAAGACAGAAGCCCAAGCAAGACGCGCCCCGAGGAGCGTCTTGTCACGTGTCAACACTGGGTCTGACTGAGCGTCTCCAGGAGAGAGGCCCAAGCAAGACGCGCCCCGAGGAGCGTCTTGCCACATATCAACAATGGGTCTGACTGAGGGCCTCCATGAGAGAAGCCCAAGCAAGACGCGCCCCGAGGAGCGTCTTGTCACGTGTCAACACTGGGTCTGACTGAGCGTCTCCAGGAGAGAGGCCCAAGCAAGACGCGCCCCGAGGAGCGTCTTGCCACATGTCACCACTGGGTCTGACTGAGCACCTCCAGGAGAGAGGCCCAAGCAAGACGCGCCCCGAGGAGCGTCTTGCCACATGTCAACAATGAGTCTGATTGAGGGCCTCCAGGAGAGAAGCCCAAGCAAGACGCGTCCCGAGGAGTGTCTTGCCACATGTCAGCACTCGGTCTGACTGAACGCCTCCAGGAGAGAAGCCCCAGCAAGACGCGCCCCGAGGAGCGTCTTGCCACATGTAAGCACTGGGTCTGACTGAGCGCCTCCAGGAGAGAGGCCCCAGCAAGACGCGCCCCGAGGAGCGTCTTGCCTTATGTCAGCACTCGGTCTGACTGAGCGCCTCCAGGAGAGAGGCCCAAGCAAGACGCGTCCCGAGGAGTGTCTTGCCACATGTCAACAATGAGTCTGACTGAGGGCCTCCAGGAGAGAAGCCCAAGCAAGACGCGTCCCGAGGAGTGTCTTGCCACATGTCAACAATGGGTCTGACTGAGGGCCTCCAGGAGAGAAGCCCAAGCAAGACGCGCCCCGAGGAGCGTCTTGCCACATGTCAGCACTCGGTCTGACTGAGCGCCTCCAGGAGAGAGGCCCAAGCAAGACGCACCCCGAGGAGCGTCTTGACACATGTCAACACTGGGGCTGACAGAGGAACTCCAGGAGAGAGGCCCAAGCAAGATGCGCCCCGAGGAGCGTCTTGCCTCATGAAAACAATGGGTCTGACTGAGGGCCTCCAGGAGATAAGCCCAAGCAAGACGCGCCCCGAGGAGCGTCTTGCCACATGTCAGCACTCGGTCTGACTGAGCGCCTCCAGGAGAGAGGCCCAAGCAAGATGCGCCCCGAGGAGCGTCTTGCCACATATCAACAATGGGTCTGACTGAGGGCCTCCATGAGAGAAGCCCAAGCAAGACGCGCCCCGAGGAGCGTCTTGTCAGGTGTCAACACTGGGTCTGACCGAGCGTCTCCAGGAGAGAGGCCCAAGCAAGACGCGCCCCGAGGAGCGTCTTACCAAATGTAAGCACTGGGTCTGACTGAGCGCCTCCAGGAGAGAGGCCCCAGCAAGACGCGCCCCGAGGAGCGTCTTGCCTTATGTCAGCACTCGGTCTGACTGAGCGCCTCCAGGAGAGAGGCCCAAGCAAGACGCGTCCCGAGGAGTGTCTTGCCACATGTCAACAATGAGTCTGACTGAGGGCCTCCAGGAGAGAAGCCCAAGCAAGACGCGTCCCGAGGAGTGTCTTGCCACATGTCAACAATGGGTCTGACTGAGGGCCTCCAGGAGAGAAGCCCAAGCAAGACGCGCCCCGAGGAGCGTCTTGCCACATGTCAGCACTCGGTCTGACTGAGCGCCTCCAGGAGAGAGGCCCAAGCAAGACGCACCCCGAGGAGCGTCTTGACACATGTCAACACTGGGGCTGACAGAGGAACTCCAGGAGAGAGGCCCAAGCAAGATGCGCCCCGAGGAGCGTCTTGCCTCATGTAAACAATGGGTCTGACTGAGGGCCTCCAGGAGATAAGCCCAAGCAAGACGCGCCCCGAGGAGCGTCTTGCCACATGTCAGCACTCGGTCTGACTGAGCGCCTCCAGGAGAGAGGCCCAAGAAAGACGCGCCCCGAGGAGCGTCTTGCCACATATCAACAATGGGTCTGACTGAGGGCCTCCATGAGAGAAGCCCAAGCAAGACGCGCCCCGAGGAGCGTCTTGTCAGGTGTCAACACTGGGTCTGACCGAGCGTCTCCAGGAGAGAGGCCCAAGCAAGACGCGCCCCGAGGAGCGTCTTACCACATGTAAGCACTGGGTCTGACTGAGCGCCTCCAGGAGAGAGGCCCCAGCAAGACGCGCCCCGAGGAGCGTCTTGCCTTATGTCAGCACTCGGTCTGACTGAGCGCCTCCAGGAGAGAGGCCCAAGCAAGACGCGCCCCGAGGAGCGTCTTGCCACATGTCACCACTGGGTCTGACTGAGCGCCTCCAGGAGAGAGGCCCAAGCAAGACGCGCCCCGAGGAGCGTCTTGCCACATGTCAACAATGGGTCTGACTGAGGGCCTCCAGGAGAGAAGCCCAAGCAAGACGCGTCCCGAGGAGCGTCTTGCCACATGTCAGCACTCGGTCTGACTGAACGCCTCCAGGAGAGAAGCCCCAGCAAGACGCGCCCCGAGGAGCGTCTTGCCACATGTAAGCACTGGGTCTGACTGAGCGCCTCCAGGAGAGAAGCCCCAGCAAGACGCGCCCCGAGGAGCGTCTTGCCACATGTAAGCACTGGGTCTGACTGAGCGCCTCCAGGAGAGAGGCCCAAGCAAGACGCGCCCCGAGGAGCGTCTTGCCACATGTAAGCACTGGGTCTGACTGAGCGCCTCCAGGAGAGAAGCCCCAGCAAGACGCACCCCGAGGAGCGTCTTACCACATGTCAGCACTCGGTCTGACTGAACGCCTCCAGGAGAGAAGCCCAAGCAAGACGCGCCCCGAGGAGCGTCTTGCCACATGTCAGCACTCGGTCTGACTGAACGCCTCCAGGAGAGAAGCCCCAGCAAAACACGCCCCGAGGAGCGTCTTGCCACATGTAAGCACTGGGTCTTACTGAGCGCCTCCAGGAGAGAGGCCCCAGCAAGACGCGCCCCGAGGAGCGTCTTGCCTTATGTCAGCACTCGGTCTGACTGAGCGCCTCCAGGAGAGAGGCCCAAGCAAGACGCGCCCCGCGGAGCGTCTTGCCACATGTCAACAATGGGTCTGACTGAGGGCCTCCAGGAGAGAAGCCCAAGCAAGACGCGCCCCGAGGAGCGTCTTGCCACATGTCAGCACTCGGTCTGACTGAGCGACTCCAGGAGAGAGGCCCAAGCAAGACGCACCCCGGGGAGCGTCTTGACACATGTCAACACTGGGGCTGACAGAGGGCCTCCAGGAGAGAGGCCCAAGCAAGATGCGCCCCGAGGAGCGTCTTGCCACATGTAAACAATGGGTCTGACTGAGGGCCTCCAAGAGAGAAGCTCAAGCAAGACGCGCCCCGAGGAGCGTCTTGCACCATGTCAACACTGGGTCTGACTGAGCACCTCCAGGAGAGAGGCCCAAGCAAGACTCGCCCCGAGGAGCGTCTTGCCACATATTTACAATGGGTCTGACTGAGGGCCACCCATGAGAGAAGCCCAAGCAAGACGCGCCCCGAGGAGCATCTTGCCACATGTCAGCACTCGGTCTGACTGAGCGACTCCAGGAGAGAGGCCCAAGCAAGTCGCACCCCGAGGAGCGTCTTGACACATGTCAACACTGGGGCTGACAGAGGGCCTCCAGGAGAGAGGCCCAAGCAAGATGCGCCCCGAGGAGCGTCTTGCCACATGTCAACAATGGGTCTGACTGAGGGCCTCCAAGAGAGAAGCCCAAGCAAGACGCGCCCCGAGGAGCGTCTTGCACCATGTCAACACTGGGTCTGACTGAGCACCTCCAGGAGAGAGGCCCAAGCAAGACTCGCCCCGAGGAGCGTCTTGCCACATATCAACAATGGGTCTGACTGAGGGCCTCCATGAGAGAAGCCCAAGCAAGACGCGCCCCGAGGAGCGTCTTGCCACATGTCAGCACTCGGTCTGACTGAGCGCCTCCAGGAGAGAGGCCCAAGCAAGACGCGCCCCGAGGAGCGTCTTGCCACATATCAACAATGGGTCTGACTGAGGGCCTCCATGAGAGAAGCCCAAGCAAGACGCGCCCCGAGGAGCGTCTTGTCACGTGTCAACACTGGGTCTGACTGAGCGTCTCCAGGAGAGAGGCCCAAGCAAGACGCGCCCCGAGGAGCGTCTTGCCACATGTCACCACTGGGTCTGACTGAGCGCCTCCAGGAGAGAGGCCCAAGCAAGACGCGCCCCGAGGAGCGTCTTGCCACATGTCAACAATGAGTCTGACTGAGGGCCTCCAGGAGAGAAGCCCAAGCAAGACGCGTCCCGAGGAGTGTCTTGCCACATGTCAGCACTCGGTCTGACTGAACGCCTCCAGGAGAGAAGCCCCAGCAAGACGTGCCCCGAGGAGCGTCTTGCCACATGTAAGCACTGGGTCTGACTGAGCGCCTCCAGGAGAGAGGCCCCAGCAAGACGCGCCCCGAGGAGCGTCTTGCCTTATGTCAGCACTCGGTCTGACTGAGCGCCTCCAGGAGAGAGGCCCAAGCAAGACGCGTCCCGAGGAGTGTCTTGCCACATGTCAACAATGGGTCTGACTGAGGGCCTCCAGGAGAGAAGCCCAAGCAAGACGCGCCCCGAGGAGCGTCTTGCCACATGTCAGCACTCGGTCTGACTGAGCGCCTCCAGGAGAGAGGCCCAAGCAAGACGCACCCCGAGGAGCGTCTTGACACATGTCAACACTGGGGCTGACAGAGGAACTCCAGGAGAGAGGCCCAAGCAAGATGTGCCCCGAGGAGCGTCTTGCCACACGTAAACAATGGGTCTGACTGAGGGCCTCCAGGAGAGATGCCCAAGCAAGACGCGCCCCGAGGAGCGTCTTGCCACATGTCAGACCTCGGTCTGACTGAGCGCCTCCAGGAGAGAGGCCCAAGCAAGACGCGCCCCGAGGAGCGTCTTGCCACATATCAACAATGGGTCTGACTGAGGGCCTCCATGAGAGAAGCCCAAGCAAGATGCGCCCCGAGGAGCGTCTTGTCACATGTCAACACTGGGTCTGACTGAGAGTCTCCAGGAGAGAGGCCCAAGCAAGACGCGCCCCGAGGAGCGTCTTGCCACATGTAAGCACTGGGTCTGACTGAGCGCCTCCAGGAGAGAGGCCCCAGCAAGACGCGCCCCGAGGAGCGTCTTGCCACATGTCAACAATGGGTCTGACTGATGGCCTCCAGGAGAGAAGCCTCAAGCAAGACGTGCCCCGAGGAGCGTCTTGCCACATGTCAACAATGGGTCTGACTGAGCGCCTCCAGGAGAGAGGCCCAAGCAAGACGCGCCCCGAGGAGCGTCTTGCCACATGTCAACAATGGGTCTGACTGAGCGCCTCCAGGAGAGAGGACCAAGCAAGACGCGTCCCGAGGAGCGTCTTGCCACATGTCAGCACTCGGTCTGACTGAACGCCTCCAGGAGAGAAGCCCCAGCAAGACGCGCCCCGAGGAGCGTCTTGCCACATGTAAGCACTGGGTCTGACTGAGCGCCTCCAGGAGAGAGGCCCAAGCAAGACGCGCCCCGAGGAGCGTCTTGCCACATGTAAGCACTGGGTCTGACTGAGCGCCTCCAGGAGAGAAGCCCCAGCAAGACGCGCCCCGAGGAGCATCTTACCACATGTCAGCACTCGGTCTGATTGAACGCCTCCAGGAGAGAAGCCCCAGCAAGACACGCCCCGAGGAGCGTCTTGCCACATGTAAGCACTGGGTCTGACTTAGCGCCTCCAGGAGAGAGGCCCCAGCAAGACGCGCCCCGAGGAGCGTCTTGCCTTATGTCAGCACTCGGTCTGACTGAGCGGCTCCAGGAGAGAGGCCCAAGCAATACGCGCCCCGCGGAGCGTCTTGCCACATGTCAACAATGGGTCTGACTGAGGGCCTCCAGGAGAGAAGCCCAAGCAAGACGCGCCCCGAGGAGCGTCTTGCCACATGTCAGCACTCGGTCTGACTGAGCGACTCCAGGAGAGAGGCCCAAGCAAGACGCACCCCGAGGAGCGTCTTGACACATGTCAACACTGGGGCTGACAGAGGGCGTCCAGGAGAGAGGCCCAAGCAAGATGCGCCCCGAGGAGCGTCTTGCCACATGTCAACAATGGGTCTGACTGAGGGCCTCCAAGAGAGAAGCCCAAGCAAGACGCGCCCCGAGGAGCGTCTTGCACCATGTCAACACTGGGTCTGACTGAGCACCTCCAGGAGAGAGGCCCAAGCAAGACTCGCCCCGAGGAGCGTCTTGCCACATATCAACAATGGGTCTGACTGAGGGCCTCCATGAGAGAAGCCCAAGCAAGACGCGCCCCGAGGAGCGTCTTGTCACGTGTCAACACTGGGTCTGACTGAGCGTCTCCAGGAGAGAGGCCCAAGCAAGACGCGCCCCGAGGAGCGTCTTGCCACATGTCACCACTGGGTCTGACTGAGCGCCTCCAGGAGAAAGGCCCAAGCAAGACGCGCCCCGAGAAGCTTCTTGCCACATGTCAACAATGAGTCTGACTGAGGGCCTCCAGGAGAGAAGCCCAAGCAAGACGCGTCCCGAGGAGTGTCTTGCCACATGTCAGCACTCGGTCTGACTGAACGCCTCCAGGAGAGAAGCCCCAGCAAGACGCGCCCCGAGGAGCGTCTTGCCACATGTAAGCACTGGGTCTGACTGAGCGCCTCCAGGAGAGAGGCCCCAGCAAGATGCGCCCCGAGGAGCGTCTTGCCTTATGTCAGCACTCGGTCTGACTGAGCGCCTCCAGAAGAGAGGCCCAAGCAAGACGCGTCCCGAGGAGTGTCTTGCCACATGTCAACAATGAGTCTGACTGAGGGCCTCCAGGAGAGAAGCCCAAGCAAGACGCGGCCCGAGGAGTGTCTTGCCACATGTCAACAATGGGTCTGACTGAGGGCCTCCAGTAGAGAAGCCCAAGCAAGACACGCCCCGAGGAGCGTCTTGCCACATGTCAGCACTCGGTCTGACTGAGCGCCTCCAGGAGAGAGGCCCAAGCAAGACGCACCCCGAGGAGCGTCTTGACACATGTCAACACTGGGGCTGACAGAGGGCGTCCAGGAGAGAGGCCCAAGCAAGATGCGCCCCGAGGAGCGTCTTGCCACATGTCAACAATGGGTCTGACTGAGGGCCTCCAAGAGAGAAGCCCAAGCAAGACGCGCCCCGAGGAGCGTCTTGCACCATGTCAACACTGGGTCTGACTGAGCACCTCCAGGAGAGAGGCCCAAGCAAGACTCGCCCCGAGGAGCGTCTTGCCACATATCAACAATGGGTCTGACTGAGGGCCTCCATGAGAGAAGCCCAAGCAAGACGCGCCCCGGGGAGCGTCTTGCCACATGTCAGCACTCGGTCTGACTGAGCGTCTCCAGGAGAGAGGCCCAAGCAAGACGCGCCCCGAGGAGCGTCTTGCCACATATCAACAATGGGTCTGACTGAGGGCCTCCATGAGAGAAGCCCAAGCAAGACGCGCCCCGAGGAGCGTCTTGTCACGTGTCAACACTGGGTCTGACTGAGCGTCTCCAGGAGAGAGGCCCAAGCAAGACGCGCCCCGAGGAGCGTCTTGCCACATGTCACCACTGGGTCTGACTGAGCGCCTCCAGGAGAAAGGCCCAAGCAAGACGCGCCCCGAGGAGCGTCTTGCCACATGTCAACAATGAGTCTGACTGAGGGCCTCCAGGAGAGAAGCCCAAGCAAGACGCGTCCCGAGGAGTGTCTTGCCACATGTCAGCACTCGGTCTGACTGAACGCCTCCAGGAGAGAAGCCCCAGCAAGACGCGCCCCGAGGAGCGTCTTGCCACATGTAAGCACTGGGTCTGACTGAGCGCCTCCAGGAGAGAGGCCCCAGCAAGACGCGCCCCGAGGAGCGTCTTGCCTTATGTCAGCACTCGGTCTGACTAAGCGCCTCCAGGAGAGAGGCCCAAGCAAGACGCGTCCCGAGGAGTGTCTTGCCACATGTCAACAATGAGTCTGACTGAGGGCCTCCAGGAGAGAAGCCCAAGCAAGACGCGTCCCGAGGAGTGTCTTGCCACATGTCAACAATGGGTCTGACTGAGGGCCTCCAGTAGAGAAGCCCAAGCAAGACGTGCCCCGAGGAGCGTCTTGCCACATGTCAGCACTCGGTCTGACTGAGCGCCTCCAGGAGAGAGGCCCAAGCAAGACGCACCCCGAGGAGCGTCTTGACACATGTCAACACTGGGGCTGACAGAGGAACTCCAGGAGCGAGGCCCAAGCAAGATGCGCCCCGAGGAGCGTCTTGCCACATGTAAACAATGGGTCTGACTGAGGGCCTCCATGAGAGAAGCCCAAGCAAGACGCGCCCCGAGGAGCGTCTTGTCACGTGTCAACACTGGGTCTGACTGAGAGCCTCCAGGAGAGAGGCCCAAGCAAGACGCGCCCCGAGGAGCGTCTTGCCACATGTCACCACTGGGTCTGACTGAGCGCCTCCAGGAGAGAGGCCCAAGCAAGACGCGCCCCGAGGAGCGTCTTGCCACATGTCAACAATGGGTCTGACTGAGGGCCTCCAGGAGAGAAGCCCAAGCAAGATGCGCCCAAAGGAGCGTCTTGCCACATGTAAACAATGGGTCTGACTGAGGGCCTCCAGGAGAGAAGCCCAAGCAAGACGCGCCCCGAGGAGCGTCTTGCCACATGTCAGCACTCGGTCTGACTGAGCGCCTCCAGGAGAGAGGCCCAAGAAAGACACGCCCCGAGGAGCGTCTTGCCACATATCAACAATGGGTCTGACTGAGGGCCTCCATGAGAGAAGCCCAAGCAAGACGCGCCCCGAGGAGCGTCTTGCCACATGTCACCACTGGGTCTGACTGAGCGCCTCCAGGAGAGAGGCCCAAGCAAGACACGCCCCGAGGAGAGTCTTGCCACGTGTCAACACTGGGTCTGACTGAGCGTCTCCAGGAGAGAGGCCCAAGCAAGACGCGCCCCGAGGAGCGTCTTGCCACATGTCACCACTGGGTCTGACTGAGCGCCTCCAGGAGAGAGGCCCAATCAAGACGCGCCCCGAGGAGCGTCTTGCCACATGTAAGCACTGGGTCTGACTGAGCGCCTCCAGGAGAGAAGCCCCAGCAAGACGCGCCCCGAGGAGCGTCTTACCACATGTCAGCACTCGGTCTGACTGAACGCCTCCAGGAGAGAAGCCCAAGCAAGACGCGCCCCGAGGAGCGTCTTGCCACATGTCAGCACTCGGTCTGACTGAACGCCTCCAGGAGAGAAGCCCCAGCAAGACGCGCCCCGAGGAGCGTCTTGCCACATGTAAGCACTGGGTCTGACTGAGCGCCTCCAGGAGAGAGGCCCAATCAAGACGCGCCCCGAGGAGCGTCTTGCCACATGTAAGCACTGGGTCTGACTGAGCGCCTCCAGGAGAGAGGCCCCAGCAAGACGCGCCCCGAGGAGCGTCTTGACACATGTCAACACTGGGGCTGACATAGGGCCTCCAGGAGAGAGGCCCAAGCAAGATGCGCCCAGAGGAGCGTCTTGCCACATGTAAACAATGGGTCTGACTGAGGGCCTCCAGGAGAGAAGCACAAGCAAGACGCGCCCCGAGGAGCGTCTTGCCACATGTCAACAATGGGTCTGACTGAGGGCCTCCAGGAGAGAAGCCCAAGCAAGACGCGCCCCGAGGAGCGTCTTGCCACATGTCAGCACTCGGTCTGACTGAGCGCCTCCAGGAGAGAAGCCCAAGCAAGACGCGCCCCGAGGAGCGTCTTGCCACATGTCAGCACTCGGTCTGACTGAGCGCCTCCAGGAGAGAGGCCCAAGCAAGACGCACCCCGAGGAGCGTCTTGACACATGTCAACACTGGGGCTGACAGAGGGCCTCCAGGAGAGAGGCCCAAGCAAGATGCGCCCCAAGGAGCGTCTTGCCACATGTAAACAATGGGTCTGACTGAGGGCCTCCAGGAGAGAAGCCCAAGCAAGACGCGCCCCGAGGAGCGTCTTGTCACGTGTCAACACTGGGTCTGACTGAGCATCTCCAGGAGAGAGGCTCAAGCAAGACACGCCCCGAAGAGCGTCTTGCCACATGTCACCACTGGGTCTGACTGAGCGCCTCCAGGAGAGAGGCCCAAGCAAGACGCGCACCGAGGAGCGTCTTGCCACATGTAAGCACTGGGTCTGACTGAGCGCCTCCAGGAGAGAGGCCCAAGCAAGACGCGCCCCGAAGAGCGTCTTGCCACATGTCACCACTGGGTCTGACTGAGCGCCTCCAGGAGAGAGGCCCAAGCAAGACGCGCCCCGAGGAGCGTCTTGCCACATGTAAGCACTGGGTCTGACTGAGCGCCTCCAGGAGAGAGGCCCAAGCAAGACGCGCCCCGAGGAGCGTCTTGCCACATGTCAGCAATGGGTCTGACTGAGGGCCTCCAGGAGAGAAGCCCAAGCAAGATGCACCCAAAGGAGCGTCTTGCCACATGTAAACAGTGGGTCTGACTCAGGGCCTCCAGGAGAGAAGCCCAAGCAAGACGCGCCCCGAGCAGCGTCTTGCCACATGTCAGCACTCGGTCTGACTGAGCGCCTCCAGGAGAGAGGCCCAAGCAAGACGCGCCCCGAGGCGCGTCTTGCCACATGTCACCACTGGGTCTGACTGAGCGCCTCCAGGAGAGAGGCCCAAGCAAGACGCGCCCCGAGGAGCGTCTTGCCACATGTAAGCACTGGGTCTGACTGAGCGCCTCCAGGAGAGAAGCCCCAGCAAGACGCGCCCCGAGGAGCGTCTTACCACATGTCAGCACTGGGTCTGACTGAGCGCCTCCAGGAGAGAGGCCCCAGCAAGACGCGCCCCGAGGAGCGTCTTGACACATGTCAACACTGGGGCTGACAGAGGGCCTCCAGGAGAGAGGCCCAAGCAAGATGCACCCCGAGGAGCGTCTTGCCACATGTAAACAATGGGTCTGACTGAGGGCCTCCAGGAGAAAAGCACAAGCAAGACGCGCCCCGAGGAGCGTCTTGCCACATGTCAACAATGGGTCTGACTGAGGGCCTCCAGGAGAGAAGCCCAAGCAAGACGCGCCCCGAGGAGCGTCTTGCCACATGTCAGCACTCGGTCTGACTGAGCGCCTCCAGGAGAGAGGCCCAAGCAAGACGCACCCCGAGGAGCGTCCTGACACATGTCAACACTGGGGATGACAGAGGGCCTCCAGGAGAGAGGCCCAAGCAAGATGCGCCCCGAGGAGCGTCTTGCCACATATCAACAATGGGTCTGACTGAGGGCCTCCATGAGAGAAGCCCAAGCAAGACGCGCCCCGAGGAGCGTCTTGTCACGTGTCAACACTGGGTCTGACTGAGCATCTCCAGGAGAGAGGCTCAAGCAAGACGCGCCCCGAAGAGCGTCTTGCCACATGTCACCACTGGGTCTGACTGAGCGCCTCCAGGAGAGAGGCCCAAGCAAGACGCGCCCCGAGGAGCGTCTTGCCACATGTAAGCACTGGGTCTGACTGAGCGCCTCCAGGAGAGAGGCCCCAGCAAGACGCGCCCCGAGGAGCGTCTTGCCTTATGTAAGCACTCGGTTTGACTGAGCGCCTCCAGGAGAGAGGCCCAAGCAAGACGCGCCCCGAGGAGCGTCTTGCCACATGTCAACAATGGGTCTGACTGAGGGCCTCCAGGAGAGAAGCCCAAGCAAGACGCGCCCCGAGGAGCGTCTTGCCACATGTCAACAATGGGTCTGACTGAGGGCCTCCAAGAGAGAAGCCTAAGCAAGACGCGCCCCGAGGAGCGTCTTGCACCATGTCAACACTGGGTCTGACTGAGCACCTCCAGGAGAGAGGCCCAAGCAAGACTCGCCCCGAGGAGCGTCTTGCCACATATCAACAATGGGTCTGACTGAGGGCCTCCATGAGAGAAGCCCAAGCAAGACGCGCCCCGAGGAGCGTCTTGCCACATGTCAGCACTCGGTCTGACTGAGCGCCTCCAGGAGAGAGGCCCAAGCAAGACGCGCCCCGAGGAGCGTCTTGCCACATATCAACAATGGGTCTGACTGAGGGCCTCCATGAGAGAAGCCCAAGCAAGACGCGCCCCGAGGAGCATCTTGTCACGTGTCAACACTGGGTCTGACTGAGCGTCTCCAGGAGAGAGGCCCAAGCAAGACGCGCCCCGAGGAGCGTCTTGCCACATGTCACCACTCGGTCTGACTGAGTGCCTCCAGGAGAGAGGCCCAAGCAAGACGGGCCCCGAGGAGCGTCTTGCCACATGTCAACACTCTCTGACAGAGGGCCTCCAGGAGAGAGGCCCAAGCAAGACGCGCCCCGAGGAGCGTCTTGCCACATGTCAACAATGAGTCTGACTGAGGGCCTCCAGGAGAGAAGCCCAAGCAAGACGCGCCCCGAGGAGTGTCTTGCCACATGTCAGCACTCGGTCTGACTGAGCGCCTCCAGGAGAGAGGCCCAAGCAAGATGCGCCCCGAGGAGCGTCTTGCCACATGTCAACAATGGGTCTGACTGAGGGCCTCCAGGAGAGAAGCCCAAGCAAGACGCGCCCTGAGGAGCGTCTTGCTGCATGTCAGCACTCGGTCTGACTGAGCGCCTCCAGGAAAGAGGCCCAAGCAAGACGCGCCCCGAAGAGCGTCTTGCCACATGTCACCACTGGGTCTGACTGAGCGCCTCCAGGAGAGAGGCCCAAGCAAGACGCGCCCCGAGGAGCGTCTTGCCACATGTAAGCACTGGGTCTGACTGAGCGCCTCCAGGAGAGAAGCCCCAGCAAGACGCGCCCCGAGGAGCGTCTTACCACATGTCAGCACTCGGTCTGACTGAACGCCTCCAGGAGAGAAGCCCAAGCAAGACGCGCCCCGAGGAGCGTCTTGCCACATGTAAGCACTGGGTCTGACTGAGCGCCTCCAGGAGAGAAGCCCCAGCAAGACGCGCCCCGAGGAGCGTCTTACCACATGTCAGCACTGGGTCTGACTGAGCGCCTCCAGGAGAGAGGCCCCAGCAAGACGCGCCCCGAGGAGCGTCTTGACACATGTCAACACTGGGGCTGACAGAGGGCCTCCAGGAGAGAGGCCCAAGCAAGATGCACCCCGAGGAGCGTCTTGCCACATGTAAACAATGGGTCTGACTGAGGGCCTCCAGGAGAAAAGCACAAGCAAGACGCGCCCCGAGGAGCGTCTTGCCACATGTCAACAATGGGTCTGACTGAGGGCCTCCAGGAGAGAAGCCCAAGCAAGACGCGCCCCGAGGAGCGTCTTGCCACATGTCAGCACTCGGTCTGACTGAGCGCCTCCAGGAGAGAGGCCCAAGCAAGACGCACCCCGAGGAGCGTCCTGACACATGTCAACACTGGGGATGACAGAGGGCCTCCAGGAGAGAGGCCCAAGCAAGATGCGCCCCGAGGAGCGTCTTGCCACATATCAACAATGGGTCTGACTGAGGGCCTCCATGAGAGAAGCCCAAGCAAGACGCGCCCCGAGGAGCGTCTTGTCACGTGTCAACACTGGGTCTGACTGAGCATCTCCAGGAGAGAGGCTCAAGCAAGACGCGCCCCGAAGAGCGTCTTGCCACATGTCACCACTGGGTCTGACTGAGCGCCTCCAGGAGAGAGGCCCAAGCAAGACGCGCCCCGAGGAGCGTCTTGCCACATGTAAGCACTGGGTCTGACTGAGCGCCTCCAGGAGAGAGGCCCCAGCAAGACGCGCCCCGAGGAGCGTCTTGCCTTATGTAAGCACTCGGTTTGACTGAGCGCCTCCAGGAGAGAGGCCCAAGCAAGACGCGCCCCGAGGAGCGTCTTGCCACATGTCAACAATGGGTCTGACTGAGGGCCTCCAGGAGAGAAGCCCAAGCAAGACGCGCCCCGAGGAGCGTCTTGCCCCATGTCAACAATGGGTCTGACTGAGGGCCTCCAAGAGAGAAGCCTAAGCAAGACGCGCCCCGAGGAGCGTCTTGCACCATGTCAACACTGGGTCTGACTGAGCACCTCCAGGAGAGAGGCCCAAGCAAGACTCGCCCCGAGGAGCGTCTTGCCACATATCAACAATGGGTCTGACTGAGGGCCTCCATGAGAGAAGCCCAAGCAAGACGCGCCCCGAGGAGCGTCTTGCCACATGTCAGCACTCGGTCTGACTGAGCGCCTCCAGGAGAGAGGCCCAAGCAAGACGCGCCCCGAGGAGCGTCTTGCCACATATCAACAATGGGTCTGACTGAGGGCCTCCATGAGAGAAGCCCAAGCAAGACGCGCCCCGAGGAGCGTCTTGTCACGTGTCAACACTGGGTCTGACTGAGCGTCTCCAGGAGAGAGGCCCAAGCAAGACGCGCCCCGAGGAGCGTCTTGCCACATGTCACCACTCGGTCTGACTGAGTGCCTCCAGGAGAGAGGCCCAAGCAAGACGCGCCCCGAGGAGCGTCTTGCCACATGTCAACACTGGGTCTGACAGAGGGCCTCCAGGAGAGAGGCCCAAGCAAGACGCGCCCCGAGGAGCGTCTTGCCACATGTCAGCACTCGGTCTGACTGAGCACCTCCAGGAGAGAGGCCCAAGCAAGACGCACCCCGAGGAGCGTCTTGACACATGTCAACACTGGGGCTGACAGAGGAACTCCAGGAGCGAGGCCCAAGCAAGATGCGCCCCGAGGAGCGTCTTGCCACATGTAAACAATGGGTCTGACTGAGGGCCTCCATGAGAGAAGCCCAAGCAAGACGCGCATCGAGGAGCGTCTTGTCACGTGTCAACACTGGGTCTGACTGAGAGCCTCCAGGAGAGAGGCCCAAGCAAGACGCGCCCCGAGGAGCGTCTTGCCACATGTCACCACTGGGTCTGACTGAGCGCCTCCAGGAGAGAGGCCCAAGCAAGACGCGCCCCGAGGAGCGTCTTGCCACATGTCAACAATGGGTCTGACTGAGGGCCTCCAGGAGAGAAGCCCAAGCAAGATGCGCCCAAAGGAGCGTCTTGCCACATGTAAACAATGGGTCTGACTGAGGGCCTCCAGGAGAGAAGCCCAAGCAAGACGCGCCCCGAGGAGCGTCTTGCCACATGTCAGCACTCGGTCTGACTGAGCGCCTCCAGGAGAGAGGCCCAAGAAAGACACGCCCCGAGGAGCGTCTTGCCACATATCAACAATGGGTCTGACTGAGGGCCTCCATGAGAGAAGCCCAAGCAAGACGCGCCCCGAGGAGCGTCTTGCCACATGTCACCACTGGGTCTGACTGAGCGCCTCCAGGAGAGAGGCCCAAGCAAGACACGCCCCGAGGAGAGTCTTGCCACGTGTCAACACTGGGTCTGACTGAGCGTCTCCAGGAGAGAGGCCCAAGCAAGACGCGCCCCGAGGAGCGTCTTGCCACATGTCACCACTGGGTCTGACTGAGCGCCTCCAGGAGAGAGGCCCAATCAAGACGCGCCCCGAGGAGCGTCTTGCCACATGTAAGCACTGGGTCTGACTGAGCGCCTCCAGGAGAGAAGCCCCAGCAAGACGCGCCCCGAGGAGCGTCTTACCACATGTCAGCACTCGGTCTGACTGAACGCCTCCAGGAGAGAAGCCCAAGCAAGACGCGCCCCGAGGAGCGTCTTGCCACATGTCAGCACTCGGTCTGACTGAACGCCTCCAGGAGAGAAGCCCCAGCAAGACGCGCCCCGAGGAGCGTCTTGCCACATGTAAGCACTGGGTCTGACTGAGCGCCTCCAGGAGAGAGGCCCCAGCAAGACGCGCCCCGAGGAGCGTCTTGACACATGTCAACACTGGGGCTGACATAGGGCCTCCAGGAGAGAGGCCCAAGCAAGATGCGCCCAGAGGAGCGTCTTGCCACATGTAAACAATGGGTCTGACTGAGGGCCTCCAGGAGAGAAGCACAAGCAAGACGCGCCCCGAGGAGCGTCTTGCCACATGTCAACAATGGGTCTGACTGAGGGCCTCCAGGAGAGAAGCCCAAGCAAGACGCGCCCCGAGGAGCGTCTTGCCACATGTCAGCACTCGGTCTGACTGAGCGCCTCCAGGAGAGAAGCCCAAGCAAGACGCGCCCCGAGGAGCGTCTTGCCACATGTCAGCACTCGGTCTGACTGAGCGCCTCCAGGAGAGAGGCCCAAGCAAGACGCACCCCGAGGAGCGTCTTGACACATGTCAACACTGGGGCTGACAGAGGGCCTCCAGGAGAGAGGCCCAAGCAAGATGCGCCCCAAGGAGCGTCTTGCCACATGTAAACAATGGGTCTGACTGAGGGCCTCCAGGAGAGAAGCCCAAGCAAGACGCGCCCCGAGGAGCGTCTTGTCACGTGTCAACACTGGGTCTGACTGAGCATCTCCAGGAGAGAGGCTCAAGCAAGACACGCCCCGAAGAGCGTCTTGCCACATGTCACCACTGGGTCTGACTGAGCGCCTCCAGGAGAGAGGCCCAAGCAAGACGCGCACCGAGGAGCGTCTTGCCACATGTAAGCACTGGGTCTGACTGAGCGCCTCCAGGAGAGAGGCCCAAGCAAGACGCGCCCCGAAGAGCGTCTTGCCACATGTCACCACTGGGTCTGACTGAGCGCCTCCAGGAGAGAGGCCCAAGCAAGACGCGCCCCGAGGAGCGTCTTGCCACATGTAAGCACTGGGTCTGACTGAGCGCCTCCAGGAGAGAGGCCCCAGCAAGACGCGCCCCGAGGAGCGTCTTGACACATGTCAACACTGGGGCTGACAGAGGGCCTCCAGGAGAGAGGCCCAAGCAAGATGCACCCCGAGGAGCGTCTTGCCACATGTAAACAATGGGTCTGACTGAGGGCCTCCAGGAGAAAAGCACAAGCAAGACGCGCCCCGAGGAGCGTCTTGCCACATGTCAACAATGGGTCTGACTGAGGGCCTCCAGGAGAGAAGCCCAAGCAAGACGCGCCCCGAGGAGCGTCTTGCCACATGTCAGCACTCGGTCTGACTGAGCGCCTCCAGGAGAGAGGCCCAAGCAAGACGCACCCCGAGGAGCGTCCTGACACATGTCAACACTGGGGATGACAGAGGGCCTCCAGGAGAGAGGCCCAAGCAAGATGCGCCCCGAGGAGCGTCTTGCCACATATCAACAATGGGTCTGACTGAGGGCCTCCATGAGAGAAGCCCAAGCAAGACGCGCCCCGAGGAGCGTCTTGTCACGTGTCAACACTGGGTCTGACTGAGCATCTCCAGGAGAGAGGCTCAAGCAAGACGCGCCCCGAAGAGCGTCTTGCCACATGTCACCACTGGGTCTGACTGAGCGCCTCCAGGAGAGAGGCCCAAGCAAGACGCGCCCCGAGGAGCGTCTTGCCACATGTAAGCACTGGGTCTGACTGAGCGCCTCCAGGAGAGAGGCCCCAGCAAGACGCGCCCCGAGGAGCGTCTTGCCTTATGTAAGCACTCGGTTTGACTGAGCGCCTCCAGGAGAGAGGCCCAAGCAAGACGCGCCCCGAGGAGCGTCTTGCCACATGTCAACAATGGGTCTGACTGAGGGCCTCCAGGAGAGAAGCCCAAGCAAGACGCGCCCCGAGGAGCGTCTTGCCACATGTCAACAATGGGTCTGACTGAGGGCCTCCAAGAGAGAAGCCTAAGCAAGACGCGCCCCGAGGAGCGTCTTGCACCATGTCAACACTGGGTCTGACTGAGCACCTCCAGGAGAGAGGCCCAAGCAAGACTCGCCCCGAGGAGCGTCTTGCCACATATCAACAATGGGTCTGACTGAGGGCCTCCATGAGAGAAGCCCAAGCAAGACGCGCCCCGAGGAGCGTCTTGCCACATGTCAGCACTCGGTCTGACTGAGCGCCTCCAGGAGAGAGGCCCAAGCAAGACGCGCCCCGAGGAGCGTCTTGCCACATATCAACAATGGGTCTGACTCAGGGCCTCCATGAGAGAAGCCCAAGCAAGACGCGCCCCGAGGAGCATCTTGTCACGTGTCAACACTGGGTCTGACTGAGCGTCTCCAGGAGAGAGGCCCAAGCAAGACGCGCCCCGAGGAGCGTCTTGCCACATGTCACCACTCGGTCTGACTGAGTGCCTCCAGGAGAGAGGCCCAAGCAAGACGGGCCCCGAGGAGCGTCTTGCCACATGTCAACACTGGGTCTGACAGAGGGCCTCCAGGAGAGAGGCCCAAGCAAGACGCGCCCCGAGGAGCGTCTTGCCACATGTCAACAATGAGTCTGACTGAGGGCCTCCAGGAGAGAAGCCCAAGCAAGACGCGCCCCGAGGAGTGTCTTGCCACATGTCAGCACTCGGTCTGACTGAGCGCCTCCAGGAGAGAGGCCCAAGCAAGATGCGCCCCGAGGAGCGTCTTGCCACATGTCAACAATGGGTCTGACTGAGGGCCTCCAGGAGAGAAGCCCAAGCAAGACGCGCCCTGAGGAGCGTCTTGCTGCATGTCAGCACTCGGTCTGACTGAGCGCCTCCAGGAAAGAGGCCCAAGCAAGACGCGCCCCGAAGAGCGTCTTGCCACATGTCACCACTGGGTCTGACTGAGCGCCTCCAGGAGAGAGGCCCAAGCAAGACGCGCCCCGAGGAGCGTCTTGCCACATGTAAGCACTGGGTCTGACTGAGCGCCTCCAGGAGAGAAGCCCCAGCAAGACGCGCCCCGAGGAGCGTCTTACCACATGTCAGCACTCGGTCTGACTGAACGCCTCCAGGAGAGAAGCCCAAGCAAGACGCGCCCCGAGGAGCGTCTTGCCACATGTAAGCACTGGGTCTGACTGAGCGCCTCCAGGAGAGAAGCCCCAGCAAGACGCGCCCCGAGGAGCGTCTTACCACATGTCAGCACTGGGTCTGACTGAGCGCCTCCAGGAGAGAGGCCCCAGCAAGACGCGCCCCGAGGAGCGTCTTGACACATGTCAACACTGGGGCTGACAGAGGGCCTCCAGGAGAGAGGCCCAAGCAAGATGCACCCCGAGGAGCGTCTTGCCACATGTAAACAATGGGTCTGACTGAGGGCCTCCAGGAGAAAAGCACAAGCAAGACGCGCCCCGAGGAGCGTCTTGCCACATGTCAACAATGGGTCTGACTGAGGGCCTCCAGGAGAGAAGCCCAAGCAAGACGCGCCCCGAGGAGCGTCTTGCCACATGTCAGCACTCGGTCTGACTGAGCGCCTCCAGGAGAGAGGCCCAAGCAAGACGCACCCCGAGGAGCGTCCTGACACATGTCAACACTGGGGATGACAGAGGGCCTCCAGGAGAGAGGCCCAAGCAAGATGCGCCCCGAGGAGCGTCTTGCCACATATCAACAATGGGTCTGACTGAGGGCCTCCATGAGAGAAGCCCAAGCAAGACGCGCCCCGAGGAGCGTCTTGTCACGTGTCAACACTGGGTCTGACTGAGCATCTCCAGGAGAGAGGCTCAAGCAAGACGCGCCCCGAAGAGCGTCTTGCCACATGTCACCACTGGGTCTGACTGAGCGCCTCCAGGAGAGAGGCCCAAGCAAGACGCGCCCCGAGGAGCGTCTTGCCACATGTAAGCACTGGGTCTGACTGAGCGCCTCCAGGAGAGAGGCCCCAGCAAGACGCGCCCCGAGGAGCGTCTTGCCTTATGTAAGCACTCGGTTTGACTGAGCGCCTCCAGGAGAGAGGCCCAAGCAAGACGCGCCCCGAGGAGCGTCTTGCCACATGTCAACAATGGGTCTGACTGAGGGCCTCCAGGAGAGAAGCCCAAGCAAGACGCGCCCCGAGGAGCGTCTTGCCACATGTCAACAATGGGTCTGACTGAGGGCCTCCAAGAGAGAAGCCTAAGCAAGACGCGCCCCGAGGAGCGTCTTGCACCATGTCAACACTGGGTCTGACTGAGCACCTCCAGGAGAGAGGCCCAAGCAAGACTCGCCCCGAGGAGCGTCTTGCCACATATCAACAATGGGTCTGACTGAGGGCCTCCATGAGAGAAGCCCAAGCAAGACGCGCCCCGAGGAGCGTCTTGCCACATGTCAGCACTCGGTCTGACTGAGCGCCTCCAGGAGAGAGGCCCAAGCAAGACGCGCCCCGAGGAGCGTCTTGCCACATATCAACAATGGGTCTGACTGAGGGCCTCCATGAGAGAAGCCCAAGCAAGACGCGCCCCGAGGAGCGTCTTGTCACGTGTCAACACTGGGTCTGACTGAGCGTCTCCAGGAGAGAGGCCCAAGCAAGACGCGCCCCGAGGAGCGTCTTGCCACATGTCACCACTCGGTCTGACTGAGTGCCTCCAGGAGAGAGGCCCAAGCAAGACGCGCCCCGAGGAGCGTCTTGCCACATGTCAACACTGGGTCTGACAGAGGGCCTCCAGGAGAGAGGCCCAAGCAAGACGCGCCCCGAGGAGCGTCTTGCCACATGTCAACAATGAGTCTGACTGAGGGCCTCCAGGAGAGAAGCCCAAGCAAGACGCGCCCCGAGGAGTGTCTTGCCACATGTCAGCACTCGGTCTGACTGAGCGCCTCCAGGAGAGAGGCCCAAGCAAGATGCGCCCCGAGGAGCGTCTTGCCACATGTCAACAATGGGTCTGACTGAGGGCCTCCAGGAGAGAAGCCCAAGCAAGACGCGCCCTGAGGAGCGTCTTGCTGCATGTCAGCACTCGGTCTGACTGAGCGCCTCCAGGAAAGAGGCCCAAGCAAGACGCGCCCCGAGGAGCGTCTTGCCACATGTAAGCACTGGGTCTGACTGAGCGCCTCCAGGAGAGAAGCCCCAGCAAGACGCGCCCCGAGGAGCGTCTTACCACATGTCAGCACTCGGTCTGACTGAACGCCTCCAGGAGAGAAGCCCAAGCAAGACGCGCCCCGAGGAGCTCCTTGCCACATGTCAGCACTCGGTCTGACTGAACGCCTCCAGGAGAGAAGCCCCAGCAAGACACACCCCGAGGAGCGTCTTGCCACATGTAAGCACTGGGTCTGACTGAGCGCCTCCAGGAGAGAGGCCCCAGCAAGACGCGCCCCGAGGAGCGTCTTGCCTTATGTCAGCACTCGGTCTGACTGAGCGCCTCCAGGAGAGAGGCCCAAGCAAGACGCGCCTCGAGGAGCGTCTTGCCACATGTCAACAATGGGTCTGACTGAGGGCCTCCAGGAGAGAAGCCCAAGCAAGACGCGCCCCGAGGAGCGTCTTGCCACATGTCAACAATGGGTCTGACTGAGGGCCTCCAAGAGAGAAGCCCAAGCAAGACGCGCCCCGAGGAGCGTCTTGCACCACGTCAACACTGGGTCTGACTGAGCACCTCCAGGAGAGAGGCCCAAGCAAGACTCGCCCCGAGGAGCGTCTTGACACATGTCAACACTGGGGCTGACAGAGGGCCTCCAGGAGAGAGGCCCAAGCCAGATGTGCCCCGAGGAGCGTCTTGCCACATGTAAACAATGGGTCTGACTGAGGGCCTCCAGGAGAGAAGCCCAAGCAAGACGCGCCCCGAGGAGCGTCTTGCCACATGTCAGCACTCGGTCTGACTGAGCGCCTCCAGGAGAGAGGCCCCAGCAAGACGCGCCCCGAGGAGCGTCTGGCCACATGTCAGCACTCTGTCTGACTGTGCGCCTCCAGGAGAGAGGCCCCAAGCAAGACGCGCCCCGAGGAGCATCTTGCCACATGTCAACAATGAGTCTGACTGAGGGCCTCCATGAGAGAAGCCCAAGCAAGACGCGCCCCGAGGAGCTTCTTGTCACGTGTCAACAGTGGGTCTCACTGAGCGTCTCCAGGAGAGAGGCCCAAGCAAGACGCGCCCCGAGGAGCGTCTTGCCTCATGTCACCACTGGGTCTGACTGAGCGCCTCCAGGAGAGAGGCCCAAGCAAGACGCGCCCCGAGGAGCGTCTTGCCACATGTCAACAATGAGTCTGACTGAGGGCCTCCAGGAGAGAAGCCCAAGCAAGACGCGTCCCGAGGAGTGTCTTGCCACATGTCAGCACTCGGTCTGACTGAACGCCTCCAGGAGAGAAGCCCCAGCAAGACGTGCCCCGAGGAGCGTCTTGCCACATGTAAGCACTGGGTCTGACTGAGCGCCTCCAGGAGAGAGGCCCCAGCAAGACGCGCCCCGAGGAGCGTCTTGCCTTATGTCAGCACTCGGTCTGACTGAGCGCCTCCATGAGAGAGGCCCAAGCAAGACACGTCCCGAGGAGTGTCTTGCAACATGTCAACAATGAGTCTGACTGAGGGCCTCCAGGAGAGAAGCCCAAGCAAGACGCGTCCCGAGGAGTGTCTTGCCACATGTCAACAATGGGTCTGACTGAGGGCCTCCAGGAGAGAAGCCCAAGCAAGACGCGCCCCGAGGAGCGTCTTGCCACATGTCAGCACTCGGTCTGACTGAGCGCCTCCAGGAGAGAGGCCCAAGCAAGACGCACCCCGAGGAGCGTCTTGACACATGTCAGCACTGGGGCTCACAGAGGGCCTCCAGGAGAGAGGCCCAAGCAAGACGCGCCCCGAGGAGCGTCTTGCCACATGTAAGCACTGGGTCTGACTGAGCGCCTCCAGGAGAGAGGCCCCAGCAAGACGCGCCCCGAGGACCGTCTTGCCTTATGTCAGCACTCGGTCTGACTGAGCGCCTCCAGGAGAGAGGCCCAAGCAAGACGCACCCCGAGGAGCGTCTTGCAACATGTCAACAATGGGTCTGACTGAGGGCCTCCAGGAGAGAAGCCCAAGCAAGACGCGCCCCGAGGAGCGTCTTGCCACATGTCAACACTGGGTCTGACTGAGCACCTCCAGGAGAGAGGCCCAAGCAAGACGCGCCCCGAGGAGAGTCTTGCCACATGTCAACACTGGGTCTGACAGAGGGCCTCCAGGAGAGAGGCCCAAGCAAGACGCGCCCCGAGGAGCGTCTTGCCACATGTCAACAATGAGTCTGACTGAGGGCCTCCAGGAGAGAAGCCCAAGCAAGACGCGCCCCGAGGAGTGTCTTGCCATATGTCAGCACTCGGTCTGACTGAGCGCCTCCAGGAGAGAGGCCCAAGCAAGATGCGCCCCGAGGAGCGTCTTGCCACATGTCAACAATGGGTCTGACAGAGGGCCTCCAGGAGAGAAGCCCAAGCAAGACGCGCCCTGGGGAGCGTCTTGCTGCATGTCAGCACTCGGTCTGACTGAGCGCCTCCAGGAGAGAGGCCCAAGCAAGACGCGCCCCGAGGAGCGTCTTGCCACATGTCAACAATGGGTCTGACTGAGGGCCTCCAGGAGAGAAGCCCAAGCAAGACGCGCCCCGAGGAGCGTCTTGCCACATGTCAGCACTCAGTCTGACTGAGCGCCTCCAGGAGAGAGGCCCAAGCAAGACGCACCCCGAGGAGCGTCTTGACACATGTCAACACTGGGGCTGGCAGAGGGCCTCCAGGAGAGAGGCCCAAGCAAGACGCGCCCCGAGGAGCGTCTTGCCACATGTAAGCACTGGGTCTGACTGAGCGCCTCCAGGAGAGAGGCCCCAGCAAGACGCGCCCCGAGGACCGTCTTGCCTTATGTCAGCACTCGGTCTGACTGAGCGCCTCCAGGAGAGAGGCCCAAGCAAGACGCACCCCGAGGAGCGTCTTGCAACATGTCAACAATGGGTCTGACTGAGGGCCTCCAGGAGAGAAGCCCAAGCAAGACGCGCCCCGAGGAGCGTCTTGCCACATGTCAACACTGGGTCTGACTGAGCACCTCCAGGAGAGAGGCCCAATCAAGACGCGCCCCGAGGAGAGTCTCGCCACATGTCAACACTGGGTCTGACAGAGGGCCTCCAGGAGAGAGGCCCAAGCAAGACGCGCCCCGAGGAGCGTCTTGCCACATGTCAACAATGAGTCTGACTGAGGGCCTCCAGGAGAGAAGCCCAAGCAAGACGCGCCCCGAGGAGTGTCTTGCCACATGTCAGCACTCGGTCTGACTGAGCGCCTCCAGGAGAGAGGCCCAAGCAAGATGCGCCCCGAGGAGCGTCTTGCCACATGTCAACAATGGGTCTGACTGAGGGCCTCCAGGAGAGAAGCCCAAGCAAGACGCGCCCTGGGGAGCGTCTTGCTGCATGTCAGCACTCGGTCTGACTGAGCGCCTCCAGGAGAGAGGCCCAAGCAAGACGCGCCCCGAGGAGCGTCTTGCCACATGTCAACAATGGGTCTGAACTTAGGGCCTCCAGGAGAGAAGCCCAAGCAAGACGCGCCCCGAGGAGCGTCTTGCCACATTTCAGCACTCTGTCTGTCCGTGCGCCTCCAGGAGAGAGGCCCAAACAAGACGCGCCCCGAGGAGCGTCTTGCCACATGTCAACAATGAGTCTGACTGAGGGCCTCCAGGAGAGAGGCCCAAGCAAGACTCGCGCCGAGGAGCGTCTTGACACATGTCAACACTGGGGCTGACAGAGGGCCTCCAGGAGAGAGGCCCAAGCCAGATGTGCCCCGAGGAGCGTCTTGCCACATGTAAACAATGGGTCTGACTGAGGGCCTCCAGGAGAGAAGCCCAAGCAAGACGCGCCCCGAGGAGCGTCTTGCCACATGTCAGCACTCGGTCTGACTGAGCGCCTCCAGGAGAGAGGCCCCAGCAAGACGCGCCCCGAGGAGCGTCTGGCCACATGTCAGCACTCTGTCTGACTGTGCGCCTCCAGGAGAGAGGCCCCAAGCAAGACGCGCCCCGAGGAGCATCTTGCCACATGTCAACAATGAGTCTGACTGAGGGCCTCCATGAGAGAAGCCCAAGCAAGACGCGCCCCGAGGAGCGTCTTGTCACGTGTCAACAGTGGGTCTCACTGAGCGTCTCCAGGAGAGAGGCCCAAGCAAGAAGCGCCCCGAGGAGCGTCTTGCCTCATGTCAACACTGGGTCTGACTGAGCGCCTCCAGGAGAGAGGCCCAAGCAAGACGGGCCCCGAGGAGCGTCTTGCCACATGTCAACAATGAGTCTGACTGAGGGCCTCCAGGAGAGAAGCCCAAGCAAGACGCGTCCCGAGGAGTGTCTTGCCACATGTCAGCACTCGGTCTGACTGAACGCCTCCAGGAGAGAAGCCCCAGCAAGACGCGCCCCGAGGAGCGTCTTGCCACATGTAAGCACTGGGTCTGACTGAGCGCCTCCAGGAGAGAGGCCCCAGCAAGACGCGCCCCGAGGAGCGTCTTGCCTTATGTCAGCACTCGGTCTGACTGAGCGCCTCCAGGAGAGAGGCCCAAGCAAGACGCGTCCCGAGGAGTGTCTTGCCACATGTCAACAATGAGTCTGACTGAGGGCCTCCAGGAGAGAAGCCCAAGCAAGACGCGTCCTGAGGAGTGTCTTGCCACATGTCAACAATGGGTCTGACTGAGGGCCTCCAGGAGAGAAGCCCAAGCAAGACGCGCCCCGAGGAGCGTCTTGCCACATGTCAGCACTCGGTCTGACTGAGCGCCTCCAGGAGAGAGGCCCAAGCAAGACGCACCCCGAGGAGCGTCTTGACACATGTCAGCACTGGGGCTGACAGAGGGCCTCCAGGAGAGAGGCCCAAGCAAGACGCGCCCCGAGGAGCGTCTTGCCACATGTAAGCACTGGGTCTGACTGAGCGCCTCCAGGAGAGAGGCCCCAGCAAGACGCGCCCCGAGGACCGTCTTGCCTTATGTCAGCACTCGGTCTGACTGAGCGCCTCCAGGAGAGAGGCCCAAGCAAGACGCACCCCGAGGAGCGTCTTGCAACATGTCAACAATGGGTCTGACTGAGGGCCTCCAGGAGAGAAGCCCAAGCAAGACGCGCCCCGAGGAGCGTCTTGCCACATGTCAACACTGGGTCTGACTGAGCACCTCCAGGAGAGAGGCCCAAGCAAGACGCGCCCCGAGGAGAGTCTTGCCACATGTCAACACTGGGTCTGACAGAGGGCCTCCAGGAGAGAGGCCCAAGCAAGACGCGCCCCGAGGAGCGTCTTGCCACATGTCAACAATGAGTCTGACTGAGGGCCTCCAGGAGAGAAGCCCAAGCAAGACGCGCCCCGAGGAGTGTCTTGCCACATGTCAGCACTCGGTCTGACTGAGCGCCTCCAGGAGAGAGGCCCAAGCAAGATGCGCCCCGAGGAGCGTCTTGCCACATGTCAACAATGGGTCTGACAGAGGGCCTCCAGGAGAGAAGCCCAAGCAAGACGCGCCCTGGGGAGCGTCTTGCTGCATGTCAGCACTCGGTCTGACTGAGCGCCTCCAGGAGAGAGGCCCAAGCAAGACGCGCCCCGAGGAGCGTCTTGCCACATGTCAACAATGGGTCTGAACTTAGGGCCTCCAGGAGAGAAGCCCAAGCAAGATGCGCCCCGAGGAGCGTCTTGCCACATTTCAGCACTCTGTCTGTCCGTGCGCCTCCAGGAGAGAGGCCCAAACAAGAAGCGCCCCGAGGAGCGTCTTGCCACATGTCAACAATGAGTCTGACTGAGGGCCTCCAGGAGAGAAGCCCAAGCAAGACGCGTCCCGAGGAGTGTCTTGCCACATGTCAGCACTCGGTCTGACTGAACGCCTCCAGGAGAGAAGCCCCAGCAAGACGCGCTCCGAGGAGCGTCTTGCCACATGTAAGCACTGGGTCTGACTGAGCGCCTCCAGGAGAGAGGCCCCAGCAAGACGCGCCCCGAGGAGCGTCTTGCCTTATGTCAGCACTCGGTCTGACTGAGCGCCTCCAGGAGAGAGGCCCAAGCAAGACGCGTCCCGAGGAGTGTCTTGCCACATGTCAACAATGAGTCTGACTGAGGGCCTCCAGGAGAGAAGCCCAAGCAAGACGCGTCCCCAGGAGTGTCTTGCCACATGTCAACAATGGGTCTGACTGAGGGCCTCCAGGAGAGAAGCCCAAGCAAGACGCGCCCCGAGGAGCGTCTTGCCACATGTCAGCACTCAGTCTGACTGAGCGCCTCCAGGAGAGAGGCCCAAGCAAGACGCACCCCGAGGAGCGTCTTGACACATGTCAACACTGGGGCTGACAGAGGGCCTTCAGGAGTGAGGCCCAAGCAAGACGCGCCCCGAGGAGCGTCTTGCCACATGTAAGCACTGGGTCTGACTGAGCGCCTCCAGGAGAGAGGCCCCAGCAAGACGCGCCCCGAGGACCGTCTTGCCTTATGTCAGCACTCGGTCTGACTGAGCGCCTCCAGGAGAGAGGCCCAAGCAAGACGCACCCCGAGGAGCGTCTTGCAACATGTCAACAATGGGTCTGACTGAGGGCCTCCAGGAGAGAAGCCCAAGCAAGACGCGCCCCGAGGAGCGTCTTGCCACATGTCAACACTGGGTCTGACTGAGCACCTCCAGGAGAGAGGCCCAAGCAAGACGCGCCCCGAGGAGAGTCTCGCCACATGTCAACACTGGGTCTGACAGAGGGCCTCCAGGAGAGAGGCCCAAGCAAGACGCGCCCCGAGGAGCGTCTTGCCACATGTCAACAATGAGTCTGACTGAGGGCCTCCAGGAGAGAAGCCCAAGCAAGACGCGCCCCGAGGAGTGTCTTGCCACATGTCAGCACTCGGTCTGACTGAGCGCCTCCAGGAGAGAGGCCCAAGCAAGATGCGCCCCGAGGAGCGTCTTGCCACATGTCAACAATGGGTCTGACTGAGGGCCTCCAGGAGAGAAGCCCAAGCAAGACGCGCCCTGGGGAGCGTCTTGCTGCATGTCAGCACTCGGTCTGACTGAGCGCCTCCAGGAGAGAGGCCCAAGCAAGACGCGCCCCGAGGAGCGTCTTGCCACATGTCAACAATGGGTCTGAACTTAGGGCCTCCAGGAGAGAAGCCCAAGCAAGACGCGCCCGGAGGAGCGTCTTGCCACATTTCAGCACTCTGTCTGTCCTTGCGCCTCCAGGAGAGAGGCCCAAACAAGACGCGCCCCGAGGAGCGTCTTGCCACATGTCAACAATGAGTCTGACTGAGGGCCTCCAGGAGAGAAGCCCAAGCAAGACGCGCCCCGAGGAGCGTCTTGCAACATGTCAGCACTCGGTCTGACTGAGCGCCTCCAGGAGAGAGGCCCAAGCAAGACGCACCCCGAGGAGCGTCTTGACACATGTCAACACTGGGGCTGACAGAGGGCCTCCAGGAGAGAGGCCCAAGCAAGACGCGCCCCGAGGAGCGTCTTGCCACATGTAAGCACTGGGTCTGACTGAGCGCGTCCAGGAGAGAGGCCCCAGCAAGACGCGCCCCGAGGACCGTCTTGCCTTATGTCAGCACTCGGTCTGACTGAGCGCCTCAAGGAGAGAGGCCCAAGCAAGACGCACCCCGAGGAGCGTCTTGCAACATGTCAACAATGGGTCTGACTGAGGGCCTCCAGGAGAGAAGCCCAAGCAAGACGCGCCCCGAGAAGCGTCTTGCCACATGTCAACACTGGGTCTGACTGAGCACCTCCAGGAGAGAGGCCCAAGCAAGACGCGCCCCGAGGAGAGTCTTGCCACATGTCAACACTGGGTCTGACAGAGGGCCTCCAGGAGAGAGGCCCAAGCAAGACGCGCCCCGAGGAGCGTCTTGCCACATGTCAACAATGAGTCTGACTGAGGGCCTCCAGGAGAGAAGCCCAAGCAAGACGCGCCCCGTCGAGTGTCTTGCCACATGTCAGCACTCGGTCTGACTGAGCGCCTCCAGGAGAGAGGCCCAAGCAAGATGCGCCCCGAGGAGCGTCTTGCCACATGTCAACAATGGGTCTGACTGAGGGCCTCCAGGAGAGAAGCCCAAGCAAGACGCGCCCTGGGGAGCGTCTTGCTGCATGTCAGCACTCGGTCTGACTGAGCGCCTCCAGGAGAGAGGCCCAAGCAAGACGCGCCCCGAGGAGCGTCTTGCCACATGTCAACAATGGGTCTGAACTTAGGGCCTCCAGGAGAGAAGCCCAAGCAAGACGCGCCCCGAGGAGCGTCTTGCCACATTTCAGCACTCTGTCTGTCCGTGCGCCTCCAGGAGAGAGGCCCAAACAAGACGCGCCCCGAGGAGCGTCTTGCCACATGTCAACAATGAGTCTGACTGAGGGCCTCCAGGAGAGAAGCCCAAGCAAGACGCGCCCCGAGGAGCGTCTTGCAACATGTCAGCACTCGGTCTGACTGAACGCCTCCAGGAGAAAAGCCGCAGCAAGACGCGCCCCGAGGAGCGTCTTGTCACATGTCAACACTGGGTCTGACTGAGCGCCTCCAGGAGAGAAGCCCCAGCAAGACGCGCCCCGAGGAGCGTCTTGCCACATGTCAGCACTCTGTCTGACTGTGCGCCTCCAGGAGAGAGGCCCCAAGCAAGACGCGCCCCGAGGAGCATCTTGCCACTTGTCAACAATGAGTCTGACTGAGGGCCTCCAGGAGAGAAGCCCAAGCAAGACGCGCCCCGAGGAGCATCTTGCCACTTGTCAACAATGAGTCTGACTGAGGGCCTCCAGGAGAGAAGCCCAAGCAAGACGCGCCCCGAGGAGCGTCTTGCCACGTGTCAGCACTCGGTCTGACTGAACGCCTCCAGGAGAGAAGCCCCAGCAAGACGCGCCCCGAGGCGCGTCTTGCCACATGTAAGCTCTGGGTCTGACTGAGCGCCACCAGGAGAGAGGCCCCATCAAGACGCGCCCCGAGGAGCGTCTTGCCTTATGTCAGCACTCGGTCTGACTGAGCGCCTCCAGGAGAGAGGCCCAAGCAAGACGCGCCCCGAGGAGCGTCTTGCCACATGTCAACAATGGGTCTGACTGAGGGCCTCCAGGAGAGAAGCCCAAGCAAGATGCGCCCAAAGGAGCGTCTTGCCACATGTAAACAATGGGTCTGACTGAGGGCCTCCAGGAGAGAAGCCCAAGCAAGACGCGCCCCGAGGAGCGTCTTGCCACATATCAACAATGGGTCTGACTGAGGGCCTCCAGGAGAGAGGCCCAAGCAAAACGCGCCCCGAGGAGCGTCTTGCCACATGTCAACAATGGGTCTGACTGAGGGCCTCCAGGAGAGAAGCCCAAGCAAGACGCGCCCCGAGGAGCGTCTTGCCACATGTCAGCACTCGGTCTCACTGAGCGACTCCAGGAGAGAGGCCCAAGCAAGACGCGCCCCGAGGAGCATCTTGTCACATGTCACCACTGGGTCTGACTGAGCGCCTCCAGGAGAGAGGCCCAAGCAAAACACGCCCCGAGGAGCGTCTTGCCACATGTCAACAATGAGTCTGACTGAGGGCCTCGAGGAGAGAAGCCCAAGCAAGACGCGTCGCGAGGAGCGTCTTGCCACATGTCGGCACTCGGTCTGACTGAACGCCTCTAGGAGAGAAGCCCCAGCAAGACGCGCCCCGAGGAGCGTCTTGCCACATATCAACAATGGGTCTGACTGAGGGCCTCCATGAGAGAAGCCCAAGCAAGACGCGCCCCGAGGAGCGTCTTGTCACATGTCACCACTGGGTCTGACTGAGCGCCTCCTGGAGAGAGGCCCAAGCAAGACGCGCCCCGAGGAGCGTCTTGCCACATGTAAGCACTGGGTCTGACTGAGCGTCTCCAGGAGAGAGGCCCAAGCAAGACGCGCCCCGAGGAGCGTCTTGCCACATGTCAGCACTCGGTCTGACTGAACGCCTCCAGGAGAGAAGCCCCAGCAAGACACGCCCCGAGGAGCGTCTTGCCTTATGTCAGCACTCGGTCTGACTGAGCGCCTCCAGGAGAGAGGCCCAAGCAAGACGCGCCCCGAGGAGCGTCTTGCCTTATGTCAGCACTCGGTCTGACTGAGCGCCTCCAGGAGAGAGGCCCAAGCAAGACGCGCCCCGCGGAGCGTCTTGCCACATGTCAACAATGGGTCTGACTGAGGGCCTCCAGGAGAGAAGCCCAAGCAAGACGCGCCCCGAGGAGCGTCTTGACACATGTCAGCACTCGGTCTGACTGAGCGACTCCAGGAGAGAGGCCCAAGCAAGACGCACCCCGGGGAGCGTCTTGACACATGTCAACACTGGGGCTGACAGAGGGCCTCCAGGAGAGAGGCCCAAGCAAGATGCGCCCCGAGGAGCATCTTGCCACATGTAAACAATGGGTCTGACTGAGGGCCTCCAAGAGAGAAGCCCAAGCAAGACGTGCCCCGAGGAGCGTCTTGCACCATGTCAACACTGGGTCTGACTGAGCACCTCCAGGAGAGAGGCCCAAGCAAGACTCGCCCCGAGGAGCGTCTTGCCACATATCAACAATGGGTCTGACTGAGGGCCTCCATGAGAGAAGCCCAAGCAAGACGCGCCCCGAGGAGCATCTTGCCACATGTCAGCACTCGGTCTGACTGAGCGCCTCCAGGAGAGAGGCCCAAGCAAGATGCGCCCCGAGGAGCGTCTTGCCACATGTCAACAATGGGTCTGACAGAGGGCCTCCAGGAGAGAAGCCCAAGCAAGACGCGCCCCGAGGAGCGTCTTGCCACATTTCAGCACTCTGTCTGTCCGTGCGCCTCCAGGAGAGAGGCCCAAACAAGAAGCGCCCCGAGGAGCGTCTTGCCACATGTCAACAATGAGTCTGACTGAGGGCCTCCAGGAGAGAAGCCCAAGCAAGACGCATCCCGAGGAGTGTCTTGCCACATGTCAGCACTCGGTCTGACTGAACGCCTCCAGGAGAGAAGCCCCAGCAAGACGCGCCCCGAGGAGCGTCTTGCCACATGTAAGCACTGGGTCTGACTGAGCGCCTCCAGGAGAGAGGCCCCAGCAAGACGCGCCCCGAGGAGCGTCTTGCCTTATGTCAGCACTCGGTCTGACTGAGCGCCTCCAGGAGAGAGGCCCAAGCAAGACGCGTCCCGAGGAGTGTCTTGCCACATGTCAACAATGAGTCTGACTGAGGGCCTCCAGGAGAGAAGCCCAAGCAAGACGCGTCCCCAGGAGTGTCTTGCCACATGTCAACAATGGGTCTGACTGAGGGCCTCCAGGAGAGAAGCCCAAGCAAGACGCGCCCCGAGGAGCGTCTTGCCACATGTCAGCACTCAGTCTGACTGAGCGCCTCCAGGAGAGAGGCCCAAGCAAGACGCACCCCGAGGAGCGTCTTGACACATGTCAACACTGGGTCTGACTGAACGTCTCCAGGAGAGAGGCCCAAGCAAGACGCGCCCCGAGGAGCGTCTTGCCACATGTCACCACTGGGTCTGACTGAGCGCCTCCAGGAGAGAGGCCCAAGCAAGACACGCCCCGAGGAGCGTCTTGCCACATGTCAACAATGAGTCTGACTGAGGGCCTCCAGGAGAGAAGCCCAAGCAAGACGCGTCCCGAGGAGTGTCTTGCCACATGTCAGCACTCGGTCTGACTGAACGCCTCCAGGAGAGAAGCCCCAGCAAGACGCGCCCCGAGGAGCGTCTTGCCACATGTAAGCACTGGGTCTGACTGAGCGCCTCCAGGAGAGAGGCCCCAGCAAGACGCGCCCCGAGGAGCGTCTTGCCTTATGTCAGCACTCGGTCTGACTGAGCGCCTCCAGGAGAGAGGCCCAAGCAAGACGCGTCCCGAAGAGTGACTTGCCACATGTCAACAATGAGTCTGACTGAGGGCCTCCAGGAGAGAAGCCCAAGCAAGACGCGTCCCGAGGAGTGTCTTGCCACATGTCAACAATGGGTCTGACTGAGGGCCTCCAGGAGAGAAGCCCAAGCAAGACGCGCCCCGAGGAGCGTCTTGCCACATGTCAGCACTCGGTCTGACTGAGCGCCTCCAGGAGAGAGGCCCAAGCAAGACGCACCCCGAGGAGCGTCTTGACACATGTCAACACTGGGGCTGACAGAGGAACTCCAGGAGAGAGGCCCAAGCAAGATGCGCCCCGAGGAGCGTCTTGCCACATGTAAACAATGGGTCTGACTGAGGGCCTCCAGGAGAGAAGCCCAAGCAAGACGCGCCCCGAGGAGCGTCTTGCCACATGTCAGCACTCGGTCTGACTGAGCGCCTCCAGGAGAGAGGCCCAAGCAAGACGCGCCCCGAGGAGCGTCTTGCCACATATCAACAATGGGTCTGACTGAGGGCCTCCATGAGAGAAGCCCAAGCAAGACGCGCCCCGAGGAGCGTCTTGTCACGTGTCAACACTGGGTCTGACTGAGCGTCTCCAGGAGAGAGGCCCAAGCAAGACGCGCCCCGAGGAGCGTCTTGCCACATGTAAGCACTGGGTCTGACTGAGCGCCTCCAGGAGAGAGGCCCCAGCAAGATGCGCCCCGAGGAGCGTCTTGCCTTATGTCAGCACTCGGTCTGACTGAGCGCCTCCAGGAGAGAGGCCCAAGCAAGACGCGCCCCGAGGAGCGTCTTGCCACATGTCAACAATGGGTTTGACTGAGGGCCTCCAGGAGAGAAGCCCAAGCAAGACGCGCCCCGAGGAGCGTCTTGCCACATGTCAACAATGGGCCTGACTGAGCGCCTCCAGGAGAGAGGCCCAAGCAAGACGCGCCCCGAGGAGCGTCTTGCCACATGTCACCACTGGGTCTGACTGAGCGCCTCCAGGAGAGAGGCCCAAGCAAGACGCGCCCCGAGGAGCGTCTTGCCACATGTCAACAATGGGTCTGACTGAGGGCCTCCAGGAGAGAAGCCCAAGCAAGACGCGTCCCAAGGAGCGTCTTGCCACATGTCAGCACTCGGTCTGACTGAACGCCTCCAGGAGAGAAGCCCCAGCAAGACGCGCCCCGAGGAGCGTCTTACCACATGTAAGCACTGGGTCTGACTGAGCGCCTCCAGGAGAGAGGCCCAAGCAAGACGCGCCCCGAGGAGCGTCTTGCCACATGTCAACAATGGGTCTGACTGAGGGCCTCCAGGAGAGAAGCCCAAGCAAGATGCGCCCAAAGGACTGTCTTGCCACATGTAAACAATGGGTCTGACTGAGGGCCTCCAGGAGAGAAGCCCAAGCAAGACGCACCCCGAGGAGCGTCTTGCCACATATCAACAATGGGTCTGACTGAGGGCCTCCATGAGAGAAGCCCAAGCAAGACGCGCCCCGAGGAGCGTCTTGCCACATGTAAGCACTGGGTCTGACTGAGCGCCTACAGGAGAGAAGCCCCAGCAAGACGCGCCCCGAGGAGCGTCTTGCCACATGTAAGCACTGGATCTGACTGAGCGCCTCCAGGAGAGAAGCCCCAGCAAGACGCGCCCCGAGGAGCGTCTTGCCACATGTCAGCACTCGGTCTGACTGAACGCCTCCAGGAGAGAAGCCCAAGCAAGACGCGCCCCGAGGAGCGTCTTGCCACATGTCAGCACTCGGTCTGACTGAACGCCTCCAGGAGAGAAGCCCCAGCAAGACACGCCCCGAGGAGCGTCTTGCCACATGTAAGCACTGGGTCTGACTGAGCGCCTCCAGGAGAGAGGCCCCAGCAAGACGCGCCCCGAGGAGCGTCTTGCCTTATGTCAGCACTCGGTCTGACTGAGCGCCTCCAGGAGAGAGGCGCAAGCAAGACGCGCCCCGAGGAGCGTCTTGCCACATGTCAACAATGGGTCTGACTGAGGGCCTCCAGGAGAGAAGCCCAAGCAAGACGCGCCCCGAGGAGCGTCTTGCCACATGTCAGCACTCGGTCTCACTGAGCGACTCCAGGAGAGAGGCCCAAGCAAGACGCGCCCCGAGGAGCATCTTGTCACATGTCACCACTGGGTCTGACTGAGCGCCTCCAGGAGAGAGGCCCAAGCAAAACACGCCCCGAGGAGCGTCTTGCCACATGTCAACAATGAGTCTGACTGAGGGCCTCGAGGAGAGAAGCCCAAGCAAGACGCGTCGCGAGGAGCGTCTTGCCACATGTCGGCACTCGGTCTGACTGAACGCCTCTAGGAGAGAAGCCCCAGCAAGACGCGCCCCGAGGAGCGTCTTGCCACATATCAACAATGGGTCTGACTGAGGGCCTCCATGAGAGAAGCCCAAGCAAGATGCGCCCCGAGGAGCGTCTTGTCACATGTCACCACTGGGTCTGACTGAGCGCCTCCTGGAGAGAGGCCCAAGCAAGACGCGCCCCGAGGAGCGTCTTGCCACATGTAAGCACTGGGTCTGACTGAGCGTCTCCAGGAGAGAGGCCCAAGCAAGACGCGCCCCGAGGAGCGTCTTGCCACATGTCAGCACTCGGTCTGACTGAACGCCTCCAGGAGAGAAGCCCCAGCAAGACACGCCCCGAGGAGCGTCTTGCCACATGTAAGCACTGGGTCTGACTGAGCGCCTCCAGGAGAGAGGCCCCAGCAAGACGCGCCCCGAGGAGCGTCTTGCCTTATGTCAGCACTCGGTCTGACTGAGCGCCTCCAGGAGAGAGGCCCAAGCAAGACGCGCCCCGCGGAGCGTCTTGCCACATGTCAACAATAGGTCTGACTGAGGGCCTCCAGGAGAGAAGCCCAAGCAAGACGCGCCCCGAGGAGCGTCTTGACACATGTCAGCACTCGGTCTGACTGAGCGACTCCAGGAGAGAGGCCCAAGCAAGACGCACCCCGGGGAGCGTCTTGACACATGTCAACACTGGGGCTGACAGAGGGCCTCCAGGAGAGAGGCCCAAGCAAGATGCGCCCCGAGGAGCGTCTTGCCACATGTAAACAATGGGTCTGACTGAGGGCCTCCAAGAGAGAAGCCCAAGCAAGACGTGCCCCGAGGAGCGTCTTGCACCATGTCAACACT